>NW_028227256.1:81350131-81850131 GCF_978045245.1 Mus caroli | reverse complement strand
TAACTATTATTTTGTTAGGGTTTGAAAATAAAAAACAACGAAACAGATCAAAGCAAGCGCTTTATTTGAATTAGGCAGCAAAAATTGTCCGGTCAGGGTCAAATAGCACAGACTCAGGAGCTGACTGGGTCTTTGAATGTCCATCTTACCTAAGTATTTAAGCAGATGACAAAAAATTATTGCATTTAGATCTTAGGACCATAGAACAGATTCGGGAACTGCAACCCCAGGCCAGAATGTCAGAGTTTTTAAGCCCAAATTCCACAAATATCTGAGCCAAGTTACAGTTAATTTTCCCACCAGTTAGGATTTAGAGATAGGGGATTTCTTTAGGCACATGTCTTAATTTCATACTTATCCTGTTCCCATTGGTTGGGTTACTGAAATGTGTGGCTTGGGGACTTGCTGAGCATTGCTGTTTCAAGCTGCCAACCAGGATGTCAGTTAAGGGGTAGGGAGTGTGGGGAATGTGTGTGGAGGTGTTTTGGGAACTTAAAACTTTATATGACCCCTATTCAATATGGACTTAGTTTGGTTCCTTCTTTCAATTTTGCTTTGAAAGAAAAAAATTAGCATTTTTATATTTTTCATGATTTATTGGAGATATGTAACAATTTATATTTAATGTATTTAATTGTGTAGAGTGTTAGTGTGTGTATATATATATATATATATATATATATATATGAGCTAATACATGAACTTGTGGAGGCCAGAGGTTGATGTTTTTTCTTTCTATTTTTTTGGGGGGGGTTTCGAGACAGGGTTTCTCTGTATATAGCCCTGGCTGTCCTGAAACTCACTTTGTAGACCAGGCTGACCTCAAACTCAAAATCCATCTGCCTCTGCCTCCCAAGCGCTGGGATCTAAGGCATGCACCACTACGCCAGGCTTGATGTTTTTCCACGACAGGTCTGGAACTAGCTCTCTAAAGAAGGCTGGCCTTGAATCAGAGATACACCTGTGGTCACTTTCCAGGTGTTAAGACCGCTGCTTGGATCACTCTGTGTATACTACCTTACTAGTTTAGTTCTTTGATTGCTTGTTTTTAAGTCTGGGTCTCATTTTCCATCTGGCTGGGCTGGAACTATGTAGACAAGCTGAATTCAGAGATCCATCTTTTTTAGGCCTGGGATTAAAGGTGTATACCACCACACCTGTTGCAAATTTTCTTTATAAAGCATTTAAAGAACATTACTTTTTGAGACATGGTCTTACTGAACCTGGAGCTCAGGATTGGCTAGAGTCTGGATTTTTCCAGTCTCTGCTTCCCAGCACTGGCTTACAGGCCCATTCCACAATACTGTTTGTTAGGAATCTGATTCTTGTGCTTGTGTAGCAAGCACTTCACCAGTTGAACTATCTCTTCAGTCTGCTTCATAGCATTTCCAATGATTTTCAAGTCTTTGAATACTTGTTTCAATTGCACACACACACACACCACACACCCACCTACCCATTTTTATTTTTCAAGACAGTTTCCTTTGACTGTTCTGGGATTTGCTTTGTACACTAGGCTGGCCTTTATGGCAGGGAGAGATTCTCCTGCTTCTGCATATGGAGTGCGGGATGAAAGGCATGTGCTGTCACACCTAGCTTAATTTTAAAAGATTTTTTTTGTTTTGTTTTTGTTTTGTTTTGTTTTTCGAGACAGGGTTTCTCTGTATGTTCCTGGCTGTCCTGGAACTCACTCTGTAGACCAGGCTGGCCTTGGAACCTGGAAAATCCGCCTGCCTCTGCCTCCCGAGTGCTGGGATTAAAGGTCTGTACTACCACTGCCAGGCTACTATCAAGTTTTTTGATAGATAATTTATGCCTTTTTATTGAATAAAATAAAACCAGGACTAAAGTTACACAAAAGATTTAACAGTTAACATAATGTCTTCAAACTTGCTTTTTTTGAGAATAATGCTGCCATTGATAATTAAAATTTGTTGTAAGTAAACAAAATGTAGGCATATCACTGGAGTTTTTTGAACATACACTAATGTTCTGTGGTAATTGTTAGGTATCTACAGGGCCATGTACTTTCTGTTGATTAATTCTATCTTGATTTCATGTTTTATTTGCTATTTGATGACTACATTGATTTTTCTCTGCAAAACTAGGTTGAAAATGGGTTCATCAAGTTCTGTAGTTTTGTCCTTACCTGACTTTTAATGTACAAGTTGGAAACCATCATTACTTCGTGAATCACAATTGCTTTTTTTCTACAAAGTTTCTCTTTTGTTTTACAGGTTCTTCTCCCCCTGACCCCTCACCAAGATCTTGTTCATGATAGCTAGACATACACACTGGTCTGCAAAGTTAAAGCATAAAACAAAAAACCAGATTCTCCCCTCTGTGCTGGAGATTGAAATCAAGATCTTGTACATGATACCTAGGCACACACTTTTCCACTCACTGGTCTGCATACCCAGTTATAATAAACGTTTAAAAACTATAGTCATATTTATTGCCTTTTATTTTAATGTAAAAAACCCCACACATTTATGGGTTAATATGTAAAAGTATTAACATTATAATTATAATATATATTATAATATGTAAAAATATTAATATGTAAAAGTAAACATTATGTAATAATGTTAAACTTTTATCAAGTTAAATATACCTATGTTATTGGTCATTTTTTTTCCTCCAAAACATTCAAAGTTCTCAGTTTTTGGAATATATAGTACACTGTCATTTAGTCAATCTATGCCATGTTATTAAAAGAAGTGTGTGTGTGGTATGGTGAGAAAATACTAGATTTTCTGTAATGAAATCTGAAAAATATTGCTTAATAAGCACAATATGCATTTTGGTAACTGATATTTAGGAATCTTATCCTTTGGGTATAGGGGTGGTTGGTTCTAAGACAAAATTACTTCTCTCAGATTATCTGATAGGATCACAATTTAATTAATATTTGGAAGACTTGTAGGTCACTGATTTGGGAGGCTTTTTAATGTAAAAATATTTCACTTTCGATACTGCATTTGCATCTCAGTGTCCTGATAGATTTCTGTTTTGATTTTCTGCTGACAGGTCACACTTAGGGCAGGCAAAACGTAAGGGATATATCCCTCCTGAGAGTAGAAAATCTAATTTTAAGGCACCCAAAGTGCAATCTAATACTACTTCTGAACTGTCAAGGGGACACCTTTCTAAAAGGTAAATTTTCATATTGCTTATACAGTTTCAAGGAAGAATTAGGATTTGAATTATTTCATAATATTAAAGTTTATGAGGTTATCTCAAATGTTAGTACAGTTTTTTTCTCTGTATTTTATTCACTTCAGTGGTCTTGCTGATAACTACCTTAGGTGATGAAGTTTTTTCCTTCTTTAGGAGTGATGAGGTTCCTCATTTGCTTAACAAAACCATGGTAGGAATTTAAAAAACCCAGAGAGAGAGAGAGAGAGAGAGAGAGTGTGTGTGTGTGTGTGTGTGTGTGTGTATGTATGTGTGTGTACACATGAACGCCACTGCCCACAGAGGCCAGAAGAGAGGGCATTGGATTCCCTGGAGCTGGAGTTAGAGTTAGAGGTAGTTGTAAGCTACCTGGTATAGGTTTTGGGAACAGAGCTCAAGTTCTATGGAAGAGCAACAACTACTCTTACTTAAATACTTTCCCCCAGCTGTCAGCATTTCAAGGTGTTATTTAACATTTTCTTTAATGCTGATTGCCAGTATTATTGTTGTTAGTCCATGTCAGTATTCTTTTAATACATACATATACATACGCATATGTTTACATATGTGTGGGTGCTAGAGGAGACTAGAAGAGGGCTTTGGGTCCCCTAGAACTGGCGTTACTGGTGGTTGTGGGTGCTGAGAATTGAACCCTGGTCCTCAGCCAAAGCATCAAGTACTCTGAGCCACTGAACCATCTCTCTAGATCTGAATGGTAGGAGACTTTGCATAGGGGGTGTTACTATAAAGATTCTTTGTTTTATAAGATGATGTCTAACCTTTCAGAAAATGCTTATTTCTTCTGTATATTGAGAAAACATTTGTCTTTAGAATAGAGCTTCAGAATTCAAGCTCAGTAGTTCTGAACCACTAAACGTTTGTTTTACTTAAAACAATAACATCTTTTGATTCGAAGAGTGTTCGTGTCAGTGATGTTTGGATCAAAGAGTATTCTCACTTTGATCTGGGCATGGAGGCAGAAGCCTAAAATCCCAGTGCATGGGAAGTGGAGGCAGGAGGACCAGTGTTCAAAGAGTGTCTTAGCTGAAAACCTTTTTATAGGCCATTTTGGGTTATGAGAGATAATATCACTTACCTCCCCACTCCCATAAGTCTAAAGCACATTTAAAAATCATAGTACTTTCCTTCCATTTCCAACTATGAAAATGTTTATAGTAGACTTCTGAGGCTTTTGTCTCCCACCACCTTTTCCCCCTAAAGGTCCAGAGATTTAAGGGAGTTGGGAACCTAGGTGTTGTTAGAAGACAGGTTTACTCAGGACAGGCTACGGCTAACACTTTTCTTATCTAACTTCTTAGAAGCTGCAGTTCATCATCTGCTATCATAGTTCCACAACCAGAGGATCCAGACAGAGCCAATACTTCAGAAAGGCAGAAAACGGGGCAGGTGCCTAAAAAAGACAATTCTCGAGGAGTGAAACGCAGTGCTAGTCCAGACTACAACAGGACCAATTCTCCTAGCTCTGCGAAAAAGCCCAGAGCATTTCAGCATATTGAGTCTCTCTCAGAAACCAATAAGCCACATAGTAAGTCAAAGAAGAGACATTTAGACCAGGAGCAACAACTGAAATCTGCACAATTGCCGTCAACAAGCAAGGCTCACACCAGAAAGAGTGTGGCTGCTGGTAGTTCACGGAATCAGAAAAGAAAGAGGACAGAGAGTTCTTGTGTTAAGAGTGGTTCTGGGTCCGAATCAACTGGTGCCGAAGAGAGATCTGCAAAACCCACCAAGCTGGCTTCAAAATCAGCCACCTCAGCCAAAGCTGGGTGTAGCACTATCACCGATTCTTCTTCTGCTGCCTCTACTTCCTCATCATCTTCAGCTATAGCCTCGGCCTCTTCTACTGTACCAGCAGGTGCCAGGGTGAAACAAGGAAAAGACCAGAGCAAGGCCAGGCGTTCCCGTTCAGCGTCCAGCCCTAGTCCCAGAAGAAGTAGCAGGGAAAAGGAACAGAGTAAAACTGGTGGCTCCTCAAAATTTGATTGGGCTGCTCGCTTCAGCCCCAAAGTTAGCCTACCTAAAACAAAACTGTCTCTTCCAGGGTCTTCTAAGTCAGAGACATCAAAACCTGGACCTTCTGGATTACAGGCCAAATTAGCAAGTAAGTTTATGGGAAGATCTTTGTTTACTCAAAGAACATGTCTTGGTTGGTCAGGAGTGATTTTGTTTTCAAATCAGTTTCATTTTATCTCCATATAACAATGCATGTTAGTTAAAATACAAGTTAAATTTGTAGAGACAGTTAAGGAATGTCTTTATTACTGCTGAGTAATCATATTTCAGTGTCTGTTGTTGTCTTTATAGAATCTGCTATTCAATTATTTTCTAGTGTCAACACCAGGAGAGTTATTTATTCTGTACTAGATTTAAAAAATTATTTTTTTCTGTATTAGATTTTAAAAGCAATATTTTATGACTTAAGAGTGCTTCATAAGATGATTGCTTCATATATTCCACATATTTAATTTATTGAAAATTGTAGGAGAGTAGAAATAATACATCTAAGCAAAGTAACAGGTGGAATAAGCATAGCACTGTACGATTTCCTTTTCGAAATAGCCTTGGAGATGGAGATTTACACACACACACACACACACACACACACACACAAAACTCTGCCTCACCTTCTCTACCTTCCCTTCTCTTCTTCAGGAGACTTTCTCCTTAAAACTGTTGGGAACAGATGATGCTGACCTTCTAACTGTTAATATGGTTGAAGCTGTTCCTCCCTGTTCTGTTGTAAGAATATAGAAAGGATAAAGAGACTGAGAGAACAGTGAGCCACATCCTTTTCACTTTTTTTTTTGGGGGGGGGTTGGCGGAGGTTGTTTTGAAATAAGGTTTCTCTGTTTATCCTTGGCTGTCCTAAAACTCTGTGTAGCCCAGGCTAGCCTCAAATTCACGGAGATTGCCTGCTTCTGCCTCATGAATGCTGAGAACATGAGTGCACACACCAGCACTACCTGGCCCTTTCTTTCCACAGTTAATAACAAGTCTAAAGTTTTTATTTTGTGTTTTTAAATTCTTGACCCAGAGTCTAAGCATGTTGCTCATAGTTCATTCTCTCTCTCTCTCTCTCTAAAAAAAAAAAAAAAAAAGATTTATTTCATGTCTGTGAGTACACTGTAGCTGTCTGCAGACACACCAGAAGAAGGGAATTGGATCCCATTACAGATGGTTGTGAGCCACCATGTGGTTGCTGGGAATTGAACTCTGGACCACTGGAAGACCAGTCAGTGCTCTAAACCATTGAGCTGTCTTTCTAGTCCTCAAAGTACTTTCAAGTTTTCAAGATTTTCATATTTTCACCAGGGATTACAAGTATATAGCAGTACCTTGGAGTTCAGACTGTGGCTTGATAGACCTATGGTATTTCTTGGTTATTGAAAGTCTTTGAGCGATTGCTACTAGCATTTTTTAAAAAAATTTTGTTTGTCTTTGTTGTATAAAAATGTATGTCTTGTGGGTATCTATGCCATGGTACATATGTGGAGGTCTGAAGACATTGCTTCACAGTGTGGGTCCTGGAGATGGGATTCAGGTCATCAAACCCAGTGGCAAGTACCTTTACTGGCTGAGCCTTATGACCAGCCCTTTGACTAACGTTCTTGTTCAACAGCTTCACTAATGTTGAATCAGCCTAACTTAAAATAGAGTCAACTAAGTTGTTAATGCTGTTTAGCACTAAATCTGTAGCTATGTATATACACGTAGCTGGGCATGTGCTATGGTGCTTGGGGAGGACAATTTGTTTTCTCCTACTTTGGGTTATGGTGCCTTTATATTTGTCATTGAGTAAGCTCCTTATCTGCTTAACATATTTTCTTGTTTACATATATGGTTGTTGCAAAGGTGCTGTCATTTAAAGTGGTACAGGTAATGGATTGAGATTTGCAAGTTTAGTAGTTTGCAGTCAGAAGGAAATGAAAGACCCGATCAAAGCTTGACCTCTCCATGCCCGGGTTTTCATGACAGTTGGAAATACTGATGGCAACTCCTATCCCTCCTCACTTGAAGTGTGAAGTAAGAGCATATGGCTTTCTTTGTGGTATCTCTGTTACACAGCTTGTGGTTTTATAGCCAGTAAATTGGATTGGAGTTAATTATTACATTGCAGATGATTCATATTCTTCCTTCTCAATACTTCACTCAAGTTCTTTATCTCATTCTGTTATTATTTCCAAGTGATGACATACCGTAAATAATAGAGGACTATGTCTTTTAACTTTTCATGGGTTGGTTTTCTTTTTTCATTTCTTATGAGACAGGATCTCTATGAAAGTAAGGTATATCCCAGGCTTGAACTTTTAATAATTTATTATTATTTTATGTGCATTTGTGTTTTGCCTGCATGTTTGTCTGTGTGAGGGTGTCAGATCTTGGAGTTACAGTCAGTTGTGAGCTTCCATTTGGGTAGAATTGAACCAGGATCCTCTGGAAGAGCAGTTAGTGGTCTTAACTGCTCAACAATCTCTCCAGCCCTCCAGGCTTGAACTGTTGATCTTCTTGCTTGAGCCTCTAAAATTAAGAAATTATAGGCATGCAACACTATGTCTGCTGAGCTTTCTTTTCTTTTTTCTTTTTCTTTTTTTGGTTTTTTCCAGACAGGGTTTCTCTGTGTAGCCCCGCTGTCCTGGAACTCATTCTGTAGACCAGGGTGGCTTGGAACTCAGAAATCTGCCTGCCTCTGCCTCCCAAGTGCTGGGATTAAAGGCGTGCACCACCATGCCCGGCTGAGCTTTCCTTTCTTAACATACAACACTTAAAAAAACTTAATGTATATGTGTGTTTTGCCTGCATTTATGTCTGTTTACCATGCATGCCCGGTTCCCTTGTAGATGGAGCGTTTCGGATTTCCTGGAACCGAACAGACAGACTCTTAAGGAAGGGATACTCTTAAGGAAGGGATAGTTTCTAAGGCCGGGTTTGGTGGTGCACACCTTTAATCCCAGCTCTCTTGAAGCAGAGGCAGAAGCAGGGAGAGTTGGAGGCCAGTTAGGACTATATATATAGTAAGATCCTTTTTCAAGAAAGGAAGGAAGAGAAAAGAAAAAGAAAGGGGCAGAGGAAGGAAAAGGAAAGGGTTTTTAATAGGTATATATTAATTACACAAAGTGCGATTCATCAACTCTTTATAAATGTATGTAATTTAGTCATACTTATTTTCTTACCTTCTTTTGTTTCTTTCTGAAAAATCCCCTTACTTCCCCAACTTAAATGTTCCGTGGATCTGTGCATATGTGTGAATGAATAAATTTCACTAGGGCCATTTACAGGAATATAGCATGAGGAATTATTTATTCCTGGGACATTTACCTAACAGTTTATGCCACTTAAGAAATGTCTTTACCTTTATCATCAATTTCTTTTTTTTTTTAACGTTCTCAGCTTTTTTTTTCTTTTTTTTTTTAAAATTAGGTATTTTCCTCATTTACATTTCTAATGCTATCCCAAAAGTCCCCCATACCCCCCCCACCCCCATCAATTTCTTAAATACGTATAAATCTTCAGGTTGGAGGAGGCGTTGTCTCTGAGCCTTTACCCTTTATAGGACAGATTGTTGATGAGCCTAGTCTTAAGCAGATCATGTGAAGCCTTGATTACAGCTTTTGCTGTGTGTTCAGGATTGCAAAACCAAGTCATGTTGGGGAGGTAGCATTTCACTCCCTTTCCCCTGTTCCTTCATTTTTTTTTCTGAATAAAATTACATTTATTTGTGTATTTGAGAATGGTTGTTCACAGGTATTGTTTAGTGTATGTTGAAGTCAGAAGACAACTTGTGGGAGTTTCCTTCTACCTTGTCGATTCCAGGGATCAAACTCTGGTCCTAGGCTTGACAGCAGTGTCTGTCTGTCGGTAGGATGGAGTGAGGAAGGATGAGCAGTGTAAGCCGTGTGTGTTGGGGGTGATGGCCACATTTAAGTCTAGAGCAGAGTTCTTCTGCCTTCCATTTTAGATTCTAAGGACTGAACAACTCTCATGTTCTGTCTTACTGGCCCAACTATTAAGTTCCTCCACCCTCTTCTGCTGTTTGTGTTCCTTGTACTTTGTAGGACATAGTATGGATGTCCCTTTAAAGCATTCAACACCTTTCATTCTTATTAGTCCATACAGATAGTTACCACTGGGCACTGCTGAGATGCTTATCTCGCCAAATAGTTTCACCAATCTGTGAGCATAAACATAGTTATTTAGAAGAAAAATAATGTTAAGCACACCATGTGTATTTAGCAATACACATTAAAATAGCAGTAGCTTTCTCAGTACATACCACCCCAACCTTCTGCAGTCAGTAACAAATGTGAACTAACTCCTGTAGATCATCAACTTTGATCAGAAAGCAGTTGGTAACCTGTTTCACATATTGTTACTGTGTCAGTTGGCTCATCTTAAGATTCACAACTTGAGTGAGGCTCTCAATAGTCTTAGAACACAAAATACCAGCACCTTGAGGACTAGGCAGTACACATAGGAACTTTTAAGTCCAGTGCTAGCTTGTTTTTTTCTGTATCCTTTCTAGGATTATGGCAACTTCAGTCATAGGGTTTTAATATCTAATTTTATAAGTATGTTTTTTGGAGGATTTCATGGACCTTCAAGACCATTGTGTAGTAAGACAGCACAGACTTTTTAATGCAGTTTTCTTGATTTTTATAGTACTCTCATTGAGGAAAAACCAAGAGTTCTGTCAGTTCATTGGCTCATGAACAAATGAATTATTCAATTAAACTTGCTTTATGTAATCATTTATATTATCAGACTTCATTTTACAGTGCTACTTTCCATTTTGCAATGTCACTTTCTCAGAGTGTATGTGGTCAGTGCTTTCCTACTGCTACTACTTGTTCTAATTTCTAATTATAGCCTAAGCTATTGAAATAAGAGAAGGAACTGGTAATTTTTTTTTTAAAGCATCTAGTAAGAACTGGTTATTATATTAGTTGTATATGATTTAAAAACAATGTAGTACTAGTTTAGAGTAGTTTCTTGGGAATTTTATTCCAGGGTGTTAGAACAGCTTTCCCAAGCACGTTATATAATATTTTATACATTTAAGTGATAGATAATTAGGATTTGAAGATAGTTTGTTGTTTGTTGTGTTTTTGAAACCCTTGCTTTCTTCACTGTTTTCCCTCCTTCCCTCCTCTCCTTCTACCTTGTTTGTTCTCTTGTTTTACTAATTAAAAAATATAGATTTGACAATATTACCACCCTCAAAGGCGCTGGAAAGATGGCTCAGTGGTTAAGAGCACTGACTGCTCTTCTGGAGGTCCTGAGTTCAATTCCCAGCAACCACATGATGGCTCACAACCATCTGTAATGGGATCTGATGCCCTCTTCTGGTGTGTCTGAAGAACAGTGTACTCACATATATAAAATAAATAAATTAAAAAAAAAAACCCTCGAGAAATAAAAAGATACCCCGTTGTGAATGATTTAGTGAACACTACCTTCTGAATTGCAGGATTCATATTACATCATTGGCCATATATTTGCTGTTTTGGTTTTTTAAAACAGGTCTCTCTACACAGCTTTAAGTGTCCTGGAACTCACTATTGGCTGCCCTCAGACTCAAAGATCTGATTGCTTCTGCCTTTTAAGTGCCAGGATTAAAGGTGGATGGCACAATGCCCTGCTGATTTTTGTTTGAAAAATAAAAACAATTTCAGAACAAAAAACTAGCCAATATTTACTGTGCTAGTTATGGATCATCTCATTTGTCCATTAGATTTCTATGCAAGTAGAATTCTGAGATTATAGGTATTCATGGAGTGAATTGCTTGTCTAGTTTGTCCAAAGTCATAAAGCAGAGAAGTCATAGTGCTGAGAGTCAAACTCAGGCCGTTTTGAAATTGGTCTTAAAGTGAAAATGTATAGCTATGAAGAGATTAAGAGAAAGGGATGCGTTACTGGTTTTGAAATATTAGTGTTTTGTGGGAGAAGGTCCAAAGTACAGACCAACAGTCTTGGATTTAAATCCCACTTGTGTCATTTTAGCAGGTGATGATTACTGAAAAGTTTATAAAATTTATTGTGGAATGGACATAATACTTATTTAAAAAGTAAGTCCATATCTGCAGAGACTTATTTACATAATCTCTGGTATGTGGCTATCACAGAAGCACAACTAAGTACCTTCAGCAAACAGCAGTGCTTTGGCCATTGTGCAAATTTGTTTCTGCACTGTGAACTCTTAGATGTTAGTTACTCCTGCCAGTTTTATGAATAACTAAGTGTTCAATTGTAGGTAGTATCTTAAGTTAGGGCTTTAATTGCTGTGAAGAGATACTATGACTACGGCAGGTCTTATAAAGGAAAAAATTTAATTGAAGTTAGCTTAACAGTTTCAGAGATTTGGGTCAGAGTAGGCCACCCCTGTCCCCCCAAGATTTATTTATTTAATTCATGAGTGCTCTTTGGCTGTCTTCAGACACCAGAATTGTGTCCCATTATAGATGATTGAGAGCCAACACTCCCTGTGGGTCTACAAGGGCCATTTTCTCTCAAACCACTACATGTACTTAGGGCCAAACTTTCCTTTAATCTTATTTTGAAACTAATATTAATTCTTACAAGACAGGATTAAAAAAATAAACAATGTGGTAGGTCATATATTCAGAATTTTAATGGGTTTGTGTGTGTGTGTGTGTGTGTGTGTGGTGTTGCTTAGGATTGAACTCAGAACATTATACATGCCGGGCAAGTGTTTTGCTAATGAATTAAGTCTCTAGCTCTCTGACTAGTCTTTTTCCTTTTAATTTTTCTTGAGTATTATTGTCTTGTCTTACCTTGTCTGTCTGCCGGCCTGCTTGTCTTTCTGTCTGAATGTCTAGGCATGTAAGTGTGAAGGCTAGAGGACAACTTTATAGATCCAGTTCTCTTCAGGCTTGTACAGAAGTACCATTATCCACTGAGCCATGTCTTACTTTTTGTAATGAGTACACTGTAGTTGTCTTCAGATACACACCAGAAGAGGGCATCGGATCCTATTACAGATGGTTGTGAGCCACCATGTCGTTGCTGGGAATTGAACTCAGGACCTCTGGAAGAGTAGTCAGTGCTTTAAACCACTCTCCAGCCCCAGACGATTTTTTTTTTTTTTTAAATGCTATCTTAGTGGCATTTTGTGAAGGGGGAGAAATTAGTACATGTTTTTAGTTTTTATTCAGAAGGCAAGAGTTTGTCTATGCACGTGCATAGACTTTTTTTAAATGACAGTAGGCGTTTCTTTGCGTCCTGTTTATGTTACTATCATGTTATGTAGAAAGATATAAACCTAACACCACATTCTTAAAGGTTTTTTGCTTGTTTTGGTTTTTGCATTTTGAGACAGAGTTTCTCTGTAGTCGTGGCTGTTCTGCAACTCAGTCTGCAGACTAGGATGGCCTCAATTCAAGAGATCTGCCTACCTGCCTCTGCCTCCTGAGTGCTAGATTAAAGGCTTGTGCCACCTCCTTTTGGCTCTTAACCGATTTTCAAGTGATATAAAAAAAGGTCCAGTTGCTATTTTAATGTATATTCCCCCCCCCCCCCCCCCGCTTTTGAGCGTTTTTGATTTCTTTTTCTTAATAGTGTTCTGATCCTTTTGTATTCATTTTACGTCATTCCACATTTATGCCTAGTTATTCCACAGTGCATTTATTGAGAGATAAGTTATTTAGAAATAAAATTTTCCCAAAAGTTTTGTTAATAATATTAAATGTCACTTTTGTCATTATAGCGTCTGATTTTTGACTCATTCTTCAACTTTCCAGACAATAATGACGATTTCTACTTGAATGAGCTGCAATTTTCACTTAGGAATAAAAAATGGAGATATTTAAATTTTATATATATATATATACATACACACATACATACATACATACACACACATGTGTGTGTAGTGTGTGTGTGGTGTGTAGTGTATGTGTGTGTGTAATGCAGCACAAGGAGTGGGTGAGCGTGAGCCTGGGGAGGTTAGAAGGCTTCCGTGGAACTGGAGGGGGGGGAGGGTACAGGTGGGTGTGGTTGTGATCTGCCATTGGGTGTTGGGAACTGAATCTGGATTTCGGGCAAGGACAGTAAAACTTTTGAATGCTGAGTCCTCTCTCCAGTCCCCTTGATAACTAGAATTATTTTTTAGTTCTTTCTTTCCCAGGCTCTTTATTGGTGATTTTTAAGCTGGGCATGGTTGCGCACGCCTTTAATCCCAGCACTTGGGAGGCAGAGGCAGGTGGAGTTCGAGGCCAGCCTGGTCTACAGAGTGAGTTCTAGGACAGCCAGGGATACACAGAGAAACCCTGTCTTGAAAAAAAAAAAAAAAAAACAACATACAAACAAAAAAGGAATTCAAGAGTAGCCAAGACATGGTAGTGGTAGTGCGCTCTTTTAATCTCAGCACTTGAGAGACAAGGCAAATACCAGAATATCTGGGGCTACATTGCGAGGTCCTGTCTTTGTGGCCCCTCCACCTCCCATCCAGTAGAGAATTTGCACTTTAAACAAATTGGCATATTTAAACCTAAAAATAAATGGAAGAGCCTGGAGTTTAGTCCCTAGCATTTGGCAGGCAGAGGCAGATCTCTGAGTTGGAAAAGAGATAGGTAATCAAGACCAAGTACATAATTGTTCCCCTGGAAAGCTCCCATTTAATTAACATACGTGGTCAGTCTAGTAGTATTCACAGAACTATCAATATTGATTTTGGAGTCTTTTCATTATTGAAGTTCATTGGTTAAATAGAGCCTATTACTATCAAATATTGTACCATTGAAAAGGAAGAGGGGTTGATAGATGGTTTCATGGCCTTTTTAATTAAAAAAAAAAACATAATAAAATAAGTTCTTGGTTATTTGAACTTTAGTAACAGCTATCACTATAAAGGTGTTAGGTAGCTTTTAGAGTAAATCTGAAGTATACTGGGTTGATTTTTTTTCATTTTATTTTTTTTTATTTTTTTGGTTTTTGAGACAGGGTTTCTCTGTAGCCCTGGCTGTCCTGGAACTCACTTTGTAGACCAGGCTGGCCTCGAACTCAGAAATCCGCCTGCCTCTGCCTCCCAAGTGCTGGGATTAAAGGCGTGGGCCACCACCGCAAGCTACTGGGTTGATTCTTAATTATGATCTAAAAATTCCACTAATCTTTAGTTCTATGCTCATGGAACGGCATAAATGTTTTGTTCTCTCTCTTTTGTTTTTAATTTGGTTTTATGTAAATTAGCTAAAAATGAATGAAGGGGTAGTGTAAAGTTAACGTGATTAAATTCTTGAAGTTCAGAATATATACCAGGGAAAAGCCCCGAAGTTGCAGGGAAAGGCTGGACTACTACTGTAAGGTAAGGTTTGGGCTGAGTGATTGTTCAGATCCTTAAGAATTGAAGAAAGAACTGGTAGGCTTTTAAAAAGCAACGGTTCCTATAGATTTAATTCACAATAACTTTCACCTTTTCTATTTCCCATTTATAGGTTTAAGAAAGTCTACCAAGAAACGCAGTGAGTCCCCACCTGCTGAGCTCCCCAGTTTGAGGAGGAGCACACGCCAAAAGACCACGGGCTCCTGTGCTAGTACCAGGTAATTCATTTATTTTTGAGCCTATAGTTTTTATTTCAGCTTTGATCAAAATCTTCCTATACTTCTTAACATTACTGAAAATTTCCCTCCCTCTACACCATCCCCTCTCCTTTTTTTTTTTTCTTTTTCTTTTTTTTTGTTTAATTCTCTTTACCTTCGTTTCCTCCTCGCCTTCCCTTCCATAGTTTATGACAGGATCCTGGTTTGTGTCCTATGTAGCCTGCTACTTTTTTTTTTTTTTAAATGTATATGTATATATTTTATGTATATGAGCAGACTGTGGCTGTAAGATGGTTGTGAGCCACCATGTGGTTGCTGGCCTGCTACTTTAATCTTTGCTTGTCTCAGTCTCTCAAGTGTTGAGATTACAGCGGTATGCTCCACACCCAGCCCACTTCATATATAGCAATGCAATTTACATATTAAATAAAACTAATGGAATTACCTGACATAACTTTTAAAAATAACCCTCCCCCTCCCCCTCTAGAGTTTTTTTGTGTAGCCTTGGCTACACAAAAATTTTTTTGTGAAAATTACTGTAGGGCAGGCTGGTATTGAACTCATAGAGACCCACCTGCCTCTGGAGTGCTGGGATTACAGGCTCACATTACCATTTCTGGCCCAAAAAACCAAACCAAACCAAACAAACCCCCAAACCATCACTTTTTATGTTGGTCAGTGCAACAAATATATTCCATGACTCTAGTTATGTATAATTCCTATTGTACTAATTTTCAGTGGAATTAAAGAGTACACTCAGGCAGGTGTGGTTGGGTTGAGTAATCCTAAAACTTGGAGGAAGAGGTAGATTACATCTTGGTGTACATAGCTAGTTTCAGACAGAAAGAACTACATAGACTTTAAGCAAGGCAAATTAAAAACATCAAAATGAAATCCCTACTTTTAAATCAAAGCCTCAGGCATAACATAAACCGTGATACTTTTTGGTATGTTTAAGCTTTTTTCTTCTTTTGCTAAGATGAGACATTTTACAGTTAATTACGAGTATCTAGACATTAGCTTTGACTGGACCTAGTGATATGCTTCTTGGCACTCTGGTGGCAGATTTCTATTATAGTTACAATTTTGAACAGTTGCTAGGTGTGGTGATGCACACCTTTAATCCCAGCAGATATATCTCCATGAGTTGAGGCCAGCCTGGTCTACAAAGGGAATTCTAGAATATCCCAGATATCCTAGAAACCTTGTCTCACACCCTCCCCCCACCGCCGTGCCCTGGTTCCCACACACATACTTTCTTCATATTGCTTTTAAAATATCTAAAATTAGTGTAACTGAGTGTATTTGAGATTTCTTAGGAATACCTTCCTGAGAAATAATTCTGAGTTCTGCAGAGCTTTTGGTCCATTTTGCGCCAGGTTTTTAATTGAAAAAAATTTTTTTTCTAAAATTGTGTGTTCGATTATTGATATATGGATATATGGATATATTGATATATGGAGGTGGCCCCACCCCAGTAGACAATTGTGAGCTTCCCCACAGATTCTGGGAGCTCACAATTGATCTTTGATACCTAAAACTACTCTTCTTAACTGTGGCACCAGCTCTCCAGTCCCCTTTGAGTTTTACTGAGTGAGTATTGTCTGAATTTGCTGTGCGTGAAGACTGATATTTTAGTGTCATTCTCTTTTTCATTGCTTGCTTTGGGTGTACATTACCACTTGATCAGTGCATATGAAATTATTTTTTTTTTTTGTTGTTGTTGTTTTTGTTTTGTTTTGTGTTTTTGAGATAGGGTTTCTCTGTGTAGCCCTGGATGTCTGAGCTTATTCTGTAGACCAAGCTGTCCGCAGACTCAGAAGTCTGCTTGCCTCTGCCTCTCAAGTGCTGGAAGTAAAGGTGTGAGCCACCACTGCCTGATCATAAAATTACTTTTTATGTAGATTTTTTTTTTTTTTTCCTGAGACAGGGTTTCTCTGTATAGCCCTGGCTGTCCTGGAACTCACTCTGTAGACCAGGCTGGCCTGGAACTCAGAAATCCGCCTGCCTCTTGCCTCCCAAGTGCTGGGGTTAAAGGCGTGTGCCACCACCGCCTGACTAGAATTTTTCTATATACTTTGTATAGATGGTCATGTTCTGTATAAGCTATCTAGCAGTCTTGGTTCACAACCTTTCCTGAATTTTTAGGGCTTTCTTGTTGTGATCTAATGAGCTTCTGGGCTTATTTCAGAGTAACAATCTTTGAGGGTAGGAACTTGTAAATACAGAATGTTTAGCTTAGATTACTGTAAATATTAAATATTGGATGAATTTTGAATAGGTTTGGAATGAACTATTTACTTATGAAGGAAACATTAGTTAATCTTTACCACTCCTGTGTAGCTTTCACTAAGAAAGAACCTCCTCAAGTCCTCAGGTAATTTTCATGCTCACTGAGTGCTCAATACCTGATTTCACTGGTGGTCTAAGACTTTTACCCGCAGGAGTTATATCCTCAGGTAAATCAGGAAACTGTGTCTTAAGTATTTGTAATGTTGATCATCTATTTTTCAATTTACCCAATCATTATCAATAAACTGTTAATGTACTTGATGATAAAGTGTGATTACTTTATTTCCTATAGTGTATTCTGTATCTTTGTCCTTCCCAGAGTCAGATCTTCCCAATTCATCGGTTGTTTATAAATATTAAGCCCTTAACTGTTTTTATAGTGTTAGGATATTTGAATTTAGATGATTTAGGTAGTTTGCCATAAAATCTGGGCATGATAATCCCTGTTCTTTTGATCTTCCTATTGTTGATGTACTCTGTAAGCCTTTGTCTATTGTCTATGTTTGTAAATGAGGCTGTATTTTAAATGTGTAGTTTTTTTTCTCTCTCCAGAAGGATCTGCTTTTTCATTTAGCTGAAAGTGTTTAAAAATCATGTCTGTCTGTAAAGATGACAACAGCTCCCAGTAACACAGAAGCCTGTATTGTGTGAGCTATAACTTGGAAGAATTTCAGATATACAATGTCGTAGTGATTTTCTATAACAATTTTTTATTTAAAAGGGAGAAGAAACTGGCTTTGTGCTCTGTGAATTTCTGCTTTGTGTTGTCTATACATTGCTCCTAGTGCCTTGGTAATGCTGACTATGATGACATTTTTGTTACAGTCGGCGAGGCTCTGGCCTGGGCAAGAGAGGAGCAGCTGAGGCCCGGCGGCAAGAGAAAATGGCAGACCCTGAAAGCAACCAGGAGACAGTAAATTCCTCAGCTGCCCGGACAGATGAAGCTCCCCAAGGAGCTGCAGGTATACTGGCACTTAAAACACACATATATTTTTGTTCGTTTGTTTCACAAATTTATCTTTGGATGAATTTTCTTGTTCTACATCCTAAGTAGGATGAAAGGAGGGGAGAGAATTAAGAGGTTACCATAAAACACTTTTACTTTAGGTCATAGATTGGGTGCTTTTGATTTGTAGACTCATTTGTTGTTAGATTTAAATTCTCAAGCAGTCCATACATGTACTACTTTCAGAGGGATTTATAGTAAGGTATAAATTTTCCATTTAAGGTTTTTATATATTGCTTAGAGTTGACTAATGATTGCTTCATTGAATTTAAATTCATAATAAAAAGTTAAGATGTGCTTGAATTGCTTTCTAAGCATGTAGATCTTAGCATTTTATAAGCCCTAAAAATTTGTTTTGTTCTGAAGCTACTTTAGTAATATTTAGATTTTTATGGGCTTATTTGATATCTTGGATTGCCAAAAAAAAAGCATGTATTTTTCTTCTTTTTGCTTTAAGTATCTGTTCCCATTACCAAAACTGTGGCAAAGTGAATTTTAAAATCTAATGTAAAATTGCTCTAAGCAGAAAAAAATACTGTAGTTTATCATTGTGAATGTGTATTTCTACAATCACGCCACATCAAGTTTAGTTGCAGAGCATAATGAACTAATGAACAAAGCACTTTCATGTAGTGTGATTTAATATTAGGATATACAGTACTTTTCTCTCATACCTATGGCTGGTCATAAATCCTAGTTTGCTGGAAAGGTCTGGTTACCTACAGTTACTGTACTCTGCTTAGCTTAGTTTAATTTTGAAGTAATTTCTATATCGTAATTTTTGAAAAAAAAATTAGTGGATTTGTAGCATCTCTTCTATTGGAAATGAAATTTTAAAAATCTTTTTCTTAATAGTTAATTGGTAAATATTTGGAAGAATACAAACTATCCATTTGCAGGCTCATTAAGGCTGTTGAAAATACACAACTTCTCCTTCCCAGTACTTTCTACCCTTTCATTATTTATTTCAAGTTGGAATATGGAAGTGTGAGGCCAATTCTCAAATGAGTGACAGGAATGGAATTTCTGAATATATTGTTAAAGTTGATAGTTACAGTAATTACAGCAACACCTGTTCACTCTGCAGATGTGGCTTTAAACATTTCCCACACATTCCTATTGGATATTGAAAACAACCTGCTGAGGTGTGAGTTCTGTTACTGCCATTTTATAAATGAGGGAAAACTGAGGCACACATTGGTTAAGCTTTCCCAGAATTCCAAGCTAAAATGCATGACCTTTCAATACAGGTCTTAGAAACCAAGTACATGGTACACCATTGTCTTCTCCCTAAGTATTAAAAGAATTTAATTTGTATGGATAACATTCCAAGGTTTAAAAGGAGAATAGGGTAAGGGAATTTGATCTTCAATATATTATTGAGGATAAATGCTTCAAGGGAATATAGTACGATTTATTGTCATTCACATTTAAAATCAGTAAATAGATACTTGTGGGATGTTGACTTTTGCAGATGATACACATGGTGTTAACTGTTGTTAGAGGAGCATTTGGGTTTAATATGCTTTGTGGTGGGGTCTTTTATGGATAGTACAAATTCCTCTGGCTGTAAAATACTTCAGGGAAAATGTGCTGGGAAAATTTCTGGGAAAAATTTTCTCTACCTGTAAAATACAGACTTAAATTTGCATAGAGGACTTATAGAGGACTTATTTGTGGTCATTTCAACTACTTTTTGAAGTCAGTCTCTTGAATAGTGATATCTGTAGTTGGTAGAAGACTTCTTTCAGAACAGTGAAATGACAAGGAAAAATAGGCATGTTTTGGCATTCACATTTTATATTAAGAATTCCTAACTTCCAGAAATGATCAGGGTCATATCCTAGAAAGCAGCTAGTTTTGTTTTTAACATGGCTGTACCTGGCTGTTTGCTGATGTCTGGTGGTTGTTTTCTTCTACTCTGTTGATGTCTTAAAGCAGGAAAACCCCACCATCACCAAAAAGTGGGTTTGGGCGTTGTTTGTTGCAGTGTTTTTGGTTTTACTTTGTTTTGAAGTTAAAAGTGTATAAAGAGGATACAGTTTTATAGAGAATGAAAGATAGGTTCTCACTGTGTATTGTTGGCTAGCTGGTAGTCCTTATGTAGACCACTCTGGCTTCTGACAGAGCTTCCCCTGTCTCCTCTCCTAAGTGTTGGAACTAAAGGTGGAAGCTACAATACCAGTACCCAGCTTTCCTTTTCTAATTTTTCAAGACAGGGTTTCTTTTGCTGTCTGTCCTGTAATTTGGTCTATAAACGAGGCTAGCCTTAAACTCACAGAGATCTACGTGCCTCTCTGCCTCCTGGAGTGCTGGGATTAAAGGCATGTGCTACCACCATCTGGAATGTACCTGGTTTTTAATGCTTTTCTTTTCCTCTTTTTTTTTTTTTAAAGATTTATTTATTTATATTTTATATGTAAATACACTGTAGCTGTCTTCAGACACCCCAGAAGAGGGCGTCAGATCTCGTTACAGATGGTTGTGAGCCACCATGTGGTTGCTGGGATTTGAACTCTGGACCTTCGGAAGAGCAGTCGGGTGCTCTTACCCACTGAGCCATCTCTCCAGCCCAAAATGTAGCCTAGGCTGGCCTCGAACTCATGATCCTCCTGCCTCTGCCTCCTTCAGCAAATCCTACCGGCGTGGGCCACCACTACCGGCTTTTCTTTTCCTGATTACATTTTTTTAATACTACAAATTATGTTAGGGCTGTATTACCAGATGATGGAATGCACAGTAAAGAACAACTGTGCTCTTTTTGTCTTAGTACAAAATTTTATGACATATAGATCTTCCTATTGCCCCTTTACCTACACATATGCTAATGCTACTTAGCAATTTCTGGCAAGTGAAAATCATTCTATAAGCCTTATAATGTTTTATCTTTCCATGGTAAAAGGTTAAAGTGTTTATAAACTTGGCATTCTAAAATAGAATTCCTTTTTAAAAATGTTTTGTATTTCTAATATAAAATCTGGGTTTTGACTGTCTATGTTGATAGTCATATATTTGACTATAGAGTACAGAAAAGGTGTGTACCATGAAAAAAGTTTTTGACTTGACAGCTGTTGGTTAATTACATTTCACAAAACAACTGTCTCTCTAACTTGATTAATAGTTAGCTTAAAGCCTATACTGATCTGAATACCTAATTTTATAAAACAGTATGTAAATGTAACTTCACTGGACAACTGTTTCAGACTTTGAAAGAGTTGCCCAGGGCTGTGGAGGGACTCACTGCATAAGAGCTCTAGCTAGTGGAGATCCCCAGTACCTCTGTCAAAAGCTGGGCTTCACCTTTTCTGTTTATAGATCCCAGTACTGGCCTAAGGCAATATACAGTGAGAGACACTATTTTGGGAGTAAGCCAGGTACCAGTAGATGGAGAAACCTGATGTCCTCCATTGGCCCCCACTCATTTATTTAATTTAATTTAATTTAATTTACATATATATATATATATACACACACACACACACATATATATATATATATATATATAGTTTTTTTTGAGACAGGGTTTCTCTGTATAGCCCTGGCTGTTCTGAAACTCAGGTGTAGACCAGTCTGGCCTCAAACTCAGAAATCCGCCTGCCTCTGCCTCCCGAGTGCTGGAATTAAAGGTGTGCGCCACCACGCCCAACTGCCCCCCACTCATAAAAGGGCAGGCAAAAAGTTCACTTTGTCTTGAGTGGTAGCAAATTTTTTGTGACAGTTGGCAACTTACCCTTTTGCAAAAGCAGAGTACCTATCCCCCCCCCCCCTTTTTTTTTTTTTTTTTTTTTTCCAGACAGGGTTTCTCTGTAGTCCTGGTTGTCCTGGAACTCACTCTGTAGACCAGGTTGGCCTTGAACTCAGAAATTTGCCTGCCTCTGCCTCCCAAGTTTTGGGATTAAAGGTATGCACCACCACGCCTGGCCCTATCCCTTTTTATAGAGTGGTTTTGGGGGCGTCAATGGTGCTCTCATTTAGAATAGAATTGTCAACATCCTTTTGGTCTGTTTTGTCTGTCCATGAGGATTTTACTAAGGCCTGCCTCATTATCTGGGAGTCCTCTATCACTAAACAGGCCTCTCTTAATTATGTTTCACAAATTGTATTTCTTGATTAAAGTCTTTGTGGAAATGTAATTGGTATTTATTTTGAAATTTATCAGAAATATAGCTATCCTTTAATCATTATAGATTCTTGGGTATTTTATGTTTAATTTTGTGTTTGCTTTCTCCATACTATTCAAGCCACTTTAACAGGTCTTAATTAGTACCTAAAATACTATTACTTGTTTATAGGACATTGGTATAATAACTATAACTGAATTTAAAATTCCAGCTGAGGGGTGTGTTTACTTCAGAGAATAGGAGTGAAACCTTGCTGTCTGGGTTCTAACCTGATTCCTAGCTGGCATGAACACTTAAGTGATGAAGGCTTAATTTTTTTCCTGTGCATGAAGAATCTCTGTAAACAAACATGTTGACAATTCAGCATGTAAGCACCTTAATGCTGTCTCAAAAGTAGCTTTTGTATAGTGCAGTTTGTTTAGTCTTTTTTTATCATCTTTTTTTAATCTCAAAGGCTTTATCCTTTACACTATACACAATAAGAAAGTATGCATGAATAAATGTATACAACATTTCTAAAATGTAGAATTGGTGGCTGGCTCATTGGCATCTTTTGCTTTTATGATTTATATATTTTTTATGTGTACGAGTACACTGTCACTGACTTTAGACACACCAGAAGAGGACATTGGATTCCATTAATGACAGTTAGGAGCCACCAGCTGGTTGTTGGGAATTGAACTTGGGACCTCTAGAAGGGCAGTCAGTGCATTTTACCTGAGCGCTCTCTCCAGTCTCTCTCTCTCTCTCTCCAGTCTCTCTCTCTCTCTCTCTCTCTCTCTCTCTCTCTCTCTCTCTCCAGTCTCTCTCGCTCTCTCTCACTCTCTCTCTCTCTCTCTCGCTTGCTCTCTCGCTCTCGCTCTCTCGCTCTCGCTCTGTGTGTGTCTGCCTGCCTGACTGTCTGTCTGTCTTTCCTATGGTGATGATGAGCTTGCCATCATGCCCAGCTCAGAAGAGCTTTCAAAATTTATGTCTATTAAAGACCTCTGTCTTTTTGCCTTCCATTCTGTCATTATTTAGTAAGTAGGCTGTGTATTGCTAATGATGTGATTATATGTAGAACAACCTATGTGTGAAGCTGTATAGGTCTAAGCATATACTTAGCGATTTAGCATACTACTAGTTTCTTCTCCTTTGGTTAGCTTTATAATATCTGATGCTGTTAACTTAAACTGGTTTTGTTTCTGTTTTGGCTCATCTATGGTTTGTGTAGTGGAATCCTTCTGCTTCTTCATTCTACTTTAACTTTTGGCATCTTAGCTTCCCTTTTTCATACTTCATAGCACTTCTTTGCACTTGTGTGTTAGTTGTAATGTGTGTCTTCAGTATTTCATTTCAAAAGGAAGATTGTATATGATCTTTTCACACTCTTGCAGCTAGAGAAAATAAATGATTATTTACATTTCTTAAATAACAGCCTGACTTGATTGACTAATTGTAGAGAGGGAATCCAGGACAAAGCTATTTCAAGGGCATGAAGGTTGCAAATTTATGTTTATATAACTGTGCTGAGCTCTTCCTTTGCTCCTGAATTTTATATGGCAGGGAGTTGTAGAATGGTTGAGTGTGTAGGAAGAGAGATTTAACGTATTATAGTCTGTAAAGCTTTGGTTTTTCTTTAAGGTAAGCCAGACATAAAAGATTAAATGCTCCTCCTAATCCTTACCTTCCCCCTCTCCCCAAGCCTCTAGTTCTGTTGCAGGGGCTGTTGGCATGACCACCTCTGGGGAGAGTGAATCGGATGATTCTGAGATGGGACGATTACAAGGTAAAGACAGCCATTGAGTTTGCAAGAAATGATTACTACAGGCTGCAGATAGTCCTATTCTTGACTTGAACTCAGTTTATTTATAGTCTCTGAATATTGTCTAGGAATTCTAGGTATACCTGCACCTTCTGGGAAAAAAAATCTTTTTTTAATTTCTTAACTTGACGCTTTGGGCTCAGAGATGACCTGTCTGTGTCTTCATTTTTACTGTTTAACCAAGCAAAGCCTCATAGTTGTTCAAAAATCTTCACATGATTACATGTATGATTGGCTTTAGTAATAAATTACGAAGCACCTCAATATGTTGTTGTTCTCTAGTATTTAAAAACATAAATCTAACAGGGTGGGTTTTCCCTACACCCCATGTTCTTTTGTAAACTCTAGTTGGTTTTCTCTTTTTTAATGTTGTCAATCTTTTATTACATGCACTTCATGTATGAATTAGGTGGGTTTGTACTTCTATCTCAGATGATAGATTTTAATATACTCCCAATGTAAGGGGTTGCAAGAGACATTATGTGAAAGTTTCACATTACTTTAAAGTTTCTGAGATAAATAGCAAGTATTTATAAAAGCTTCCCCATGATACCACTTACGAACATAGCTTTTCTTTGCAACTGGTAAAAGTGGTTTATGATTTTCATGCTTCTGGTCAGGGTGACCAAAATCTTTCTGGGAAGTAATGTCAGTAAGAAAATGAGGCAAGGCTTACCTAAAATACTTTATGATTTTCTTCAGTAGTTCTTATCTGTATTCGTTTTAAATTCTCTCTAAAACTTCATTTTTAGAAATGGCATGGAGGTGTTTTAACTTATAATAACTAATTAAATTTGTGTATGTATAATGTTTTAGAAATTTAATGTAATTTCTTGTAAAATTCATAGTGCAAAGTAACGTTGTGCTAACTCAATTGTGTGAGATGAATCAGTTCCTTGACATTTTTAGGGGAAGATCAATTACTTTAAATCAACTCAATTATTGCCCTTTTTTTCCCCTTTAGCTTTGTTAGAGGCCAGGGGTCTTCCTCCTCACCTATTTGGTCCTCTCGGGCCTCGGATGTCACAACTTTTCCATAGAACAATTGGAAGCGGAGCTAGTAAGTGAATATTTTGCAATTTTTAATTCTCTTAATAATTAGTTATGTGTTATTCTTATTGGTTATTTGTTGGTATATAATTTAGTATCTTTTAGGTTTCCTTCTATACTTTTATTTTTGACTACCCGTCTGAAATTATAAAAATCCATATTAAGTATTTTAAAAGTTACTTAGAATTTAGGTTTGTAGTTATATCATCTGACTGTACCTATTTTTGTTCAAATCTTTTTATGGTGTCACAAATTTCATCCCATAAGATAGTGTTAACATAAACCTGATAGGAAGATTTCTCAGCAGCATTACTTCTCACCAGACTATCAGATTAATTATAACCCAGAGCCATTCATGGTT
This sequence comes from Mus caroli, assembly GCF_978045245.1. Lineage (NCBI taxonomy): Eukaryota > Metazoa > Chordata > Mammalia > Rodentia > Muridae > Mus > Mus caroli. Next base: position 81,824,746 of record NW_028227256.1, on the reverse strand, counting down.
GACCTAACACTGACTAATACATAGTCTTGATTTATAACTGAAATATTGTCCTATAAGTCCAGTTAGTGTTTGACTTGCATTTAGTAATTTTTCTATAACTTTGGTCAGCTTGGTAGCTGACTGATGCATCCCATCAAGCATTGATGGTATTTGTGTGTGTGTGCACGCAAGTGTGCGTGTGTGTATGTGTGTGTACATGCTAGGACAAGTATGTGGAGGTCAGAGGGCTACTTTATAATTAGTCCTCACTAACTATATATGGTTATTCGACTTCTATAGCAAACATCTCTATTTGCTAAGCCATCTTCCTTGCTCCTATTTTATTTTGTAGTTAAAACATTACATTATATATAAGCCAGGTGTGATGATGCATACCTTTAATCCAGACTTGGGAAGCAGAGACAGTCTACAAATTGAGTTTGAGGACAGCCAAAACTAATTACATAGAGAAACCATCTCCGTGTCTCTCGCCTCCCCCCCGCCACACATTACATTTTATATTTCTATATCTGAAGCTTACCTCTGGTGTGCTTTCCCCACCCCCAAGCAAATACAACAACCCATTTCTAGCTTAATAGCAAGAAAACTTAAACAGTTATGTTTTTGTTTTTCTTTCTTTTGTTTTTCAAGACAGGGTTTCTCTGTATAGCCCTGGCTGTCCTGGAACTCACTTTGTAGACTTTTGTAGACCAGGCTGGCCTCAAACTCAGAAATCCGCCTGCCTCTGCCTCCCGAATGCTGGGATTAAAGGCATGAGCCACCATGCCCGGCTCGTGTTTTTGTTTTTCTACACCTCAGTGTAACACACCCTGTTAGCAAGTTTCCTTTTTGATAATTCTGTGAGCATCCAAACTTCATTACAATTCTGGGTCCTTGGGCCTCCCATTTACTGGATTCATAGGTGGACACTATACAATACCTGCATTCCTAAGAACTCTTTTATTTATTTGCTACCATTTACTAGATCCTGATATTATACTAATAATTAAGCAGAGTTGTTTTCTACATGGAGCTACTTTGGACACAGGTAATACAATATGTTAAAAATGGCAGAGAAGGAAAGTAGTAAGAATGGAGGCCATTAGGGAAAGAGAGGAAGTCTGTTTAGAGAAACTGCAGAGACATGAAGATTTCATAGTACATAGTACATAGAGCCAAAGGAAAGAATGTATACTACATCGGATGGGGGCTGAATTTTCATGTTTAGAAAGTAGAGCATCCACAGGGGAAGTGTGGATGTGATAGATTTTAAAACCCCAAAAGTGTGCACATCTACCAAGCCATGGAGTGCCCTGGTAGGCTAGCTACAAGGTTGAATGATGAGAAAACATTTTATAGTTTGGAGGCGGGGAATGGCATGATTAGGATAAAAATTAAATACAGCCCCAGACCATAGTTGAGAGCTTAACAGTCCTCAGCAGGTACTGCTTCATTTATATCCCTAGTCTTTTCCTTCACACTGAAAGCTAATGGGCATCTGCATATATTTTAACTTATATCTAAAAATAAGCAAGGTCATTTAAAAAGCTGAAGATAATAGTGTGATTATGTTTATCAAATATTACTATCCTAAAAGCATTTTAAATTTTATTTTAACATGGATTCATATATTGCTGTCAGTTAATATGCTTCTTGTTTTTGTTTTTGTTCTTTAAATAAACAAACTTTATTTTGCCATTTCATTAAGTTGAAGATTGGGACGAAAAGTTGTGTCAGGGCTTTGTAAGTTTGTTGACATTGAAATCCCATATTTAGCTGGTGTAATGCTTGCATGCCTTACTAATTTTTATTATTTCTGAGTGCTTTGCTTGCATGTATGTCTGTGTACCCTTTGTATATCTGGTGCCTACTGAGGTCAGAAGAGGACATCAGATCTTCTGGAACTGAAGTTACAGAAGGTTTTGGGCCACCATGAGGGTGTTAGGAATTGAACTTGGCTCATCTGAAATACAAGTCAGTGCTGTTAAACATGGAGCTGTATCTAGCCCCATATCCTGCTCCATATCCTCTGTATCGTATTTGTGGTATGTTGCCTGTCCTTGTGCATGTGTATGCATATGTGTTTATGTGATGGGGTGGGGCTCAGAAGCCAGCAAAGGAGATGGATCCCATAGAGCTGGTGTTATAAGTAATTGTGCTGCCTGGTGTGGATGTTAAAAAGTGAACTTGGGTCCTTTGAATGATCAGTGATAGTTTTTAACTGCTGATCCATCTCTCTAGTTCTTAGTCTTATGCTAAATCATATTATTCCTTGTGGTAGTTTGAACTGAATTACTAACATTAAAAAATAAAACTTAATTATATAAGCAATTTGTTAATACAAATACACAATTAGGTTATTGTTACCATGTTTATTAATAATATCTAGCATCAAATTTCTGTTAAGATATTCTACAATATTCAGCTACTTTTAGTGGCTGCTTCACATTTGAAATTGTTTTAAAATTTATTTATATATATATGAGTGTTTTGCCTGCCTGCACGTATGTGTATATATACATATACATATATATATATGTACCATGTGCATGCAGTGCCTTCAGAAGGCTCAAGAGGGTGTCATATAACCAGTGGAGCTGTAGTTAAGTCTCCATTTGATTGTTGAGAATTCTGGGAATCAAATCTGATCTTAAAGAGCAAGTGTTCTTAAGTTCACATCTCTATACCTGGATTTGATATCCCCCACCCCCACCCCAATGAGAAATAATCACTCAAAATGCTAGCATTTTTTTTTTTTTATTGTAATGATTGTAGTACTGGTGACATGTCCAGAAGCAGCTCATGATCCATGAGTTTGATGCTTGGAACCTACATAGTGGAAGGAGAGAACTGATTTCTGTAAGTTGTCTTCTGACTTCCATATGCATGCCGTGGCATGCCTGCACAGGCATACTCTGTTGCATTCATGAATAGAAACTTAGAAATATAAACACAGATACAAAGAATTGTATAATTTCTGGTTGTCTCCTGACAAACTGTAAAAACTCAAATGTCAAGGTAATAACAATTACAAGGTGGTAGCATTTTATATCAAACTATTAAATAATTAGGGAAAATACATAAAAAAGATGACTTTTCACTTTTGTTTGATTATGTAGGATAGTTGAGATTATTTGCCTAATTTAAAAGATAGTGGTTTTTGCATCCTCTTAGTTTATAAGGTTTTATTTTTTTTTTTTTTTCTTTTAGGAGATGTGGTTGTGGCTGGGGATACATTTCATTGTAAACAGTGCATTTTCACTTGTTCCAGTTATTAAATGACAGTTTCAGTGGTTTTAATTGATGTTTACAATGTCCCATTTGATTATGGGATCTTTTTGTGGTTACTTTGTAATCTTTTGTTTGTTTGTTTTTTTTATATAGGGTCTCAGAGGTGCAGTGATTAACAACAGGGCATAGCCATAACCTTGACTACATTCAAATTTTTAAGATAAATATTTTTAAAACAGCCTTCACTGGCTTAGCTTAATTTATACCTTATGTTATAGTGCAGACTGGCCTTGAATCTGGCATTCTGAGCCTTTTTGAAAGTTGCTTTATAGTATGAGAAAATGATCCAAATTTAGCCAATTTGTATTCCCGCTTGTCTTAAATTGGGCATATTGACAGAGATTCCTGCTTTCCTATGAAAACAGGGTTCAGTCAAATGTTAGATGTATACAAAGTTTTGTTAGCTACTGTAAATTCCCACTGCCTTGTATTCACACTTATGTGAAACACTAGGATAGTGTGTCACATTTTGGGGCTTTTACAAAACTTAGGTGAGAATTGTGAGAATTATTGACTTACAATTTGATATTAATCTTGTATTTTAATTTTTTCTCTGCTATTGTCTGTTTTAATGGTTACTCTAGAAATTATTACACATAGCTTTTGTTTATTGTTGCTTGCTTTGTTTTAATATTTTGTCATATTCCAAACAGTTGCAAGAATTGCAGTAGTTTAGTTCCTGACCTCCTCTGTTTTATCAGACATTTGTTAGAGTTTTGATAACACAACAATTGTTTTAATGTAACAGTTTTAAGTAATATAAAACTGTTATTTTTCTATTTCTGCTTACAAGATTTACTTCCAGCTGAAGGGTCATACTTGATAGGAGTTAAGAGTGACCAGTAATCATTTCTGTTTTTGCTTGAGGAATCCTTGTGTTTTGAAATTTTCTTAGACATAATATTCTCAATAAGCACTTTGTTTCTTTCTGATTACTATAGTTTTATCTTCACTAAGCTTTTCATTTGACTTTTGTATCCTTTTTGTTTTAGGATATTCTTTGTTTGTGGGGTTGGAGATGGGGGTGGGGATTGTGATCGTGAGGTGGAGGGAGAGTATATGTGTTTAGGTTGTTCTCTGTGTAGTCCAGGCTGGCCTCGAACTTAGTGTCGCTGTGCCTAACATCAGTTTTATTTTTCTAAAAGTTGTTTGCTGCAATCCCCACTTACTCTGTAGTGAGTTGATTTGTAATACTGTGTTTTTCAGTTCTAGGCAATTCATTGATTATTTCAGATTTCTATGTTGAAATTCTACTTCCCCTACCCCCTTTGTTGGTAGTGTTGGGGCAATTGAGCTCGTGTATTGATGAACCATCTTCCCAGGCTATTGCTTGAATTTAGATTATTTGTCACATTAATATTCTAGTTGTTTTTTTTCCTAGTTCTTAATTCTGTATTTCCAATTTTTTATCAGTTAAGTCTATTAATTGTTTTATTATATATTTCTAACATTTTGTATAAAAGAGCTAAAGAGACCTGACCAGATAACTTTTGGTAGTTATTTTCTCTCTTTCTCTTCCCAAAACATAAAATGTTAGAGTTCCACAAACTATTTCCCAGAACCATACCTAGTTTTTATTTTGTTTTGTTTTTTTTAATGTTTGCATGGGAGTTTATGTGGATGTCAGAGGACAGCCGTCAAGAGTTGTTTTTCTCACTCTACAGATTGAACTTAATTTGTAGGTTCTGAGGCTTGGGCTGGGCCATCTCACTGGTATGCTCATTTTTATGCAGCCTGAGAACTAAGAATGTTTGGAAGTGTACTAGAAAAAAACCCTGAAGCATTGTATTTTAAGTTTCAAACTAAGTGAATTTCAGTGTTCTAATGGATCAGGGCCATGTTATTAGTTTTGTTCTTTCTACTTTGGAACTATAGTTCCAGAGTCAGAGTTGGATAACTGCAGTGGAGATCATATGGCCTGCAAAGCCTAAAATAATTACTGTTTGGCTCTGAATCAAAAATCGTTCTCCAGTGTTGGTCTGTAGCTATGCAGAATGTTTTTGAAATCCTCACAGTGATAAGGGTGAGACTAGTTATTGCAGTACTCCAGTTTCTCCTTTCCATCTCAGTTGCTGTCTGAGCTGATAGTACAAACTGCTGGTAGCTTAACAAGAACCAAAATAGGACCCTCCCATTTTCCTCAGTTAATCCATTACATTGCCAGTGCCAGCCTGAGTACTTTACTCAGTGCTGCTGAATTCATTAATTACTATTTTTCTTTATGTTGACTTTGAAACAGCAATCATTAACAGGATTGGTTCTCTACTCCTAAATCAATATTTTTAATCTTCGTGACAAAATGTGGCACAGTTCTTCCATATACTTGGTTTAAGCATAGGAGTAATGTCTCCTGTTGTTACTAACATGATGTTGAAATGACTTGCTAGATACATAGTAATACAGCTTCTGTTTTTGTTTTGAGAAAAGGGTATTTTTAATATTATATATAGCATAACACATAATACTTTAGTTTCTAGACATTAAAAAGTTTTAATTTGTACCACATTTTGAAAATAACTACACTTAACTTTGAGAAACAGTGCTGCTGTGTGTGGTGATTGCTGCTTTTATTCTATTTGCTTTCTGACTTTTCAGTGTGAGAGGTTGGCCTAATCCATGCTGGTCACATGGTGCCTACCATTGAGCCCCCTAATTTAATTGTTTAAGAGTATAAAATGATCTTATATTCCAAATCTACTGATCTAGTACTTGGGTTATGACTTAGGTACTTAGGATATTGCCATTGTCTTACTGAAGTTCAGGCTTCTTATATGTATCTTTAGATAATTTCAATCTCAGTGATTCTTAGGATTGTCAGCCTCAATGTTTATGAAACACTCATTGCATGGCAGATTTGCCAGCATTTCTCTCCTTAGGTGATTGTGTTGCCGAGATTTTCAGGTAGCTCTGATTCCAGTTTTATATATTTCAAAACTTAATGATAAATGAGTTTTAAAGTCTTGAATATGAAAGCATCCATGAAGTGATAGAACACATTTGTAGATTTTACTTATTTGTTTACTATGCTGGAGGTTGAACCTCAAGCCTCAAATATTAGGCAAACACTATGCCTTCAGCATTAACTTTAGTTTTGAGCACTTCACTCATTATTTGCATAATGGAATTGAAGGTAGACAGCATCTGCTAATGTAATTAGAGCTACAAAGGTTGGCTGTTTTTACAGAGTATCTCAGGTCTTAGGCATTATTCTACCTGTTTTAATTTTGCTTTCCCCTTCTCACTTTTTGTTTTCGACTTAATCCATGTGTGCATATTTAAGTAAATGTAATACTCCTTTGACACCTGGACACCATAGTTAAGAAATTTTATTGAACAACTTTGTACTCACTGCCTTCATTTCTTTGAAAGTGTACTCATGGCAAAGCTACCAGTTGTTAGTTTTTTTTTTTTTTTTTAAAAGATTTATTTATTTATTATATGTAAGTACACTGTAGCTGTCTTCAGACACTCCGGAAGAGGACGCCAGATCTTGTTACAGATGGTTGTGAGCCACCATGTGGTTGCTGGGATTTGAACTCTGGACCTTTGGAAGAGCAGTCGGGTGCTCTTACCCACTGAGCCATCTCACCAGCCCCCCAGTTGTTAGTTTATGGTTAGTTTTGCTACTAAAATTTAAATCAGTTTGTTTCAGTTGAAGGCAGACAGACACCAAGTAAGTTCTTCAGTCATGTTAAGGATGAGCAGATGCAGCTAATTCTCCCTTGAGTGTTAGTGTCATAGGCCTATCTTTGCTTATAGACACATTCTTGCTTTCCTTTGTCCCCTCTTTGCTTTGTTACCAAGTAGGTATTTATTTAAAGTTTTCTGTCCTATGTCTTTTATTTCTACATTATTTGACAAAAATTTGTTTTGAAATATCTCAGAATTCTACTTAGCCATCTTCCTAGCTCATCAGTGTTTATTTTAACATTTATGTTTAGATTAGCATTTTTTCCATGTATTTGTAAGTATTTTTGCATATGTCTGTCTGTGCACACATATGAACACCTAAGGAGTACAGAAAAGCTGTTAGATTCCCTGGAGTTGCATTCATATCCATGGTTGTACGTTGCCTGGCATGGCTGCCAGAAACAGAATTGAAGTCCTCTGGAAGAATAATATTATTAACTGCTAAGCCATTTCTTCTTCTTTCAGTGTTAAAAATAATGTCTTCTTTTCTCTTGAAGGTTCTAAGGCCCAGCAGCTTCTTCAAGGACTACAAGCCAGTGATGAAAGTCAACAGCTTCAGGCAGTCATTGAAATGTGTCAGTTATTGGTCATGGGGAATGAGGAGACACTAGGAGGGTTTCCTGTGAAGAGTGTTGTTCCAGCTTTGGTAAGCATGCCATTCTTCTGTTGACTTACTTTGTCTACATGTATGCTGGACAAAAATATACTCTTTCTCAATGAGCTACATACCCAGCTTGAGGTTTTTTTTTTTTTTTTTTTTTTTGTGCTAATTTTTTGATGAAGTCACTTACTTGCTATTACTTAAATGGTTTTAAAGTTATTCAGCCCATTAGTAATGTTTTGATACTTCACGGTTTAAAACATGTTAGACCTTTTATTCAATCTCCCAATCTTTGGGGCAATAATAAACTAGATTACTTTGGTTTATCTTCCTGGTTGAGAAAGATTACTTGTTTGCTACATAGGCTGGGCAGCACACCATTATGTTTATATAAATATTAGATTTATAGCATAGTTTATTTCTGAAAAATAAATACTATACCTTCTTAGATATCAAGGAGCTATAAACGAAGTTAGGGAAGTGCATGAGATGGTCTTATTTGGTCACAGTCACACAGTATGGAAGCTGATATTTCATTTCTGGAGTTCTGAGTTGTCTTTTTTTTTTGTTTGTTTGTTTTTTTGTTTTTCGAGACAGGGTGTCTCTGTGTATCCTGTCCTGGAACTCACTCTGTAGACCAGGCTGTCCTCGAACTCAGAAATCCACCTGCCTCTGCCTCCCTAGTGCTGGGGTTAAAGGCGTGCGCCATTACGCCTGGCTCCTGAGTTAAGTCTTATTAAACACAGCCATCACTTAGCATATTCTATTTTTTTTTTTTTTGAATGGTTTGGCAACTATTTAGTGATAAAGCAGGTTCTTTTTGCCTTTTACTAGCAGAACATTTGAGAAGAGAGCCTTGAGGAGGCTCACCTTGGCCTGGGGGCATGTCTGGGGTTGCCTTGGTTACTTTAACTTATTTGGTAAGACCAAGGACTCCACTATCCCCTAGACTATAAACAGAAGATGGTACCAAACAGAAGCAAGTATATGTAAACACAATAATTTCTTTCTGTTTTCATTGTTGATTTGTTTAGCTGCTTCAGGTCCCTGCTTTGACTTTCTGGAAATGATGGATTTTATCCTGTACTCATTACCTAAAATGTACCCTTTCTCTATATTGCTTTTTTGGGGGGTATTGTATCATAGCAACAGAAATGAAATTTAAGAATTGACATTGGCATTTATGGTTATACATATTCCCTTTGGTATATGGGAATGTGTTAACAGCTGATTGATTTCATCTTTTTGATTTGTTTTCTATAAAGTGTCTTTCTGTATAGCCCTTGTTATCCTGGAACTTAACTTTGTAGTCCAGGCTGACTTCATATTCACAGATATCTGCCTGTCTCTGCATCTCAAGTGCTAGGATTAAAGGTTTGTGCCACTACTGCCCAGTCTTCCATCTTTCAGTTAGGAAACTTGGTGCTTTTTTCTGTTAGTATGAAAACCCTGTATTTTCTAAGTGGATTTAGATGGTAAATGTATATAAGTCTTCAATCAAGGCTTGTATTATACATATTTGTTTACCTGGAGTAATTTAGAGCTGAGAACAAACAAATTAATTTGGTATTATATTAGAATATATGCTGTTTTGTTATTAACAACAATTAATTGAAGGGTATTTACTTGAAATACAGAACATTTAAAAGTTTCCTGTTTTGCATTTCTTCCTTGACCACAAAAGCTACAATCTCTGAAGTCTCCTACAAACAATAAATTTGCCGTTTATTAGCTATAGTCTTTAATGTGTTCAATCCTATTTTTAAATTGCATTTTTTTAACATGTATTTATTATTATAAGTACACTGTAGCTGTCTTCAGACACACCAGAAGAAGGTGTCAGATCTCATTATAGATGGTTGTGAGCCAACATGTGGGTGCTGGGATTTGAACTCAGGACCTCCAGAAGAGGAGCAGTCAGTGCTCTTAACCGCTGAGCCATCTCTCCAGCTCCTTTAAATTGCATTTTATTATATGATTACTGAGCAGCTACAATGGTACTTATTTCTTTCGGGCATGCACGTGATTTATGTGGTCTTCAGTCTGTGTTAATGTTAATTCAAGAAATGGCAGTCATTTCTTTTTCCAACGATGTGTCAATTGGTCAGTCCTCAGTTACGTTTTCTGAAGGATTTTAGAACTACGAAAATGGTTGGCTTTGAGCAGCAGAAATGATTGGGTCACGTTATAAAATTGTGGTGCCTTAGAGCAACATTATCAACCTTTGTTTTAGCATGTAATGAATGACATAAGTATAATGGTTTCTGGTGTATGTCTTGCTGTTAATTATCTGTGGTGTAAGAAACAAGTCTTTCCATTTCAGTGAAGTGCAAGAAGGAATATTTCAGGAATTTTCCTAATACTTTGTTATGTTTTTAACAGATAACATTACTGCAGATGGAACATAATTTTGACATTGTAAGTATGTCATGTATTTTTTAAAGGTGTGTCTAAATTTTATTTTGAGTATTTACTGAATACAAACTCATCTTGTTTTCTAGATGAATCATGCTTGCCGAGCCTTAACATATATGATGGAAGCTCTCCCTCGGTCATCTGCTGTTGTAGTAGATGCTATCCCTGTTTTCTTAGAAAAGGTAGTTATGCTTTTGCCCAACCTTGTCATAAGTACACATGAGGAGTCAAGATTTGAATTTTTGAGTTTGAATCTGTGATGTAATTGAAGTTTGTGTTTTTAACCAGTATTCCAAAAATAAACTAAAAGGAAAACTATTTTATATATAAAATTATATTTTATATACACACATACATATACATGTATAAAGTTTAAAAGGTTTAAAGTTAAAACTAATAAATCATAAAATAAGCGCAATTTTATGATTTTTTTTTTTTAATGGTAGCATTTAAGACAGTAACACCAGAGAACAACAATAAGTATTTCTCTAAAAATATTGCATTGGGGGCTGGTGAGTTCTAATGAGTAATAATAGTGCTTGCAGGGTAAACCTGATGTCCCCATTTTTTTTTAATCTCGTGAATCCAAATAAAAGAGACAGGCTTAGTGCCATGTATTGGTAGTCTCAACACCTATAAGAGGGAAAGGAAAGATAAGAAATGAGACATTTGAGACCTGCTTGAACAGAGTTGAAGGTGAAAACTTACTCTTTAACGTTGTCAACTTACATTTCCATGTGTGCTACTACGTGTTTTCAAGAGCATAAACACACAACTTGGATCAGTACCAACAGTGAAAGTTAAAAGAACTGCAACAAGATAGTAGAATTACTAGTTGTTTATATTGATAGCTGAGAAGTTTGAGAAAAAGGGTCTTGCTTTTTGCTCCACAGAGTTGACCAGTATAGAAAGGAAAATTTTCATATGATCAGTGGCTGGTAGGTTGTACAATTTTTTTTTAATGCACAATAAAACTTAGTTTATATGATTAAATATAATTATTCTCATGAAATATACCTTAAAATTTTAAAACTGGTTAAAAAATTATTGCATATTAAGGAAAAGTCGTTATTGTTTCCTGTTATTTTTGTTGCTAGAGTTGGAATTCTGTTCATGTGGCTAGGTTTGTTGAAAGATTACTTTTTTGCTTTTTCTCAAGCTTTCCCTTTTTGTATTGAAGTTTCCCTTTTATTATCCTTTGAAGGGCTGGATTTGTAGAAAGATACTGTGTAAATTTGTTTTTGTCATGGAATATCTTGGTTTCTCCATCTATGGTAATTGAGAGTTTTGCTGGGTATAGTAGCCTGGACTGGCATTTGTGTTCTCTTAGGATCTGTATGACATCTGCCTAGGATCTTCTGGCCTTCGTAGTCTCTGGGGAGAAGTCAGGTGTAATTCTGATAGGTCTGCCTTTATATGTTGCTTGACCTTTTTCCCTTACTGCTTTTAATATTCTTTCTTTGTTTTGTGCATTTCAAGTTCTATACCCCAGTATAGGGAAATGCCAGAACTGGGAATGGGACTGGGTGGGTTGGGGAGGGGATAGTGGAATTTTAGGAAACATTTGAAATGTAAATAAAGACAATATCGCCGGGTGTGGTGGTGCACACTTTTATTCCCAGCACTCAGGAGGGGAGGCAGAGGCAGGCGGATTTCTGTCAGCTATGCTTTATAGTGTCATTCAGGGGTTACTGTTTTCTAGTTTGGTTGGTTGCATGTTGGCAGTCATGTAAATGATTACACGTAGAGGAAGTACAGTGTTCATATAAATAAGGTATTGTAAATAATAACCTTTGATACCCACTTTAATGTTTCCAGTTGCAAGTTATTCAGTGCATTGATGTGGCAGAGCAGGCCTTGACTGCCTTGGAGATGTTGTCACGGCGACACAGTAAAGCCATCTTACAAGCGGTAAGTGTTATTGCTAAAGTGTAGGTTTTTTGTTGTTGTTGTTGTTGTTTGTTTTGTTTTGTTTTGTTTTTTTGGTTTCTCTGTGTAGCCCTGGCTGTCTTGGAATTCACTCTCTAGACCAGGCTGGCCTCAAATTCAGTGATCCGCCTGCTTCTGCCTCCCAAGTTCTGGGATTAAAGGTGTACACCATCACTGCCTGGCTTAAGGTGTGTTTTCTTTGTTGTTGAACTACATTGTGCTAGTTCCTTGACTATAACTCTGTAAGATGCACATGCTGCTCTGAAGTACTGTGCTAGACATTTTAATAGTTGGTTTTTATAAAGGATATTATTTTCTCCACTTTAAAACAGTTTTCTATATTTCAGGGTGGTTTGGCAGATTGCTTGTTGTATCTAGAATTCTTCAGCATCAATGCCCAAAGAAATGCACTAGCAATTGCAGCCAATTGCTGCCAGAGTATCACACCAGATGAGTTTCATTTTGTGGCAGATTCCCTACCATTGCTTACCCAAAGGCTAACTCATCAGGTAAAATACGAATGTTTCCTATGACATGAAAATTTCAAATTTTGAGTTCTTCTAATTGAATGTGCATAACACAAAGCATTCTGACCTATGTTTCTGTTGAAATGTGTTGTCCAGTCACATATAATTGTCATTTTTATAAGGTTTTGGCATATTAACCTGAATGGTTTATAATTTATATATTTAATAACTTTATTGATATTAACTAATGACTTCATAATTGCACTAATTAAGATGTTACTTTGTGACATCAGTGTTTACTTTTAGAAATATTCCTCTAAAAGGCATTTGGAACAGAGGGCTTAGGTTATGACTAAAAGTGAGAGATTGTCCAGAAATAGAAATGAAAAGTACAGATTTCACCTGTATTGGGGTTGGAGGAGAGCCAGTAGATATGTAAAGGATAAAACATCAGTGATACAGTTTGAATAGCAGAATTCATATCAGATTTGAATAGAGGAGAGTGAGTGCTATGTCTGGAGGCCAGAGAGAAGCAGGCTTTTGTTTGTTTTTGCTTTTGTTTGTTTTTGCTTTTGTTTTGTTTTGTTTTTTTTAGACTTAGACTTTACAAGTGCTGTATGACTAGAAGCGCCTTTTAAAGGAATCTCCTTTAAAATTGCTTTTATAAAGTATTTTAAACCGTGTGAAAATTAGATGTACAGAATATTTGAAGTGATTTTTACAAGCTGATGGGCTCACATTTGTCCCTTACACTTTTGTAGTGATAATGATAGAGGGTACTAGTTTGTTTGTTTCTTTCTTTAAGCTAACCTAGGCTAGCTTTCAACTTAAATACGAGCGTGCATCATTTATGCCTGGACAGACCTTTGCATGTACTTATTCTTTAATATTACCAACTGCACTTTTCATGGGTTTCCTTTTTTGAAAGCTCACATCTACTAATGACGTTATGGAAATTTAGTGTCAAAGTAAGAGTTAAGTGACCGAAGTTGCTAACATTTTAAATTAATGAACTTCTTTATTTTTCTATGTGAAAATTAGGACAAAAAGTCAGTAGAAAGCACTTGCCTTTGTTTTGCACGTTTAGTGGACAACTTTCAACATGAGGAGGTGAGTCTGTTGTCTTTGATAATACATTTTTCATATTGTTGAATTGGTAAACCACAGCATAATAATTTGTCTTCTTTGTATTCATGAAGAACTTACTGCAACAGGTTGCTTCCAAAGATCTACTTACCAATGTTCAACAATTGTTGGTAGTGACTCCACCGATTTTAAGTTCTGGGATGTTTATTATGGTGGTTCGCATGTTTTCTTTGATGTGTTCCAACTGTCCAACATTAGCTGTTCAACTTATGAAACAAAGTAAGTACTATTTTTTTCTATAAATGCAAACTTTTTGTACCTTTATTTATGTACCTTTTATAGACATAAAACCCAACAGTGCCCTACTCCTACAAGGAAGTTGAAAAAACAAACATAAAGCCCATGATAGGGCGTCAGAAATACTGTGACATGCCATCTCTGCTTTGGTACCCAGCAGAGAATGTGAGACTCTTCAAGGCTTCCAAAGCTTCAGGGAGTCCACGGTCATTTTGAGAGGACTCCCCGGTCTTCTGCCTGGTGGTTCTTCTTGATGTACAGTAGCAACAGCCTCTTCTGTAAATGGAAAGTTAATAGGCAGAATGTTTTATTGTTTTGTATTGTTAGCCTGTAAATATGGCACAACACAGGAAATGTGAGCTTGGGGTGTTTACCTTATAGTAAGGCCATGGGATTTCAGTGTATTTAAATGAAAGTAGTAAGTATATGAGTATATTTGAATGGCTTCTGTTGGTACAGAGATTCAAATCAACTTAGTAATCCTCAAAGTAACTAAAGATTCTGAAGATGGGGTAAGCTAGAGGATGTTTATTCAGGATGGAAGTCCATAGAGATAATGGTTAAAGTTTACACAAATTTCTTCTTGTTTACATGTACAATTGTATTTTTAATTTTCATATTTTGTTCTATGTGTAAGGTTATTTTTGCCCTACTCTAGTGAATGATTGCCTTGTAAATAATTGACTACACTTAGTTTAATAGGCTTATGTTTTGCTGATGTTGGCTTTACAGACATTGCAGAAACACTTCACTTCCTCCTATGTGGTGCCTCCAATGGAAGTTGTCAAGAGCAGATTGATCTTGTTCCACGAAGTCCTCAAGAACTGTATGAACTGACATCTTTGATTTGGTAAAAATGGGTTAACTGTCCTTGAAAATGTTAATTAACAGTTACAGATGGTGCAGAAAGTTACTAAAATAATTGCACGTTTTACTTTCAGTGAACTTATGCCATGTTTACCAAAAGAAGGCATCTTCGCAGTTGATACCATGTTGAAAAAGGGAAATGCACAGAACACAGATGGTGCAATATGGCAGTGGCGGGATGACCGAGGCCTCTGGCATCCCTATAACAGGATTGATAGCCGGATCATTGAGGTAGTAGTTTCATCGTACCGTTTAAATGTCTTATTTTTGTGGAGAGTGGGTGTAGGGATGGCAAATGGGGAGGTGGTTGTGTGTGTTTAAGTGTGCTCAGTTTTGAATTAACTCAAGATTCTCTCATTTTGTCTCCTGAGAAAGAAGGTCCTCATTCTGTTGAGGTCAGAAAACATGATGTTCTAGTCCTGCTTCTGCTGCTAACTACCTGCTTGGCTTGGAGCAAGTAATCTCAGTTCTTTGTCCCATAGTTTTGTTTCCAAAAGGAAACATTGGAGGGTTAGACTGTGTTTCAAAGCAGGTCTACTATTTCAACCCAGAAGAAATTTCCCAGTGTGCGCTTTTTATACCTAATCAGGAAAAAAGTGAAAACAAACTTAAGTTTCTGTCTTAGGGTGAATGTGAAAATTGTGATAGATTAATATATAATTCTGTAGTAGTGCAATAGATTTTAATAGCATAAGTGGAAGCAGTGTTTAAAATGGTGGAATTTTTGATAGCTTGGTATAAGAGAAAAGAATGAATATACCAAAATGTTAATGACAGTTTATGTGTGATTTATGATTTTTTTATTCATGGGAATAATATTAAAGTTTCTCAGAGTGTTAAAGTACTTGAGGCCATTCATTTTCTGCTAGAAATGTCAGTACTTTAACCGAATTCTTCTAAATTTAATAAACCTTTTAAATTGCAACCATATTTATTCCTTGTAGAGTAGTATTTTAAATATGTGTTCTAGTTTCTAAAAAGTTTTTGCTGGAGGGAGAGTTAATTGTTGACTGGTTGGTGTGCCACAACTGCTAGTGTTCTTAGTTTCTAACCTTAAGTGTTTTCTTTTTAGCATTCTCCTGCTAATAATTCCATCTTTACAATTAGTTTACTCTCTATTTCCAGATAGGTATTCCATTCTGTCAAGGAGACTCAGCTTAGGTTGGACTTTGTTTTTTTTTTTTTAAGATTTGTTTATTTATTACATGTAAGTACACTGTAGCTGTCTTCAGACAGACCAGAAGAGGGAGTCAGATCTCATTACGGATGGTTGTGAGCCACCATGTGGTTGCTGGGACTTGAACTCAGGACCTTTGGAAGAGCAGTCGGGTGCTCTTACCTGCTGAGCCATCTCACCAGCCCCCTAGGTTGGACTTTGTATAAAGAGTGTTTGATTGTTTGTTTTTAAAGTGATAGGTTATTGCTGTATATCTTAAGCTGTCTTTCAACCTGGAAAACTTCTGCCTTAACTTTTGCCTGAGTGCTGGGATTTCACATGTGCAATCAGCATATGTAGCAATTTTTAACTTCTCTAGGATGGATGTCTGAAGTTAAATAATAGTCTTTTCTGTGTAATACTTGCATCGTGATTATTAATTTTAGATCGTAGTTTTAGTTCTGTCTTACAGGCTTAGAACAACATGTAAATGTGAGGTTGTCTTTGTTTACCTAAGGATAATTTCTACAAGGTGTTTGGCTTAAGTTTAGTATGTTATTAGAAGTTTATTCAGGTAAAAAGTGTTTTATTACAATTGGAGTTCTAAGTATGTATATAAAATTTTCTTTTAAATTTTTTTCTAAATGCAAATGGTATCTTCATGACAGTTATAGTATATTTTATATTTACCTGGACATTTGTATCACTAGTATCTTATAGAGCCCATGGTTTGGTTTAATTTAAAATAATTTGTTAAACTACCGAGTTTTGTCACCAACTGTACTAAAATTTCTACATTCTGTCAGTTTACCAGCCTCATAAAATACATTTACAAAGTAGCATCTGTCCCTGCTGTACTTAGGTAATGGATTTCTACATGTTTATGTTCAAGGTTTCTCTTTCTTTGCTCTCAGGCAGCCCATCAGGTCGGTGAGGATGAGATAAGCTTGTCCACTCTGGGACGAGTTTATACTATTGATTTTAATTCTATGCAGCAAATCAATGAAGACACGGGAACAGCACGTGCCATTCAGAGAAAACCTAATCCCTTAGCCAATACTAACACTAGTAAGTATCCCTTGACTTAGATAGAGCTGTACAGTTGTGATTTATTTATTTTACATACATTTTGAGTATGAGTGTATGGGCACACATGATCCACAACATGCACAGAGGATAACTTGAAGAGCTATTTCTCTTGCACTACCATGTAGTTCCTAGTGTTTAGGCTTGTTCTCAAGCACCTTCACTTATTTACCTTCTTGCTGGATCTGTAATGTTTTTTGTTTACATAGTAACAGTTGCGTATCATTAATTAAGGAGGGACAAGTTAGTTGAATAATGTGATATATTTCACTAGAACCCATGCCTCAGTTAATATGAATAAGCTAATAAGTATTACTATTCTTTAAATGATGTCTTGGACTTTCTGTTAGAACTAATGCAGGTGTTCATTGCACCTTACCAGAAAAGAACTAGGTAGGAAATGTTGGAGGCTTCTTAGGTCATGCAGTCTGTATACTATGTAACACTATTGTACACTCAAAGCTTTCATGTTATTCAGTGTAGACAAATGGACCTTAAAAAACAAAGGGACTGGGCTGGAGAGATGGCCTAGCAGTTAAGAGCACCAACTGTTCTTCCAAAGGTCGTGAGTTCAAATTCCAGCAACCACATGATGGCTCACAACCATCCGTAATGAGATTTGATCCCCCTTCTGGGGTGTCGGATGACAGCCACAGTGTACTTACATATAATAAATAAATAAATCTTTAAAAACAAAACAAAGGGACATTCAAGATATGTAAACATAGTTGGCCACTCCTTTTTTCATAATTTTCATTACATTCTCATTACATGTATTCTTTGTGAACAAAATACATTCTTTTGCACTCCGTTCATTTTTCTTACCTGTATTTTAGTGGGTTAGTATTTCTTAGACTGTTGTATGACAAGGAAGTAGTATATAGTTAGTACAGTGATGCTTTCATCTGGTAAGAATGATCAGTAATTTCCTAATGCTATCTTTGTATGCTCGAGTCAATTGTTGTATACTGAAAAAAATTGCATAGCATTTCAAATAGTTTCTTGGCCGAATACTTTATCTTCTGTGCTTCTATAGTACTGGTCACTTCAGGACTGTACATTTTTTAAAATAACAGGTGGATATTCAGAGTTAAAGAAGGATGATGCTCGAGCACAGCTAATGAAAGAAGATCCGGAACTGGCTAAGTCTTTCATTAAGACCTTGTTTGGTGTTCTCTATGAAGTGTACAGCTCCTCAGCAGGCCCTGCGGTCAGACACAAGTGCCTTAGAGCAATTCTTAGGATAATTTATTTTGCTGATGCTGAACTTCTGAAGGATGTTCTGAAAAATCATGCTGTTTCAAGGTGTGTTCATGGAAATAGTAAAAATGTTTTAGTAATTTAAGTTGAAGTAATTTTTTAAAGGAATTTCTAAATCTTTGTACAGAAAAAAATGAGTAATATTAAATGTCTTTTTAAACACAATTTTAATTAAACAATCACCAACTTTAGATTATTCACAAATGCTTTTCTCTTTTAGTCACATTGCTTCAATGCTATCCAGCCAAGACCTGAAGATAGTAGTTGGAGCTCTTCAGATGGCAGAAATCCTAATGCAAAAGTTACCTGATATTTTTAGTGTTTACTTCAGGAGAGAAGGTAATGCCATTTTTAACAATAAGTTAATGGTGAATAGGTTAGTTTAGATAGAATTTCATGTGACACATTCAGTGTCTATAAGGAAAGCATTTGTGCACATGAGATGTTTTAAGAGTATGTGTATTTTGTGGAAGTACAGGATTATTGCGATTTGCTGTAACTGATACCTGTAATTAATTTTCAGTGTCTCCCCTACCCCCATATACACTCAAGGTTGTAGTGCATCATGGCAGTAGATCAGAACAATTCTAATGTTTGAGGATATATTGTTGGATTGAGAATGTATGTGCCTGGTACAGTAAGAGCATTAGATCCTTTAGTATTGGATTAACTGATAGTTGTAAGGTTTCATGTGAATGCAACTGAGCATAGGTGCTCTTGATTAGCAACAAGTACTCTTTAACCAATGAGCCATCTCTCCAGCTCTTGATTATTATTTTTTTCCTTCTATCGAGGAAATGGGGTTTTTTCCTCTTACATAATATATCATGATTATGGTTTCCCCTTCCAGTTCATTCCCTATTCCCCTTTCATTGGAATCCATTTTCTATTTCTCATAGAAAATAAATAGGCTTCTAAGGGATAATAATCAAATAAATTATAATAAGATAAAACTAACACATCAGAAGAAGACAAAACAAACAGAAGGAATTAGGCATAAGAAACAAAAGGCATAAGAAACATGCAGAGACTCATTCATACACTTAGGAATCCCATAAAAACACTAAAGCGATAGCCATAATATTTCTGCAAAGGCCCTGTAGGAAAAAAGAGAAAAAATGATACAAATAAAACAGTAATAAATCAGAATTTAGGGAGGGAAAATGGAGGAACCCTGACAATGACATCGAAACAAAGAACCTTGAAAAATGTGTTCACTTTCTGTTGGGGCAGTTTACTGCTGGGATTCAGCCTACCCTTGGTTTGTTTCCTTTGCAAGTGATTTATCAATTGGAAATGGCTTTAGGGTTAGGCATGGGGATGGGGTGCATGTCTAGTTTTTTTTCAGCTGTAGGACTCCATCTGATACACACCTATGCTGGCCTGTACCTGCTGCTGCAGTCTCTGAGTTATATGTGTGCTGATCTTACTGGTTTAGAGGACATTGATTGCTTGGTATGCTCTATCCTTTCTGGCTCTTAAATTATTTCCACCTCTTAACACTCATTTCCCTGAGCCCTGAAGTGGGAGAGATTTGATGGAGACGACCCATTGAGGCTGAGTGTTCCAAGGTCTTTCAGTCCTGCTATAATGTCTGGCAATGGGTTTCTCTATTTGTTGTCATCTGCTACAGGAGGAAGCCTTTTGTTTTTGTTTTTGTTGTTGAGACAGATTTCCTGTGTATATCCTTAGCTGTCCTTGAAATCAGAAATCTGTCTGCCTCTGTCCTCTGATGCCACCACAGCTGGCTAAGAGGAAGCAGTGGTGACTGAACAAGGCATGATCTGCTAGAGTCAGCCCCTTTTTCATATATTGGGTTTTTTTATCTTATCTATTTATTTATTTTGAAACTATGATAGATAGACCAATACAATGAAAACAGAAGTAGAAGTTTTTTCTTTAAGTATTTAAAATTATCTTTGGGCACAATGGTACCCTTCAATCAAAAAGGAACACTGATCTCTTGACTTCTTAGTGAGCTACTTAGTGAGACAGTATCTCTAAGAAACTAAATAAAATTATCTTTGTTCAAATAACAATTAAAAAAAAAGATACAGCAATGCGCACTTACTTTTTAGATGCATAAAATATTTAGTCACATATTTTTGTCTTTACTCTCAGATTTTCTTTTGTCTTACTTGTGTTTTTAGATTTATCCACTTTTTGTTTTGCTTTTGTTCTTATTTTTTCTTGTTTACAAGTAAATGAGATCCACTTGCTCTCTTACATCTCCATCCCATGCCAATGTGATTTTTGTTAAAGTTAGAAGATCTGTTATACCATCAGATTTTATTTTCTACCCTCACCTATATCTGTAGCATATACATAATGGACTTTGGCTTCTCACAGCTAGGTCATGCTGCTCATAAAAAGACTAAAGTTTTATGCTAACTTCATTCTTTGAACGTTCCTTCCATTTTGAGCTTGTTTTTCCCGTAGTGTGCTCTGGCTTCCTGTATTTCTGTTTTGTGAACTTATTACTTATTGGAATCCTCATTTGAGTTATTTAGTTTATCTGTTACTATGTCCTCAGTACCTAGCATAGCTTTTGCATAAAATGTAGTTTTGAACCAAGTTGAAATCTGGTTCTGCCCCCCAACCCCCAAAGAGAATCTAATAGGTATGGTAGTCCATGCCTTTAATCCCAGCATTTGGGAAACAGAGGTAGCCAAATCTCAGTTTGAGGCCAGCCTGATCTACATGGAAAATTCTAGGAAGTTGGAGCTGCATAGATCCTTCACAACAAACAAATAAAACACCACCAACAAAAATCTAATGAAAGATTGGGACTTTACTCCCCCAAAAATGCTTCTACATTCATACACAAATTTCACCCACAGATTTTTCATGTATTTAACACAAACTTTCTTGGTTATCTGAAAGAAAGACATACTGCCTATCGCGTTCCCTTCTCACAAATTCATCCTTATTCTTTTTTTTTTTTGTTTTGTTTTTGTTTTTTTCGAGACAGGGTTTCTCTGTATAGCTCTGGCTGTCCTGGAACTCACTTTGT
The DNA here is from genome assembly GCF_978045245.1 of Mus caroli. Lineage (NCBI taxonomy): Eukaryota > Metazoa > Chordata > Mammalia > Rodentia > Muridae > Mus > Mus caroli. The sequence goes on along the minus strand of NW_028227256.1, from coordinate 81,803,609 downwards.
AGACCAGGCTGGCCTCGAACTCAGAAATCCACCTGCCTCTGCCTCCCGAGTGCTGGGATTAAAGGCGTGCGCCACCACGCCCAGCTTCATCCTTATTCTGATGATGGATGATCACCACTTTTCCGTAGCCCTTTCTGGATAGTAGTCTTCTTTTTGAAGCTGATTGACTTTTTTATTTTGAGTAGCCGTTTTAAAGGAGTTTGGTTGGAAGATTAGAAGACATTCAATAAAAATACCTTTTAATTTTATTTTTCCTGATCTGAATCAAGATGAAACTTGGGCTTTTTCTCTGCCCGGTGCTTCTCTCCCCAGCTTCCTCCCTCCTGGCTTTATTGCTAGTTTACCATTTACATTCTAGTTTACCATTCAGGAAATTTGTAGTGGTGGGTGTTGTTCTTGTCTCCTGATTAAACTGACTTCTTTTTGTCCCTGTTGCCATGAAGGTGTGATGCATCAAGTAAAACATTTAGCAGAATCAGAGTCTTTGTTGACAAGTCCCCCCAAAGCATGTACAAATGGGTCAGGATCCCTGGGATCTACAACACCAGCCAGCAGTGGGACTGCAACAGCAGCAACCAACGCCTCTGCTGATCTGGGGTCACCTAGCTTGCAGCATAGCAGAGATGATTCTCTGGATCTGAGCCCTCAAGGGTGAGTTTTGTTGTGATTCTTTTTATTTTTGTTGTTGTTGTTGTTGTTGTGATTCTTAATGTAATTTGCCTGTATTTATGTTGATATCCATGACTCTTACTGTGAATAGAAGATGTGCGAGTGGATTTTTCTTTTTTCTTTTTTGGTGGTGGTGATTGACTCTACAGTATCATAAAATACTGACTACCTTTACCACTGAAGTATTTATGTGGCCCTTCTGTTCTTTAGAATAGAAAGAAAATAACTTTTAAAAAGCTTCGCTGAGCCCCTGTTTGTAGGTACATGAAATGCAAACATATCATTTACCCCAGGGAAATGAAGTTCAAACACATTAGGTTTGTTTACACACATCATAGATGCAGTATCTTAGCCTGTTTCATAGTTTTGCATTTACTTTGTATTGTTGTATATATGCTTTTGTGATATCAGGATATTGATGTAGTAGGAGATAAAAAATGAGAAATTGTAGGTAATACCTTCCTCACAAATATGGCTGTTTCCTATAGGTAAGGTAAAAAGTCATCTGTGCCTGCTCTGCTATCGTTGTATTTACTGTGTCAGAAACCCTTAATTTTCTTTTTATTGTCACTGCATTAGAAGGTCACACTAGTGCTTTTATACGTCTTTTATGTTTAGAAACTGGAACATTGCCACCTGGCTTGTATATGGTAATCCACATTCATTTACTCGGGGTAATAGTTCATGTTTTTCTTTTGCTGCAAAATACATCACAAAGTTTTTTTTAACTTTTATATTTATTATATAAATATGGGTGTTTTTGCCTGCATGTATGGTTCTGCCTTATGTTCATGCAGGGCAAAAGAGGCTTGGCTCCTGGGACTGGAGTTATAAGGTGGTCGTGAGCTACCATATAGGTACTGGGAATTGAACTCAAGTGGCTGCTAGGAGCCAAAGCTAATGTTCTTAACTGCTGAGTTCATTTTTCTAGCTCCTGTAAAATATATCTTAATAAAACATTATTATTGGGATCCTAAAATTCAATCAGCAAAACCTCAAAGAACTACTGTCTGTAAAGCTGGATAGATTGCTGAAGTTGGGTATTTGAGGAAGGAGTTGAGTTTGCTGTCACTTTGTGGCAACTCCTTACTTCAGTTTAATCAAAAGACTACCCAGGGCTGGGTAGTGGTCACACAGAACCTTAATCCCAGCACTTGGAAGGCAGAGGCAGGTGGAGCTCTGAGTTATTAACCCAGCCTGTTCTACAGATCCAGGACAGCCAAGAGTATACGAAGAAAACCCTATCTTGAAAAAAGTCCAGTTTTGGCTGGTTGCTAATTCAGTTCTTCTGGCCACTCCTCTCCCCCAAGTGTTGGGATTACCAAGTGAAACATTCTTCTCGTCTCAAAGATTGTTTTGTTATGTGTGTGTGCCTTATATGTATGTCCACTGTAAATGTGCAGGTGTCTCCAAAGGTTAGAAGAAAGCATCAAATGTCCTAGAATTAAGATTGTGAGCCTCCCATGTGGGTGCTTCGAATAAAGCCCAATTCCTGAAAGAGAAACAAATTCCTTTAACTGTTAAAATGATCTCTTTGAAGCCTTCCATGTGAAACAGTTTTCTTTTATAGTAGTGCATTTCTTTCCTGAAAGTCTTTTTTTTGTATCTTTGTTATTAAATGATTTCAGAAATACTTCGAATGTTGTTAAGAGCAGCAGCTTGCAATGTGTGGTATAGTGCATTGTTGTATTGTTTAGAATAAGGCCTATAGACAGATGAAGTAAAGCCCACTTTCCACTCAGAACCAAGGAGAGTCATAGATCAGAGGTCAAGCGTGAGGTAATTTGGAGACTCTGTCTCAACAGTTAAATGAAACATGAAGAAAAAGAGATGTGCAGATAATTCAATGAACATGCATTTCTCCTTCCAAATAGATTATCAATTAACAGATTAATATATGTAAAAAAAGTTAATGGGAGTTGTTATGAATGTATTTATCAGTGTTCTTGCTCCATGTTTTTTGTCTGTGATACTGTAAGTAATCAGAATATTTTTATAGTATGAACATTAAGTAACATGTGTATTTTGTTGCCAGTTATATTGGGGGATAAATACTACTCATGTTTCTTTTTTATTTTTAAACAGATTGGTCTTTGTAGTTTAATGCATTATATTTTATAAAATTGGATATGAAGAAAACTAGGCCTTTAGTTTTTTATTTAGCAATTAGTAATTTATTTTCTGTCTCTATTCCCTAAGGAATATGACTGTCCATGAGAGTCCATATTAAGTCAGAGAAAATTGTTGGGGCATTTTAAAATCTAAGTTAAATGTCTAGTTATAGCTGGGTCCTTGTGTGGTAATTACTAACTTCATCATTGTTTTTCCATGCAACAGTCGATTAAGTGATGTTCTCAAGAGAAAACGACTGCCAAAACGAGGGCCAAGAAGGCCAAAATATTCCCCTCCAAGAGATGATGACAAAGTAGACAATCAAGGTGAGACCTCTGATGAGATGATTGGGAGATGGGGGAGGAGGTGATGAGTAAGGTGCCTTATTTATGACTTGCTGTTCTTAATTTAGTTTCTATATTAAGATTGAAGTTTATTTTTACTTTTTTTTTTCAATTTTGGTGAAATGATTTGAATTTAATTCTTTTCTCTATAGCTAAAAGCCCTACCACTACTCAGTCACCTAAATCTTCCTTCTTGGCAAGCTTGAATCCAAAAACATGGGGAAGGTTAAGTGCACAGTCCAACAGCAACAATATCGAACCAGCACGAACTGCAGGAGTTAGTGGTCTTGCCAGGGCAGCCTCAAAAGACACCATATCCAATAATAGGTAAAGTGTGTGCTCGGGTTCGGGATGAAAGTTCTCAACATGATTGTATTGAGCATGTTCATCCCATACTAGGGATACTTGGACTTGGTTTGTTCCACTTTCAACCCAAAAGATAAGTACATTCTTATGAGGATTTGCCTGTGTGTTCAACCCTATTAAAAAACCCAAAGCATAGCAATAATACAGCCAGTTGACTGGTTAGTTTTGTTTTATGTGGAACATTTTCCTGAATTGTGTGTGCTTGCCTTTTCTGTTTATACCTTTTAATTTGGAGATTTGTAGCTTAAAAAAGTACTTGGATCCCAGTCAGATACTAATTTCTTATCAGTGGGTTATATGGAAATGCTTATCAGTGGGTCATAGGATATACACTATATACAGAGTACCTGTGAAAACCGATTCCTCTGTAAATAAAACATTTTTCCAGTGGCATTTTATTTTAAAGATAACTTTTCATTTGATTGGGTTGGCTGCTGAGTCTCTGAATTAAGGAGAATAATTAAGCAAATGTATTTTTAAAGTTTATAAATAGCCAGGTCACATGCTTGTGCATACCTCATTTTTACCTCATTTCTTTAGGGAACAGTGATGGACAGTATTAGATATATTTGTCCTTTATCCAGTTATTATGTAAACCTGTATTTGGGTCTGAACAGTCAGGAAGTTAGAACATTGTTACTCTTCACCTGATGATGAAATACATTCCAAGTACCTAAGCAGTTCTTTAGCTACATCTTAGTCCATTTTGAGAATGAAGCTGAATTTGCTTTATTTGAGTCATAATAATTATAGTAGGCCAGTAAGTTTTGTGTGTAGCTGTTTTATTTCTTTCATATATGTATTAAGTACTTGTAGAGGTCACAGAACAACTTGCAGAAGTTGGTTCTCCCAGACATTGAACTCAGCACCATAACCTTCTGAAATAGCTTACATTTCTAATCTGACTTTGGCGTAGATTTTTTTTTTTTCTACCTAACCAGAGACATACCTCTCCCTTTCCTTCTTGTAGAGAAAAAATTAAAGGCTGGATTAAGGAGCAGGCACATAAATTTGTTGAGCGTTATTTTAGTTCTGAGAATATGGATGGAAGCAACCCTGCCTTGAATGTCCTTCAGAGACTTTGTGCTGCAACTGAACAACTCAACCTCCAGGTACTGTCTGTGTCCAGTGCATTGCAGGGACATCAGTTGGGTGGTGTTTGCAGAAACTTTGCTTTCTACAATTTCTTCCGACCCTTGTCCATTGCCATGATTTATCATCTACAGTACATACTGGAAACCTTGCCATTTCTTTTTGTTTTTTGTGTTGCCAATTTCTTGACAAAAGACAAAATTTCAGAAATGTCCCCTTTTCTAAATACTTATAACCACCTCTATATGCAGACTCATTGTATTTACTTGACGAAAGATTGAAAGGCTTGAGGCTTTATTGTGCCCCCACCCCCTTTTTCCTAAACTTAATTTTTTCTTGTTTTCTAAGTTATTTCATAGACATTTTATGCTTATTAACTTAAAGCTACATCACGATTTATCATTTTTAATCTGGCTTTCTAAAAAAGCCTTATTCTAATTTTAAAAAGTTATTAAAGTACCAGGTGTACAAAGTCATGGCCTAATATGTTCATACATGTATATTTTGTGCATTATTTCTATTCTAATTTTCTACCCGTTGCCCCCTCTTGTTCCACTCTCTCCTGGTTCTCAAGTAGCAGCTGTTCTACTTCTGTGTTTCTGTTTTTAAATGTATTATACACATAGTAGAAGTAGCATGTCCTAATTTGCTTAACATAGTGATCCTTCCAGACACAATTATGGAGGAGATATTTCGACACCATTTAACAAAATAGTAGTAGGTTCCTTCTTAGGACCTTTGACCTTCATTGCCTTTTAACCAGGTTTACACTATCAAGAATGAGTTTCCTCTTATGGAGTGGGCTTCAGATCTAAGCTCAGTAGTGCTCTAGCCACTGTTGTACCAGCCAGCACATCTTGCCTGGCAGGTTGGTATTGTAGCTCAGAGGGGTCAGAGCTGGCTAGTGGTTTTTGTTTGTTTTGGTTTTAAGGTATTGAGAAAAATTTCTTTTTGGGAAATGTGAATTGTAGTGTTTAAATCATTATAGACTTTTCTTCTCCACTCTTTTAGGTGGATGGTGGAGCTGAGTGCCTTGTAGAAATCCGTAGCATAGTCTCAGAGTCAGATGTGTCTTCATTTGAAATCCAACATAGTGGGTTTGTGAAACAACTCTTGCTGTATTTGACATCTAAGAGTGAAAAGGATGCTGTCGGCAGAGAGATCCGGTTAAAGCGTTTCCTTCATGTATTTTTTTCTTCTCCAGTAAGTTAATAATGCTCATGGGTACTAAGAGTCAGAGTTAGCAAGTGGGTGTATTTGTGTCCCAATAGAAGTATACTTTGTGTTGCTTATTCAGTTAGATTCCTTTGACATCTCAGGTGCCGGGGTTAAAGATATTCAGAATCTGCCATATCTGGCTCTTCCAAAAAAAAATTTTGTGTTGTAAAATAAGTAGTAAAATGAAGCTAGACACGAAGCCCATGATTAGATCTCAGCACTTGGAGGGCAAGGTAAGACGATCAGATACACAGTGAGTTTTAGACCCTTTCTAAAATACAAAATAGAAATCCCCTCCTCCCCACTCCTAGAAACCTGAAGCCCACATCAACGTTGCTACCTATTTTTCTTACTTTGCAAGATAAGCATTACTAGTAGTCTCATTTATCAATATTTGTTGGCCATTTGATAGGCAGTTAAAGTATTACTGTGCTTAACATAATCTATAATGTAGATTACAGGGGCGGGTCTATAGTTAGCTCCTCTTTTCCTTTTGGTGCCTGGTGTGTTAGAACAAGAGATAAACCCCTCTTGGGCACTGCGTATTAGACCTCCCGCTGCAACTGTATTAGAGAAGGCATAAGTCAGGAAGTTGTTTTCTGCATTGCTGGTGTAATGTGCTTAATGATTTCTGCTTATTAGCAAAACCGCTTAACCATGCTGCCCCTTTTAAGTGTTCATAGACATTTTTGAACACTTTATATTAGTTTAAGTTGTGTGGCTACCTAAAGACAGAAATGGTATTTATTGGAGTCAAGGTAGGATATTATTGGGTTTTTGGTTTTGGTTGCTGTTTTTAAATCTTTATTTTCACAAGCACGTGGGTGCAAGTGTAAGATATACCTTACTTAAGATTGTATATGTTCATGATCTATTATCTGATATTTAAGATTTTGTCTGCAATCTGTTACCTGATACTTTTCCAGCCAATGAGGCTTAATTTTTGTATGCTTCAGTCAGGTGGCAGTTCAGTACTCTTTGTCATACACAAAGAATTTACTTTAGTAATAAAACATTAATATTGTTAGTAAAAGAAGAGGGGGAAGAGCATAAATAATCTCATACCTTATGGATTGGATATTACCCACTTGTAACTACTGTTCCTCTGAGTCATTTGGTTTCATGAATTTTGAAGAATTGTGGGATGTATAAAAAGTATTTTGCTTGAAATAACTTTTTTCCGTGGTAGGGGCTGGGAAGATAGATTAGTGGTTAAGAGCACTAACTCCTCTTTCAGAGGATGTAGGATCACTTCTCAGCACCCACATGGTAGCTTACAGTGGTTGTAGCTCCAGTTCTAGAGGATCCAGCACCCTCACACAGACATACATGTAGATGAAACACCAGTCAGTGCACATAAATAAAATAGAAGAAGAAAATGAACAAGGGACTTGAAATCGCTGTCATAATGAAGTCTGTCATAAGAGATAAGAAAGTTGGGCTGGAGAGATGCCTCAGTGGTTAAGAACACTGACTGTTCCAGAGGTCCTGAGTTCAATTCCCAGCAACCACATGGTGGCCCACAAGCATCTGTGATGGAATCTGATGCACTCTTCTGGTGTGTCTGAATCTGAAGATAGCTACAGTGTACTCATATACATAAAATAAATCTTTTAAAAAAGAGAGAGAGAGATAAGAAAGTTAATTGATAAATCTCCACTTGTGAAACTGCTTATTAAAATGTTTTGCTCTTGAGTATTGACTTCAGAAGGCTGTGTTTGATGGTTTTTGTTTTGTTAAATATATAACTCTAGCTTCCTGGAGAAGAGCCTGTTGGAAGAGTAGAACCAGTGGGCCATGCGCCTTTGCTGGCATTGGTTCATAAGATGAACAACTGTCTCAGCCAAATGGAGCAATTTCCAGTCAAAGTACATGATTTCCCTAGTGGGAACGGAGCTGGAGGAAGGTAAGGACCATTACCTGGATATGTCCACTTGCCACCAGAATTGTGAAGGAAAAGGTGGTGAGAGGTCTGGTAAGGTGTTGGTCTTTTTTAGGAACAGTGTTCTGTAATGACTTAAGTAATTTGTGTCAATTGATTAAATGCATTTTTTATTTAAGATCATGCAATGTATTTGATTTATTTTTTATTTTATTTTTTTTTTTTGTGACAAGGTTTATTTGTGTACCTCTGGCTGTTCTGAAACTCAGATTGCCTGTATCTGCCTCCCAAGTGCTAGGTGTGACACCATGCTCAGCCTATACCATGTATTTTAACAACTAATTTTTTTGTTTGTTAATTATTTGTCTATTTGGCTGTTCTAGAAGGCTGTTCTATAGAAGCTTTCGCTATAGCTCAGGCTGTCTTCAAACTCACAGAGATCTACCTGCCTCTGTCTCCCAAGTGCTGGGATTAAAGACATGTACCATTAACTGCCTGGCTAACAACTTTTATTTTTTAAAATTGGTAAATCAGTGACTGGGAAGACAAACATTCAAATTTTCTGTGTTTTTGTTTTTGTTTGTGTTTTTGTTTTTGTTTTTTGAGACAGGATTTCTCTTTATAGCCCTGGCTGTCCTGTAACTCACTTTTTAAGACCAGGCTGGCCTTGAACTTAGAAATGCGCCTGCCTCTGCCTCCTGAGTGCTGGGATTAAAGGCACGCACCACCAAGCCCGGCACATTCAAAATTTCTAAGTAGATATGTTTTAATATGTAATGATTCTCTTAATTTTGCTTTTGTATATTGGCAATAAAATATTCTGACTCTTTTGATCAGTTCTGTTTTGATGGGCTATAGCATGTAAGTATCCATTTTCAAGATTGACTTCCAATAAAAATTTGTTATTCTTACTGGTTTTAAGGACTTGTAAGGTACTAGAGACAGGTAAAATTAATTTGTTAGGGAATTCTGTAAGCTTTCTGGAGTATTGAAAATATAATGAAAATTAATCCACATTCTCACTTTTAAAATTTTGAATAAAAACTGTATCTATATTCCTTCACAGTATGACTGGAGTTGTTTTCTACTTAGAAATATTACATATAATATATTATTATACTATCTTAGAATAGTTTTATGAAACAAAGGGACATCACAAAATACGTTGGTATACCTGTAATCCAAGGAAGAACCCAAGAAGGGGGAATATTGTTTTTTTGTTTTCTTTTACTTTACATTTTACTTACAAATAAAAACATAATACAAAATAAAAACTAACCTTCAGTTTACTTTGCTCCATCCCTTTAAATGAATAGCTTATAAGGAGGGGGAAATGGATTTTGGAATTCAAAGCTAGACTGGGCTATTTAAACTCAAACCCCAAAAAACCTGAGGCTTTTCATTTTGTCTAAGTTCATATGAATTAATGCTTGCTTAATATTTACATGCTCCTTGGAGTTGTATAAAATAACTACATTTTAAGTTTGACAGTATCTGACTTGTTGGAACCTTTTACCAGGAAGAAATATTTAAAGTATGACATTTGTTCAAAAGTATGTAGCAAAGTAAATTTGAATAATTACTTTTTATATTACTAAATTATGTTTTTATTTTTATAAGCCAAAAAATAGAGGATTCTTCCCCCCCATTGGTTTTTGAATAGAATTTAGTAGGGAAGGATAAAATACTGCAGAGGTGAGTGTGCCCAGATAGTTGAAGAGTTCTTATTTCCAGAGGAATAATCCAGTAGGTACAGCATTTCATAGAGGTCAGTTTTTATAACACCCTTGATAACATGAATTCACAGTGGCTAGAGATCATGTTCATTTCATGCTTTTCATATGCATGAAAAACCCACTCATTTAGTTATTTGTAATAACTTGTATTGAATAATTTGAGTTGTTGATGAATCTTATATAAGTTGACTTTGAAAATAGTAGAATAACCTTTTTTCATAAATTATCTTGAGCTTTTCTCTCAACAGAGGATCACAAGCTTTAAAATTTTTCAACACACATCAGTTAAAATGTCAGTTACAACGACACCCAGATTGTGCGAATGTGAAGCAGTGGAAAGGCGGGCCTGTCAAGATTGATCCCCTGGCTCTGGTGCAAGCTATTGAGAGATACCTTGTGGTTAGAGGTATTTTCCGTATGTGTACTTTACTTCTATGTTTATGAAAATAGCCTTAAAGGTTATTTCCCTACTAATTGCTTTTCTTCATAAACTTTAGGTTGTAGGAACCTCTGGTCCTATCAGAAATAGGCATATGTTGAACTTGCTTAATAGGCAGAATGTTTTATGTATCAGAATGTTTCTTTTTTATAGATCAGAATGTAACATTAACTACTGCTTCTGACACCTAAAATTCCTAGGTAACAATTTTTTTTATTTTTATTTTTTGGTTATTCAGGATATGGAAGAGTAAGAGAAGATGATGAAGATAGTGATGATGATGGGTCAGATGAAGAAATAGATGAGTCTCTGGTAAGGTCCTTTTCACATGTGTTATATTGTACACTTACCATGCTGTATCTGATTTAGCTTTCTATGATTCAAATGGCCCCTTATCAGTCATTATTGAAAAAAAAATCACGGAAATTACTTAATCCATTTTAATAATCACTGAATTTAGTATGGTTCTACAATTTTATTAGTTACTTTTAATTTCATCTGCTTATAAATTGAAGATTTTTAGAGTTGTGCATGTAAAGGAAAAAAATAGACTAGTATATGTTGAGTATCCCTAAAGTCAATATCCAGAATATGAAATCGCCTCTAGGAAGCTACAGAGAGAAAATTTACATTTGTCTGTATATGGTAGGTTGTATAAACAGTGGAAGTTAAACTAACCATACCAATATCCAATTATCTGCACAGCTTTTGTGCAAAATGTGAATAGTCTATACTTGGATCCCATCTTCATATGGATGCTAGTATCTCTATATATCACATAGAAAAGCTTGAATTTCTGAGCACTCTGTCTTGAAGCATTACAGATAAATAATGCTCAGGATATATAGAGTTATCTGTAGTTTGAAACATTCACCACCGATCTTGACTTGTTGCCCTAGCAGATAAATCTCAGCTATTGTACACGTGTCAGTACTTTGGCTTACTTTTCTTTGCTTTATTCAGGCTGCTCAATTTTTAAATTCGGGAAATGTCAGGCACAGGCTACAGTTTTATATTGGAGAACATTTACTACCATATAACATGACCGTGTATCAGGCAGTGCGGCAGTTCAGCGTACAGGCTGAAGATGAAAGAGAATCTACTGATGATGAGAGCAATCCTCTGGGAAGAGCTGGAATTTGGACAAAGACTCATACAATATGGCAAGTCTGAACTAGGTTTTTTGTTGTTGTTGTTGTTTGTTTTGTTCTGTTCTGTTTGGTAGCATGTGATCTTTGTTTTAGAATTCTCATTAAATTCATGGCCCAATTCTGTGAGGAGAGGAAGAACCTAAATCCCACATTTGAACTATGAAAGTCTTTCAAATATTCAATGATCTGCAATGTGTATATGAATATTGCTTCCTCATTCTATCTAGTAGAAAGCATGTTTAAAGGCATGATTTGATTTGATTTCAGATCTTTTGATGAGTCAAAATGGTATCCGATTAGATTATATAGGTTTGGTAGCTCTGAGTCCTGTGACATCTGGATACAGCCTCCTAGGCTGCCTTTAGTGTCTTACACTTTATAGAAAGAACCGTTTCCCAAAGTATAGTCTTCCTGAGAAGACTTAATTGCTTACATACAATGCTTTCTTTTAGGAAGATAAACTCTTCGTAATAGGGAGAAAAAAAGCTATAATTCAGAAGACTCTTAGGGATTCTTTCTGTATCTTTTCTGTGACTTAGACATTATTAGCTTTGTTAAAATAATTTGCACACTTAAAGTCTGCATCTGATTTTCATACTGTCTTATCTGCTTAGGTACAAACCTGTGAGGGAGGATGAAGAAAGTACTAAAGATTGTGTTGGTGGCAAAAGGGGGAGAGCCCAAACAGCTCCAACAAAAACTTCCCCCAGAAATGCAAAGAAGCATGATGAGTTATGGCATGGTAAGGTGATGCACTGAGGGAAGCTGACTGTCATCAGGCACTGTCTTCTCTGCATTCCTGCCCCTTAACTGACTTAGAGCTCTAAAAATTTTGGGTACAATTAAGAAATATATTACTGTAGAATGATTACTTTTAGTTAAATGTTTGATTTTAATGTCTAGAAAATAAGGATTACATATCTATAAAATATAAATGAAAACAAGCTAAGCAAGTCTTTTTCTTTTAAGATTTATTTTATGTATGTGAGTACACTGTCACTGTCTTCAGACACAGCAGAAGAGGGTTTCAGATCCCATTATAGATGTTTGTGAGTCACCATGTGGTTGCTGGCAATTAAACTCAGGGCCATCTCTCTAGCCCTGGAAATTCTTATTTTTATTTCTTGAAGAAGTCATGGCTTCGTTAGGGGTTAAATGTATTCACTAAAAAAGAGACTGCTGGAGGCTGTGTCTGGTGAACAACAGATTGTCCCTTAACTTCACAGGACAGCTTGCAGGAATAAACATTTAGGACTTAGTTATTTTTCTCCTGTTTGGCTGTCTGCTTTCAAGGGAATGTGATTGTTTAGTATACCTAAGTGTTGATGTGCATAAGGTCAAAAGGGAGGAAATGTCTATGCTTAATACCATTGAGATACTAAGAAGACAGCAGCTTCACGTGCTGCTTCACGTGCAATTCATGGTGAAGAATTCTCTGAGTCTGTATGCTATTGTTACTTTGATCTACTGAAACTTTGATCCAATTGAAACTGAAACTTTCTTTATCCTCTAGATGGAGTGTGCCCGTCAGTAGCAAATCCTTTAGAAGTTTACCTCATTCCCACACCACCTGAAAATATCACCTTTGAAGACCCATCCTTAGATGTAATACTTCTTTTAAGAGTTTTACATGCCATCAGTCGATATTGGTATTACTTGTATGATGTGAGTAATATTTCCTTATGAAATCCTGTGCTCTCTTACAGTTTTCTGTTTAGTAAATGAATTTTCTGTTACACTAGAAATAGATACATACAGTGATTCATATTTACAATGAACTCATCTACAGAACTTAATATTCTTCGGTTAAGTTTTTTTTTTAAAGATTTATTTATTTATTATATATAAGTACACTGTAGCTGTCCTCAGACACTCCAGAAGAGGGCATCAGATCTTGTTACGGATGGTTGTGAGCCACCATATGGTTGCTGGGATTTGAACTCCGGACCTTTGGAAGAGCAGTCGGGTGCTCTTACCCACTGAACCATCTCACCAGTCACCCCCCCCTCCTTTTTTTTTAAAATAACATTTTGTTCTAATTAGGGTTTCTGTTGCAATGATTAAATGCAGTACTATAAACAAAAGCAAGTTGCAGAGAAAAGAATTTATTTGGCTTACACTTTCACATCACCCTTTATCATTTATTGTCCAGGCAAGGTAGGAACCTGGAGGAGGCAGCAGCTGATGCAGAGGCCATGGAGGGATGCTGCTTACTGGGCCTGCTTGTTTCTTAACAGAATCTATGCCAAACTCATGATGGACTGAGACATCACATCACCCAACCCCTACCCCCATCCTCCATATCTCTCACTAATTGAGAAATGTCCTACAGGCTTGCCTGCAGCCCATTTTTTTTTTTTTTTTAAATTATGTATTTATGTGAGACCATTGTTGCTGTTTTCAGACACACCAGAAGAGGGCATCAGATAGTTGTGAGCCACTGTGTGGTTGTTGGGAATTGAACTCAGGACCTCTGGAGGTGCAGTCAGTGCTCTTAACCACTGAGCTATCTCTCCAACTCATATTTCATTTTTATTTTTTTGAAACAGGGTCTTTCATTACGTCCTGGCTACCCTGGAATTCACTATGTAGACCAGGCTGGCCTTGAACTCAGAGATCTTTGTATCTCTACTTCTGAGTGGTAGGAGTAAAGGTGTATATCATCAAGCTTGGCCTCCTACAGCCCAGTCTTATGAAGGCATTTTCTTAATTGAGGCTCACTCCTTTCTGATGAGGATAGCTTATGTCAAGTTGGCATAAAACTAGACATAAAGGCATATCACTATTAAAGCACACCATTTTTTATTCTTATTCACCCCAAAGATTGCATGTTAACCTCACAGTATAAAACAAATAACTTTTAAAGTTCCATAGCCTTTACAAATTCCAATACATTAAATGTTCAGTCTTTTAAAAATGCTGGGTGGAAGTAGTGCATGCCTTTAATGCACTTAGGAGTCAGACACAGTGGATCTCTTGAGTTCAAGGTCTAAGGAGCATGTTCTAGAACAGCCAGGGCTACACATAGAAACACACACACACACACGACAGGAAAAGAAAAAAAATCCAGTCTTGTCACCTCCTGCTGAAATCAAAATTCTGTTTAAATACTTTTCTTCCTTCAAGAGGACATAGCCACAGTCTGAACAACGCAAAATCAAACTCTTAACTATAAATAACTCAGTTTCCAAAATCTGGGATTCATTCAGTTTTTTGGAGTTCCTTCAAGAAACACTGCATGTCTTCTAAGCTCCACTTCACTGCTGCTGCTGTTCTTAGTGCCATGGTATTGGCACCTTCAAAATGTTAGGGAATTCTGCAGCTGTGATACACTTTCACTATTGGCCTCTTCTGGGCTCTCTTCATTAACTTGAGTCCTGCCACATAGTGCCAAACCTCAGCTGCTCTTCATGACCCCTTCTTGCTTTCAAAACCAGTACCACATGGGTGACTCTTAAACTACCAAGTTCAGCTACCAGCTCAAGGTATAACCTTGGTCACCTCTGGAACACAGCTGTTGTGTGCTCACTCCAAGGAAACACTTCCTTTGAAGATTTTATCTCAGTGATGTTAGTTTTTTCATCACCATTAATTTTACAGCTCCACCTAGCCATCATCTGTTGTCCCAGTAGCAAAGGTTTCACTGCAGTGGTACTGGTATCTTGTTAATCACAGCTGAGTCTTAGCCCTAGCTGATAAGAGCCACAGGTTCTTAATTCAAATTATGCAATGCACCTGATAAAGTCTGTAATCTTCTCTCAAAACTTCCCTCTGGAATTTCACAAGCTAGGCCTAACTACATTTTTTGTATTTCTCAACATTTTTATCTTCTAACTTCCACAGCACAGATCACCAGGGTTTGAATGCTCAATGACTTTTTCAACCCAAAGTTAAAGAGTTTGTTCCACAATCCCCTTAAAGACAACAAGGTCAGGGTCTATCATAGAAATACCTCAAAATCCTAGTACCAATTTCTTTTCTTAAGTTTCTGTCGCTGTGGTGAAACACCATGACCAAAACCAAGTTGAGGTTCTCTCAGATGTCTTGTGTCAAGTTGACATAAATCAAGACAGCACACATTTTCTTCATGTAAAGAGTTGAACACCTCATTTCTTAAATATGTAGTGTGGGAATAGTGAAGGGAAACAGCTTTATGAGGTTTTGATGTAGGAATTTTCAGAAATCGGAAACACCATTGAGGAGCCGGGTATTGTATGTTTTTGGTTTTGTTTGTTTGTTTTTAAAAAACAGATGAAAGCTATGGACCCACCCATTTATGGATATAGGAAGAGATTTTGAATTTATTTTATTTTACAGAATGCGATGTGCAAGGAGATTATTCCAACTAGTGAATTTATTAACAGTAAATTAACAGCAAAAGCGAATAGGCAGCTTCAAGATCCTCTAGTAATCATGACAGGAAACATCCCAACATGGCTCACTGAGCTAGGAAAAACCTGGTAAGACAGTCCTTTGATAAACTTGTAAATATTAACATGATAGTCTTTATCATGACTTGTGATAGAAAAGATGTAATTGATTTGTTCAGCTCTTTACCAGTAGTATAATACTTTTTGACAACAATACTTGTCGAACCCATTGAAGGATATTTGACTGCAGTACTTTGCCTTTGTAAAAATGGAATTGCAGATATGATTGCTTTTTGTTGTTGTTTGTTTTTTAGCCTTGTTTGAACTAGATACTGTAGACCAATTATGGTAAAATCAAGTTAGAAATAGTTTTTATGTGAATTCACCATATCTACATGGTGTGACATTGTACCAAACATATTTATATTAGCATTTCAGGAGCCTTTTTCAAAAAAAAAAAAATGGATCAACTCTTCAAAGTCACTGTAGGAATGTCTTGGCTGGGAGATTAGTTCTTGACAATGACTTTCCAGTGCTAAGCCTGTGGTGAAGGTCATGAAATACTAAAGCCATTAACTTTTGTATGTGGGATTTCAAGAAGAAACATTTGTGATATTGCAGTGGTGCACCACCATGGGCCTGTCCACATGAGAGATTTAAGAGGACTGTTCTTGCTAGGAGTTTATATTAGAAGTTGTGTCCAATATAGATTAAAAATGTCTTGATTCTCACCTAGATGGTAAATTTGTATTTTATCTTTTATAGCCCATTTTTCTTTCCTTTTGATACCCGACAAATGCTTTTTTATGTAACTGCATTTGATCGGGACCGGGCAATGCAAAGATTACTTGATACCAACCCAGAGATCAACCAGTCTGATTCTCAAGACAGCAGAGTTGCGCCTAGATTGGATAGAAAAAAAGTAAGTATTTCCCAAGAGTATTTATGTTGATCTTCGCAAAGTAAAGGCAGGGTCACACAGCCTTCACTTGATCCTAATGTCTGTATGCCTGAGTGTGTTCATGTATGTGCCTAGAAGAAAAGGTATTAGATCCACTTCAGGTGGAGGTTGTGAGCTACCTGGCGTGGGGGCTGGGAACCAAGTAGCAAGAACTCTTAATTGCTAATCCAATCATTCTCTTTAAAAATCTTAAAAAAGTGTTATCTTCTTAAAACTCTAGCCTTTTTTTTTCTTTCTTTTCTTTTTCTTTTTCTCTCTTCCTTTTTTCTTTTTTTTCTTTTTTTGGAACATTCTTTCTTTAGTTACCATGTTTATTAAGACTTTAATGTCTTCTTTCCCATATTTAAAACTTGTCAAATTGCTTCTCTTTTAAAATTAACTCTGATTATTTGGTACATTTTAATAGCATGTCAGCCCATTTGAAAGAGAATTGATAATATATTTTGAGTCTGTCCCAGTCAGCTCCAGTGTTGCTGATTTCATCTCCTGTGCTTCTAATCTTAGCTTGCAGTTGTGCCTGAGCCATTTCCATGTGAGACCAATCCTAGCCTTTTGACTTCCACTTTGTGTGTGGGCAGGTGGAGGGGAGGGAGGGTTGATAATTTTTCAAGACAGGGTTTCTTTTGTGTAGCCCTGGCTGTCCTAGAACTAACTCTCTGTAGACCAGGATGGTCTTGAACTCAAGAGCTGCGCTTGTCTCTGAATGCTGGGATAAAAGTGTACCATGACACTCTGACTGACCTGCACTATTTGCATTTGTTTTGCCTCTTGAGGATTCCATCAACAGCAGTGTTGTCATATTTGGACATTTCAGGACCTCTATCACCCCCAGTCTCACTAGGGGTCTTGTAGCAAGGGCAGTTCAGTGTCTCCCCTGTCATCTTCATACCTGCTTCTCTGTCATCAAAGTATAAATGTGCTCAAGAAAATGTCATGTTGCTGGATCCATGAATTACACTGGTGTTTGGCAAAGTAACCAAGATCTTTTCTTCAACTTTCATTTTCTAAACTTAATGTAGATAAGTATATATATGTAGCTTTCTCTCATATATGGAGAATATGTGTTGCGTGACAAAATTTCTTGGGGAGATAGAACACACATCTACTCACCCCATTTAGTGAGTCCACAACAGAATAAAGTACAGATACCAACCTAAGTTTTACAGCTGCATCACCAAAACTTACCTTAGCATGGAGATAATGGCAGCCCGTAGGCAGCTCTACAGGTTTCAGAGGTCCGTTCCAGGTACTTCAGTTGGTTCAGCTAGTTTCTGCTTCTTTGAAGCAGCTGTTCTAGTCTCAAGAGTCCTCTCTACAACCTTTTCCCTTGAGAGTCGTCTTCTGTGCAACTCAGCTTTACTTTCCCTGAGAGGAAATTCTCAGCTTTTATTGTTTACTCTGGCATGGAGGGACTTGGTGCATCTGGTCAGTTTCAGGGACTTGTTACTTTTTTCCTTTCTAAGGATGTACTTAAAGGAGTAACAGTCAAATGGATTGTTTTGCACTTGTGCTACGTGTTGATTCAATGGAGCATTATTGTTCATATCTATTTCCTTTGTTAGCGTACTGTGAACAGAGAGGAGCTACTGAAACAAGCTGAGTCTGTGATGCAGGACCTTGGCAGCTCTCGGGCCATGTTAGAAATCCAATATGAAAATGAGGTAAGTTTTGAACTCCTTAATGGTATTTTAAATGTTTTTGATAAAATGTCATTTGTGTGTGTTATATTACAAAATTCTGAAAGACATTGGGAAATGTAGCTTAAAACAGATTGATTTATCCTCCCTTTAATAAAATGATTTTAAGTTCTTCATTTTTTTCAGAGGTTTACATGCAAAATAAGTGGGATTTTCCTGGCATAATTATGTATATCTTTATATAATGTTCATGAAGTGAAAGGATATTTATTCTAAGAATCAGTAATTCAGAAACACTTGGACTGCTTTTTCAGAGTTGAGTTTATTGATAGAGTTAGTGGTGTATACCACAAAACCTTTTTTTTCTAAGAGTTGATATATGTGGAGCCTGGAGCTACTCCACCATAGCAAGTGAAGACCATCTCTCTCTGTAAAGACTGCCCTGGCAGCCGCTGGTCTAGCTTCCTGTGTTGATGTTTTGCTACTTAAGGTCATAAATAAGTACATTCATGCAATAATGTGACTTTTGTATCGCTCTTTCATTTACTGCCATGCATGTGAGCCTCATTTATGTAGCCCACACCAATTTGCTTGTTTTAAAAAATTAGGAAAATCTTCCATATTCCTACTAGGATGATCCGTTAAGCCCCATTTAAAGCATTCCATTGCTTTCCAAATACAAAGTCCCAAAATCCACATTCTTTCAAATAAAAACATGGTCAGGTCTATCACAGCAATACCCCACTCCCAGAACCAACTTCTGTCTTAGTTAGGGTTTTACTGCTGTGAACAGACACCATGACCAAGGCAAGTCTTATATAAAAAAAACAACATTTAATTGGGGCTGGCTTACAGGTTCAGAGGTTCAGTCCATTATCATCAAGGTGGGAGCATGGCAGTATCCAGGCAGGCATGGTGCAGGAGGAGCTGAGAGTTCTATGTCTTCATCATAGATGGCTTAATATGTGTCAGTCACTAGTTTGGGGAACATTTGCATTCTTTTTCTGTTTTTTGACTTGGTGACATTGTTATAACATGCATTCCCAAGTCTTTCTGTAATATGTGGTTTTCTTGAATAAATATCTAAATACTAAGCTAAGTCATTTGGTAAGATGTTTTAATTTTATTAAGATATACTAGTGGTGGCTTCAGTCTTTTTTTTTTTTTTCATCTTTCCAATATTTATGTCATAAGTCTAGTGTTTTATGCTCTTACTCTGTCCTTGGTGTTACTGGTTTTTCAGTTAAGTTGTTGTAATGCATTTACACTCTTAGACTCTTAGTATGTTTAATAAATTAGCATTTTACTTGCATTGAGAAAGTGGACTGTTTTTGGATTGCTTGTTGATCACTGCCCATTTTGGAGAAGATTCTGACACTGTTCCCTACTTTTCAGTTTGGTTTCGTTTTGCCACTGAATTAGAAGTTCTGGATTTGTAATTTTTATGTCTTGCCATTTCCTTCCAGTTTATCATTTATCTACTCTGTAATTTTTATGTGTTTACATTGTAAGATTTTTCCATGAATGATTTTTCAGATTTAAATATGTATATTAGCTCATATTTATTGACCATTTCACATTAAATTTTCTTTTTTTGTCTTCTTGGTTTTTCGAGACAGGGTTTCTCTGTATAGCTGTGGCTGTCCCGGAACTCACTTTGTAGACCAGGCTGGCCTCGAACTCAGAAATCAGTCTGCCTCTGCCTCCCGAGTACTGGGAACATTGATTTTTTTATATATAGGATTCAAGAAAGTTTTTCCCATTTTCCCTTTTGTTTTTGAGATTAGGGATTACCATGGAATACAGAGCAGCCTTGAACCTAATATTTTCCTGCCTCAGCCTTCTAAGTTTGGGTATTACAGGTTGCTGCCACCTACATCTTACTGTTTACTTTCATTCCTGTTGTATATGAGTGTGGACATGCATGTGGGCATATATGAGTATATGGTCATGTGTGTGTAGGCACCATATACCCTGGTGCATATGTGAGGGTCAGAGGGCATCCTTGTTCAATCAGTCTTCCTCTTCTGTCATGTAGAATCTGGAGATTGAGGTTAGGGAATCAGGCACAGCAGCAGCAGCAGCAGCAGGTTCCCTTTGCATGTGAGCCATCTCACTGGCTTACAGATGTCCAGCAGATTGGGACTAAGCTAAGGGATTGGGGCTTGGTGGTAAGTGACAAAGCCAGTGCTGTTCTGAAAGTTTTGGAGACAGGAGATGGAAAACCAGGAGGATGGCAACCAGTTTAGAAGTCCTTTTAGTACTGGTTTGAATTCATTTGTTTATTATTATTTTAAATCTCCCCTATTCATAGTTTTTGCTTAGAGGGTGTATAGTACTCAGTGGTTTTTGGTTTTTTGGTTTTTTGAAACAGTGTTTCTCTGTATAGCCCTGGCTGTCCTGGAATTCACTCTGTAGACCAAGCTAGCCTCGAACTCAGAAATCCGCCTGCCTCTGCCTCCCAAATCCCTGGATTTAAAGGCATGCACCACTACTACTTGGCAGTACTCAGATTTCTTATTTGCAAGATTGTAAACAGGGTTGATGAGACAGCTCAGTGGGTAAAGGTACTTGCCACCAAGTCTGATAACCCAAGTTTGCTCCCTAAGCTCATATGATGAAAAGAGAAATGTATAACACAAATTGTCTCTTGAAACCTAAACTCACACATGATAGGCATTAATTAGTAGACAGTTCTAATTAAATAAAACCTCTATGAGTTCAGAACAATTTTTTATGGTCTCTTCTTAGAGTTAGGGTTTGAAATCAATAGTTTATCATGTTCAATAGGTTCTTCCCTATTAACTCTGAAAAGGGTTTTAAGATCCAACTTCATTGGGAAAATGTGTCCACCAAATCATGTTGCTAGAATAACTAGCAAACTAAAATATGTAAAACACCTAGAACATTGCCTGGCATAGATAAACCAAGTTGTTTTTGTTTTTTGTTTTTTTTTTGTTGTTGTTGTTATTACTCTTGTTTTAGTTGTTATATTTGCTTATTTGAGGCAGTCTCCTATCCTTTATTTTTTTTTCTACAATATCATATTTTTGTCTCTTTAAAAATGGAAATGAAATCAGACCATCTAAGTAGCTGTACATTTAGTAGATATATTTAGGACACTCCTGACCAATCTCAGAAGGGAGTTGTGTTGGCTTTGGTGGGTGTGGCATAGGTTTTCAGTAATATCTGAGGAATTTAATTCTTTAAGTTAAATTCACTTTACTTTTAGAAACAACTATTTAAGAGAGAGTAATAGGCTACTATGATTTGTCCTTAATTTGGGATAATTTTGTGAAAGAGAAATGGCTCTGGATCACCACCTTGTGGACAACATCTGTAACTGCGTGTCTAATCTTTTTTCTCTCCCTTTACTCTAGTGACTGGAAATGAGTGGAGATCAAAATAACAAGGTCTCTACCTACCTTTATGGAGGGTTTCTTTATTTTTAGAAGGTTGACATATTTGCTAACACACACACACACACACATTAAACTGATCGGTCATAAACGGTTCAAGAAGATGGAACTTGTTGGATAAGGTGGTAATGTGGTTCTAAGGTGGCATTTGAGTTGGAAGTGAGTCACTGATATCAGGGAGAATGTACAGAGGAATAGACATCTCCCAACTATCATGGGATCAAGGTGACTAGAGCTACTAGTAAGTTAGGATAGAATAGTAGGAGTCAAGGTCAGTGATGCTGGAAATAGGGATCATATGTCAGGCCACGATAAAAGCATTTATGTGCTGTGCTTTGGGTGAACAAGAAGATTTTTCTTAGAAAATGTCACTGTTAATATGTAGGATGTGAGGAACAGTAGTAGTGTAAGTAGTTGCTCAGAAATGCCAAGCAGAGAAAAGAGAAGTTGGTAGAGAATTACTAGTTTAGGCAGAGTTTATATTATGTAGTGACTGGGTTAGATTGTGAGGAGTAAGAAAAGCTGAAGGTGGACTGCAAGATTTCAGTCAGAGCACTTACTGTGATTCAATAGTAAATACCCATTTACTCATGTGGACTTGTGTGGAAGGGCTGGGAGCTAATCAGAAAGGGCTTTCCAGGTACAAACAGTCACTGCTTTGAAAGTCAGAATTAAATATTTGGTAGACTGTATCAACTTTTAAAGTAGTATGGGCTATTTAAAAAGTAATAAGTACAGTAATAATTCATAAGCAAGTGGTCACTTGAACAGATAATCATCAGATTATAATCTTGAACTGTAATATAAGCTTACTGTCTTTATTATGGGCTGAGTGGCGGGATCTTCCTAGAACATGGAGGCATGCTGAATCTGTATGCTGGGTCTGTGTACAGTGTTCTGAGCATATTGATAATGTTTTGGTCATGTAGCAACTTTATAAGCTGCACAGTCACCTTTGAATTTTTAAGTAGCAAAGTCTAATCGCTAAACTAGACTTAAGAAATCAGAGGACTGGGCTGGCGAGATGGCTCAGTCATTAAGAGCGCTGACTGCTCTTCCGAAGGTCCCCAGTTCAAATCCCAGCAACCACATGGTGGCTCACAACCACCCGTAATGAGATCTGATGCCCTCTTCTGGAGTATCTGAGGATAGCTACAGTGTACTTACATATAATAAATAAATAAATAAATAAATAAATCTTTAATTAAAAAAAAAAAAGAAATCAGAGGACTGTGTGTGTCACACTGTTAAATATCTTGTGGTTCCAGTATACCTTTGGATTTAAGGAGCCTCTGATTTATCCCTGGATGCTGAAAATGAATTCAGACTTGGAATTTTATCACTTAAGATTTTTATTAAATGTATGTTAGATTCTAGGACAGGCAAAATAATTGTACATCTAAAACCTACAAGTATGCAATGGAATAGTGTTAAAGCCCTAAAGTGTCATAGGGAAAGTCTAACTCTGGAGGAGGTTGTTTGTGGAGCTTCTCCTGAGCTGGGTCGGGGGTGATAGTTTCCTTAAAGAAGAAATGAACCTGTCGGACAGATGTACTATGTTTTTATCTCTAAAGGAAACATACATAACCACAGCAGGAATTTTGAGCCATACAATTAGAATGTTGTGGCTAGAGGGAATGATAAAGGGTTTCTAGTGCCCAGTGTTCAGGACATTTTGGAAAAACCATTTCTTGAGCTTTATGGCAAACATGAGCTTTTAGCATCCATGTCACCAAGAGGTTGCCATGCAAAAAAAGCACCAGAATTCCTAAAATTCGAAGTGATTCTCTTATTTTTTTATTTTTTTCTAGGTTGGTACAGGTCTGGGGCCAACACTGGAGTTTTATGCACTTGTTTCTCAGGAACTACAGAGAGCTGACTTGGGTCTCTGGAGAGGTGAAGAAGTGACTCTTAGCAATCCAAAAGGTAAGGGTCTGCAGTGAGTGAGTCAGTCTGTGTTACTCAGATGAGGTAAGGTAGTCTCTGCAGGGACCCATTCTCTGCCTTTCATTTCATCCCGCCCTTACCCAGTGGGAGGGTCTTCTAGCTCTGAAGTCCATTGGTTCAGTTTTCTGAATACTGAATTTCTTACTTTTACCAGGCTTTGCTTTGTTTTGTTTTGTTTTGTTTTGTTTTGTTTTGTTTTAGAAAAATCTCATCTGAAGTGTGCTACTTGTTCGTTTTACAGGAAGCCAAGAAGGGACCAAGTATATTCAAAACCTCCAGGGCCTGTTTGCGCTTCCCTTTGGTAGGACAGCTAAGCCAGCTCACATCGCAAAGGTTAAGATGAAGTTTCGCTTCTTAGGAAAATTAATGGCTAAGGCTATCATGGATTTCAGATTGGTAAGTTTAGAATTGTTTGCTTATCTGTAGTTGTACAATGTTCTATGAAAGTGTTTCAGTCTCATGCACTCAGTGCTGTGATTTTGATCACTGCTGCTCTGTTTTGAATGTGTGCATGAACTACTTGAACATTTTGTTTAAAATGCCAGTTCTGCTTCTGTGGCACACTTGTAAGGCTGTCCTCTAGTCCATGTAGAACTCCTTAGTAGCCAGGGCCAGAGTCAGGCAACATAAGGATAACAATTTTATTTTTGCTATGATTCAGTTTCATTCCATAGGAAAACCATGAGCATGTAGGTAAACTCATTGAATATCTATTAGAATACTCTTGTGAAAATAGTTAATATTTATGAAGGTTTGAATATTTCTGGACTTTTCTTTATTTCCTCTTCTCACATTTTTCTGAGATACTTTATTAGTATGGGAAAGACATTTTCAGCTGATAAACCCACAACTGTACATTCTCTTTAAAGAGGTACCTACAGTTCATTGGTTATTTTAGAAGCTTCATTTATTTTACTTTTTTGTTGTAAGTACTTCATTTTCCTTTCTTTGATTTCAGAATATTAAATATGTAAGTAGAATTATATTGAGTTTAGTTGGTTCAAAATTCCACGGAGGAACATTTTAGTGTTTCAGAGGCTCTCATGTAAAATACTTTATGGATATTGTATTTTCATTGTTGGTGTTGTGTGTGTGTGTGTGTGCTTTAAAAAGGTTCTTTGCATTCCAAAATCTTGGCAGAAATTTGGGTCCCAGTTTGTGGTTCTTAATTTCATTTAAAGAGAGAAACAGTTCCTAAGTTACTTTTTCTCTTGGAGGGAGATTATTTTGCCTTTCCAAATGACCTTTTTATAAAGTACCTGTTAAGGCTTGCTGTGGAAAGTATGTTGCATGTTCCCTTTCAGGTGGACCTTCCTCTTGGCCTGCCCTTTTATAAGTGGATGCTGCGGCAGGAAACTTCATTGACATCTCATGATTTATTTGACATTGATCCTGTTGTAGCCAGATCAGTATATCACCTAGAAGACATTGTCAGACAGAAGAAAAGACTGGAGCAGGATAAATCCCAGGTAGGTCTGGAGAGATGTCCAGGGGATGAGATTAGTTCTTTGTTCTAGAATTATCAGGCTTATTAAGTGGTTTGTATTTTGATTGGGTTAATCTTGTAGTAATATATTTTTTTTTATAATTAAAAAGAGATTTGCTTATCTTGATGAGTGTTGTGCCTGCATGTGTGTCTGTATACAACGTGCATCACTTGGAAGCCAGAAGGTGACATTAGATTCTCTGGACTTTATATTCTAGGCAGTTGCTGGCCTGCCTCATGGTGGTGCTAGGAAATGAACCCAGGTCCTCTGCAAGAGTAACAAGTACTCTTTAGGCACAAAGCCATCTCTTTATCTCAGCAATATTTCATTTTAATAGAGAGATGCTTTCTGTTAAAATGTGTTAATGTGTGCTAATAGAAATAAAATTTCACAGTATACCCTCTGTGATATTTAATAATAGCAAGTAGATGTCATGTTTCCAAGTAACTTATACTTCTAGTGGAAATTATAAGACCACTTGTCTCGAATTTTAGATAGGCATAAGCAGATACCTTCTCATCGAATTCTTCAGAAAGTTGCTTCTCTGTTTCTTTTTCTCCCCTCCTCTCCATCAGATTATGTGCTTGCATTGCAAGTTTATATCACTACACCCAGCTTGGAAATTGGTTTTTAATGATTATTGATAGGCTGGGGCTATACGTGCAGCTCAAGTGTAAAGCACTTAAACTAGCATGTATAAAGTACTAGACTCAGTTCTCCCTCTTTTTCCCTCCTTCCTTCCTTCCTTCCTTTCCTAGACAAGGTCTTAGGTATTCCATAAATTTGTTATCTAGCCAAGGATTATCTTTCTGATCCTCCTGCCTCTAAATCACAGAATGCTAGAATGAAAGGTGTTTGTCACAATCCCAAGTGTACAACTAGCTGAGCTATATCCTTTGCCCACTGTCTCTTTGTTTTATAAAACATTACAAATTGGGCACATTTTCCTGGCTCAGATTTGACCTGTTTATTCACAATGCTAGGGACCACACCTGCTGTTGCTTGTCGGCTAGGCAAGCACAGAGGTAGATACTCCTAGGCCTGGTAGACTAAATTCTTCCAAGATGAATGGCAATGTATTTAGTAGAGTGATCTAGTATAAAAGCCAGAGAAACTAACAGTGCATTGCTCTTTAAGCATGTTCTGGATGTTACTGCATGTTAGAGATGGCTGTGTGATCAGGGGGAAGAGAGTTTGGATCACTTTAATCTGTGACTGGTTGTTTATAGATGGGTTTGTTTTCTTTTAAAAAAATAGTTTGTGTACAAAATCATTGGTTTCTTTTGGATGTTTCCAAATGCATCATTGGAGTTTATGCATTTTTCCCTCTTCCTTCCCCCTCTCCACTATTTTCTTTCCTTTCCTGCTGTGTATAAATATATGGGCAGGTGTGTAAATGTATTAGATATAACTCTCTAGATTATTCATGAAAGCAGACCTTCAGTATTTCCAATGTTCCCCTTCCTTGACTTTTCTCCTATAACCTCCTCATTTGCCCATCCATAGTCATGAAGGACAGTTTGAGAGCTTCCTAGTGGATCAGCATTCAATTTCAATAGTAGATGCCTTCAATTTCAATAGTACTTACATTTTTGTGTTTGCCATTGATCCTTGCTGCTTTAAAACAAAACAAAACATTTTGTGTAGACCTTTCAAGTTGTAGGCTGATTAAAAATAC
This sequence comes from Mus caroli, assembly GCF_978045245.1. Taxonomy (NCBI): domain Eukaryota; kingdom Metazoa; phylum Chordata; class Mammalia; order Rodentia; family Muridae; genus Mus; species Mus caroli. The sequence continues at coordinate 81,777,101 of NW_028227256.1, read as the reverse complement.
CCTGTGTTTGATGTGATTTGTTTTGGCTTTTTTGAAGCAGCCGACTGCCGCTGCCCCCTCCCCCCACCTGCGCGCGCGCGTGCGCGCGCGCACACACACACACACACACACACACACACACACACACACACACACACAAGACTGAAAAGTCAACACCTCTAGTGTGTGCTTTCCACTTGAGCCTTGTAGGGGACGGGGAAAAGTTTATTACCATTACTAGGTAGTACATTATCTGTATTGTTGTCTACATATTTTACTCTTGAGTATATACTTAGTTTGGTTCATCAATATTGGCCTAGAATTTAGAAAAATTTGTTTTTATTTTGCTAAAGCTTAACAAAGACATTTAAGGACTTTATTATGTGATTTGAGTATGCTTACAGGGAGCAATAACTACTCCATATGGAAATCTTGTTTCCCTTCACAAATGTAATTGGATCCTGAGGTTAAGATTATTTCCTTTGTGATTCCAGTGACTTACATTGAATATGACCAAAATTTGTAACTAGGCACTAAAGGAACCATCAATTGTTAAAGGATTATTTTTTTATAAATACAGTATAATTTTGCATGTATTTTTGTGCTTCCCTCCTCATTGTTATCCTCCCATTACAGACCAAAGAAAGTCTACAATATGCATTGGAAACTCTTACGATGAATGGCTGTTCAGTGGAAGATCTGGGATTGGATTTTACGCTGCCTGGGTTTCCCAACATTGAATTGAAGAAAGGAGGGAAGGATATTCCAGTTACTATCCACAATTTGGAAGAGTACCTAAGAGTACGTATTGTCCGGTGTCCGTCTCCCATCTCCTCCCCTCAATTGATCTCAGCTGTGAAGGAGTTTTTATGTTGGGTTCTTTGCATACCATTGGGACCACTCTTGGGAGGTCCTTTTAGCCTTTGTAAGCTTCTGTGTGCTTTGTGGAGAACACACAGATATTTTATACTAAAGCAACAGAACACCCTAAGAAGTTACTTCTCTCCACACTTTGTCTTCCTTCCAGATTGAGAAGAGCTCTATCAAACATGTTTGTGTAAAGAGCTTACCAGTTATGTCTCCACATGAATGTGATCTTATATTGACCCATTTTTAAATTTTATTGAATACAGTGCATTATACCACAATTTTCTCCTAAGAAGAAATACCAGCAGAAAGGAGTCATCACTTGTTTGAAGGCAGCTAACTGATTGCTTTTAAAAACACCAGTATATGTACTCACCCTCAAGTGTATTCACAACTCTAGACACTTGTTAAATATAGGTGAAACTACTTCTTGTTGTACACCAAAAAAATAAACTTACAAGCTATGTCTATTTTTCAGTGCTTAAAAGTTTGCTTGGATTTATTTTTCACATGAACATTGGATTTAAGCTAGAGTACTCATTTTAAAGCCTTGACTTTACTAACTTTTGTGGGACTTTAGAGCTCTAAAATCTTCAGCTCTAGTCTCTTTATTGTCCTTAAAGAAAAGATCATATCCAAAACCCTTGCCTTCCCAGCAGTTCTGTGCATCATAAGTGATTGCTTTAAATAACTCAGCAGGTTATCTTTCCATATTACCTGTTCCTTGTACTGCTTTTCCAGGTTTCCAACAAATTATGTGTTCACATTCTTGCTTATCTAAAAATACTTAATAATTGTTAGTTTTGAAATTAACACTTCTTTCATCTATCTGAATATTCTCTGAACCAGCAAATTAACCCAGGCTGTTGGTGGCTGAGTAAATTTAGAGCTACTTTTTCTTATCAAATTTTCTCCTGCATGTTCAAGATGTATCTGTTTTCTAAGATTAGGCACACTGCAGAGGATGGTTCTCAGACCTTGACAGGATTTAGAAATCAACACTTCACATTAAAAATGCTCATTAAGATCTTGAAATGTTATTTAACTTCAGTAACATTTTAATCTCTTAGCACATTGCCTTTGGCTTCTGGTAGGACAATGTGATTCTCTTTTGGAGGAAAGATTTTCTATGAATGAAGTTTTAAAACACAATGTAAAAATGCATGTGGAAGTTTTGAGGTCTTACTTGGCCAATCCCCAAATTAGAAGTTCCCCTGACTGGCTTTTTACTGATATAGCTTGGGGATTTAATAGGTTTTTTTCTTTCCTTTTGATGTATTTTGTTTTGAGACAAGGTTTTTCTGTATCCTGGCTGTCCTAAAACTCATTGTGTAGACCAGGCTGGCCTCAAACTCATATGAGATTTGTCTGCCTCCCAAGCGCTACGAGTAATGGTGTGTAATACCACCACCTTTAAATTTTATTGTCAGAGTGATTCTAGAAAGCCACTTATTATAATTTGTCACATATTAAGTAGTAAATAGATTTGGGATCTTGTTGAAGTTTTAAAATGACTTCTTTTTGCAGTTGGTGATATTCTGGGCACTAAATGAAGGTGTTTGTCGGCAGTTTGACTCATTCAGAGATGGATTTGAATCGGTCTTCCCACTCTGCCATCTTCAGTACTTCTACCCAGAAGAGGTGAGCAGCACATCTAAACAGCATAGGGGCCATTGTTGTCTGTGTGGTCACCACAGCAGAATAGTTATCCTGTTGCTTAAAAACCACCAGTCTATAGGACTTTGGAGTAAGGGCTTGGAGTTTTGGGGAAGCTAGGGAAATAGGAAAGCTAGTTAAATGAGGGAGTAGTTGTGTAGAGGGAGGGGAGTCTTGTGTGAAATAAAGTGCAGCAGCAGCATTGAAGCCCAAACTGTGGGCCATGCTGTTCAGTGAGAAGGGGACACTGGAAGCCATGTTCTTAGACAGACAGCTACTGTCACCCAAGCATGGAGACTATTTCTGTACTTATTCTTTACCCTTATTTCATCTCATAGCTGGACCAGCTCCTGTGTGGCAGTAAAGCAGACACTTGGGATGCAAAGACATTGATGGAATGCTGCAGGCCTGATCATGGCTATACTCATGACAGGTAAGTATAGACTGCTGGTTCTTCAGTTAAGAGCTAGGAATTTTGTGGGGATTCTAAAATTGTGTATTATTGAAGTTGTTCCATTTAAATTTCAGCTATTACAAAATAAGCTTGTAAAGTGTGTTGTAATGAGAATTTATATGTAATGATATCTGAAAATCGATGTCATCATGATTATAAGTGAGGTTTGGTATATTTACAGTTGCATCTTAACGCAAAGTAATTTTGTTCTACTTTTTTGTTTTAGTCGGGCTGTGAAGTTCTTGTTTGAGATTCTCAGTAGTTTTGATAATGAGCAGCAGAGGTTGTTTCTCCAGTTTGTGACTGGTAGCCCACGGTTGCCAGTTGGAGGTGGGTAGTGTCTGCTTGGCCTTTACTCTGTCTCTGGAGGCAGCCTGTTACTTGGTGCACACTGTCTGTTATCCCATCACCATTGTGTCTGAGCTGCCAGTCTTATCTGCTTAGGAGTATGTAAAGAAATAGTACTGACACGGAAACTCAGACTGCCTTAATAATTGTCAATAAACAGCTGCTAATGGTCAGGAATGTTGGGTGCTTAGATAAAATTCTAGAGTCTTTGCATGTTTTAAAATCATGGTTAAATTACAGTAGCTAAAAATAAGTTGAATTAGTCTTCTTTGGGTGTTTTTTAAATTTTTATTTTGTGTATGAGTGCTTAGCTTGCCATGCATGTCTGAAGCCAGAAGAAGGTGTTGGATCCTTCTTTGGACTAGAGTTATAGATAGCTGTCAGCTTTCACATGGGTGATGGGAATTGAGCCTGGGTCTTCTGGAAGAATAGCAATGATCTTAACCAATGGGCCATCATTAGGCGGAAGAGAGGAATACTTTGAGTGGCAGTTTTTAATAAGTGCTATATCTTGTGATAATGGCATCTAAAAAACCCTAATTTTCTGGAACTTTTTCTCTTAATTAGGATTTCGGAGTTTAAATCCACCTCTGACAATTGTGCGGAAGACATTTGAATCAACAGAAAACCCAGATGACTTCTTACCATCAGTAATGACTTGTGTGAACTATCTTAAGTTACCGGACTACTCAAGCATTGACATAATGCGGGACAAACTCTTGATAGCAGCAAGAGAAGGCCAACAGTCGTTCCATCTTTCCTGATCACAACAAGAAATCAGTGTCTGCCTGTTACAGCAAAAGAAAAAAAATCATGATTTCTTTTCTGTGTCACCTGAGTCAAGGAAACATGTTCCTCCCTCTTGTTGTAGGAAAACGGCTTGCAGATTATAATTCGTAATGGCCCTGTGGACTTAAGTGATCAGGCCCTAAAGCATTGTTGTGATGAGGTTTCTTTAGCAAGTTCTTGTTTAAATTATCATTTATTTGATGAGTGAAGTTTTTAACTTGCTTTGCTGTGTGAAATTTCAAAGGGATGTTTTTTCAGGCTGGAACAATAAATGTCGCTGTGCAGTTTAATTCTGGGCTGTGTGTATCCATCTAGCTAAGTCTGCAGTTTGTTTCTTCCAAAGACAACTCTTGTACATAAGTACAGACATTAAATTCATGTGTATTTGACAACTCTAGTTTAGTAAATGGGTTCTGCGTGCCTTCCACCTCTCTAATTTTCTTGTCCGAGTTCATTGCTGCCTCTGCAGTTCATACAGGTTTGGTGTTTGGTTTTTGTTTGTTTGTTTTACTTTTTAAATACAACACGTACAGTTTCATTAGCCCCGGGCCTTGTCATCCTGTGTTCATTCAAATTAAGTAAGATACAATCTAAAATTCATTGAATTGAAATATATTCTCAATATAATTCAGCCTTTGTAACTAGGCAGGTAGGCTTTACTTATAGTTTAGTTTAAAATAGTTACAGAGCACGCTTGGCTTCTTGCCAGGTGATACACTAGGTCTGTTTACATGGTATTTCTCTTGTCCTCTGGAAAGGAGGAAGGAAAGCTCACTCATTTTTCTGTATAGGTTAAAAGGTCCACAGCGTGGGCTGGCCAGTATTTATTCTATGGCCAAACCATTTTGAATTGGTGTAAAGTTTTAAATGAATTAGGTCCCCCCCTTTTATTGGAGTTACAAAAGATATTCCCCCCCCTCCTTTGTTCCTGTTTGTTTCTGTTCTCAGTCTTTATTTCATTCTCGTCTTCTCCCAGCGTGAATTGCAGACAAGCTGTTCAGCCCTTGTCTACACATAGATCAAAGCACCTGTAAGCAATGCTGTCCATTTGTTTGTGTGCTCATTTCTCAGATCTGCAATAATCCATCAGGTTAATGTTTTTACCTAAAAATAAAACAGATTTGCTTCACCATTTTTGTTTATAGTTCTGTGCTGTCACACACACACCCCCACCTGTCTAATCACTTACATTACAGTACAAGTAAGTCGTCCTGTGGTCACAAGTCAAGCAAGGTCTTGCTGCTGTTTACAGCTTCTTGAAGAACATTAAATGTGGAAAGGAAGTGGAAGCAGAGCTTTCTTCCTGAGGCTCAAATGAAGACTAATAAATTTGAACTCTGACTTCATCTCCTTCAATATGAGATGCATTATTTAAAAACAAACAAACAAACAAACCTGAACTTTGAAGAAACTAATTGTACTGACGTAGAGCTGCCTTCTTTATTCCATCACCAAAAAGGAAGGTTGTGGGTTAGTTTACTCCTGTAACTGTCATTCTACACTGACCTTGCCTTATGTGGAAACATCCCTTGCTGACAGAAATCTCTCGACAGTTTGCCCAGTCAGTGGGGAGGAGTTGGGGCCAGGAAGTCTCTGCTCACAGAGGCTTGTAAATGAGCAGTGTTCTCTGGAGGGAGTTGGGTTCTGCAGCTTCACCTTGATGGCTATGGGATCTGGGCCCCTTTGTCTCCTGTTCTCCTGTTTTACAAACTGAGCACAAAGATTTTTGTGTGAAAATAGCATTGTTTCACCTCACTTTTTAAAGATCTGTTAAAATGTAGACATCTGTATAAAACAAAGTGATGTTTCATATTAAAATAATATGTATTTGCATTTTACACCTGTGGTGCTGACAGATTTGACTTCATTGATTCCTTGTATCCAATGGTTATTATGGTTCTGACTGGAATATTTCAGAGTCCACAGTCATCAGCCTTTGGTCATCAACTAAGTTTGCTCAATACGTGGGACCTGTGGTTAATTCGGGGTCAGGAAGATCACACTTTAAGCACTCTCTGAGCAGAGGTCTTACTGCACACCAGGGCTGTGTACACTTGGTTTGCTGTGTTCCAGTGGTTTAATTCAGGGGCCTACCAACAGGCATGGTTGGTATGCTTTCAACACTGTTACTCCAGTTGTCAGGATGTTAACAGAACCTCTTCCTGGTCCCAGGAGAGTAAATTACATTCGAGGTCTAGGTGGCTGTGGATGTCTCGGCTCAGTTCAGCAAAAGCGTTTTTCATATAGCCACCAACACTAGAAAAGCAGTAAAGAGCTTTGTGTCTGGTTGTTGTGAAACTAAGCACACCTCTTGCGTCATGTAGCCAGCAGGTGCCTTCTGCTTGTAGAGTGAAGGGCAAGGACAGAGCACCAGCTTCTGCATCTCACAGATTGTCTCCATCCCTTTCCCTGCCTAGCAGGGGTCCTCCATGCCTTTATTTCTTCCCCCACCCTCCGACACTGTGCAGCCACACCTATATTTGTGTGTGTGTGTGTGTGTTTTGTTTTCAAATGCGGCTGGTGATGACCCAGTATGTCCTCATGCTTGTTTGTGGCTCAAGCATCAACCCCACTAGGCCATCTTCCTAGCCATCACTTGGGCAGATTTGAGTTTGTGGTGTTCCCTCAAGTTTATTATGTCTTGAGATTCCTTTTTCATTTCTTACCCATTAGTACAAGGTTAGGAAATAGGAAGGTTGGCATTCTTCCAAAAACGATTGCCAAGAACAATTTGTTGGGAGGAAGTACATCAAAGTGTATTAATATGCCTACCCTTTCCTTTGCATTCTGGGTGTTCTACTAATAGAAATGCCTTCCATTTCTTGTATGCCCTGGTTTTCTGACCCATTCTGTTTTCTCCATTGTAATGAGAATATTGTCTGATCTGTTTTGCCTTGTTTGATTCTTTTGAAAGATGTGACATAGGGGTTAGGTTTGATGCTGCAGTAGATCCACAGTAAAGAGTGACCTAGTAACAGGCCACTGGAAAGTCTTGGTTACCCAGACAAGTAATATCTCTGGCACAACTCAGCTTTCACTGGGTCAAAAAGCTGGCATATGCTAAGAAGTTCAAATGAACAATTATTAATGCAAAGAAGAAATTTCTTAATGCTTACAGACTTGTTCTGTATCAAGGAGACATTCTTCAGTAATGGAAGAGGGAGTTTTATTTTTTAATACAAGTGGACTCATGACCAAACTGATAAGCAGCTGGTCTCTATAAAATGTTTTCTTTCTCTTTTGATCTGAAACATTTATATAAACTGCTGGAATAATGGAACTTCAGACTACCAAGTGTGTATGTAAAATTGCATCGATGCCCTGACTTCCTGACTATATTTTTAATAAACAGCATTATCCTTCGTGGTTAGTTTTGTTACTTTATGTACAACCAGAGGGTGTTTCCTGAAGTGTGTGGATGGTATTTTGAGAAGCTACTTCTAAGGAGCAGGGATGATGTCAACAATATTGGGGACAGGTTTTCTCGAACACAGAGCACTTAATCTCTGGAGCAAGGTGTCCACCATTAAGGGCTCTTGTGCATTGGTGAAGCCTTCGTGTCTTTGGAGTTGTTGAAAGACATGAATGTGCAGAGACAATAGATGGGGAATGCTTTGAGATCACTGTCCTTGCCTGTCATGGCTGACTGTTCTACCCACAACAATGGGTCTTATTTCTGAAACAGTAATCTGGATGTGTGGGGGAGGGGTAGGCTGTCATCACATTAGAGAGGTGCTGCTAAATAAAAAGTTTAGCAGTGAAACTCTGAAACTCTGCTTCTGGATCTGTTGGGGACTGGGGAGCAGCACCTTGGGGTTGAAGTAGTTCTTGGAATTAGTATTGGCATGTTAATGGACTTTTCAGATGTTTTAGTTTTAATTTTTCATTATGTGTGTGGGTTTGTACCCACAGAGGCCAACGATGTCAGATTTCTCTGGAGTTAATAGGTGGTTGTGAGATGCATGGTGTGAATGCTAGGAGCCAAACTAAGTAGCAGGAGGTGATCTTAACATTGGAGACATTTCCTAGAACACAAGGAGAGCGCTTACCTCTGCAAGAGGAGTTTCTGCTCCTTAATCTCTCCTTTAAAGATTGGCAGTTGTTGGGCCAATATTCAATAGAGAGCACACTGTCCCTTTTGAAGCCAATGTACTTGTGTGTCAGGTCTGGGGTGTGGTGTGAGCAGCCATGCAGGTCTTATGGTCCTCTTTACTCATGCTGTTTTTTCCCCCACTGGATGCTTTTAGCTCCCTTGTCAAAGATAAAGTGACCATAGGTGTGTGGATTCATTTCTGGGTCTTCAGTTCTATTCCATTGATCTACCTGTCTGTCACTGTACCAGTACCATGCAGTTTTTATCACAATTGCTCTGTAGTATAGCTTAATGTCAGGCATGGAAAAAAGACAGCATTTTCAATAAATGGTGCTGGCACAACTGGCGGTTATCATGTAGAAGAATGCGAATTGATCCATTCTTACCTCCTTGTACAAAGCTCAAGTCTAAGTGGATCAAAGACCTCCACATAAAACCAGAGACACTGAAATTAATAGAGGAGAAAGTGGGAAAAGGCCTCGAAGATATGGGCACAGGGGAAAAATTCCTAAACAGAACAGCAATGGCTTGTGCTGTAAGATCAAGAATTGACAAATGGGCCGGGCGTGGTGGCGCACGCCTTTAATCCCAGCACTCGGGAGGCAGAGGCAGGTGGATTTCTGAGTTGGAGGCCAGCCTGGTCTACAAAGTGAGTTCCAGGACAGCCGGGGCTATACAGAGAAACTCTGTCTCAAAAAAAACCAACCAACCAACCAAACAAACAAAAAACAAAAAACAAAAACAAACAAACAAAAAAACCCAAAAACAAACAAAATAAAAGAATTGATAAATGGGACCTCATAAAATTGCAAAGCTTCTGTAAGGCAAAAGACACTGTCAATAAGACAAAAAGGCCACCAACAGATTGGGAAAGGATTTTTACCAATCCTAAATCTGATAGGGGACTAATATCCAATATATACAAAGAGCTCAAGAAGCTGGACTCCAGAAATTCAAATAACCCCATTAAAAATGGGGTACAGAGCTAAACAAAGAATTCTCAACTGAGGAATACCGAATGGCTGAGAAGCACCTGAAAAAATGTTCAACATCCTTAATCATCAGGGAAATGCAAATCAAAATTTTCACTCATGCTGTTCCTTGCACTAGTCTAAGCCAGGTATATGAACTTGAGGTGATCCAGTTCCCTGTGTTATTTCTTCCACTTTATGTAAGAAAGACTGGGAGGTCAGTGCTGACCGATACTTAACGTCCCATGTGGGAACCTGCAACTCATTCCTCAAAAGTTTGCTGTGGGACTTAAGGCAACCTTGATAGATGAGGCCAAATTAAAGGGGTTAGTTCACTCTGAAGGCTCTAGCGGGGAATCCATTGCATTTTCTAGATAGTCTTTGCTGGGATGTTATTCCTGTGGTTTTCTTGGCTGTAGGGCCATTCCCTCCAGTATTTAGTTAATTATCTTATTGTTTTGACAAAATGCCTGACCAAAGCAATTTAGGAAGGAAGGATATATTTTGGTTCATGAAGGTCTTCAAGAAGAGCTCTAGCCCACCATGGTGGGTGGCGTGGTAGCAGGATCATGGGTCACAGCATCTACAATCAGGAAGGAGAGAGATGATGCTAATCTGATGCTCAGTCCACATTCTTTTCATTCTGTCCAGCTCACGGAGCAAAGCTGCAGGAAGGGTGGCTCTTCCCTCCTTAGTGAGGTCTTTCTGGAAGCACCCTCATAGATGGGTATAACCTTAGGCTTCCAAGGTGATTTCAGACTTCATCAAGTTGATAAGGTTAATCAGCTTCTATTATGCTCATAGAGACAGGTGTGAGTGAATTGAAGGACCACTGAAGTAAAACTGGTATGAAGACAGGCTTGAGGTCGTTTGTCATCTAGGGTAACATCTCCAGCTTCTGACAGCTTTGTGGGTATATCATTCCCTCACCGTGGCATAGACAAGGTTCACAGAAGTGGGATTTGGAAGCCTCTTACGCTCTTTGATTTCTTCCACTTCTAAGGTTGCTTTTTCCCCTTTGAGACAGGGTTTCTCTGTGTAGCCCTGGCTGTCCTGGAACTCTCTCTGTAGACCAAGCTGGCCTCACTCACATATTTGCCTGCCTCTACCTCCCAAGTGTGTGCCACCACTGCCTGGCTAAGGTTGCTATTTTTAAGTACCACAACATCTCTCAGAGTTGCCCAATCTGGGTCCATGTGGGTCTGATTAAAATATGGTAGGGCAACACTGGAGTTTAAGAAGCTTGGCATCCAGAAGCATTCAGTAGAAAAGAAGCTTTCACATCAGGCTGAGTATGTGACTCCAGTGCTAAGAGGCTGTGGTTTCATATAGTATCGGGGAATTAGTGCTCACTGCAGCCTTGCTGGGGAGATGGAGGAAATAAGCTCCAGTGCTGCTTTCCCCAGTCCTTGAGTTATGTGGCTGGCAATATTCTTTCAAATTCTCAACATACAGTTAGCACAAAAAGGTATTAAATGATTGAAATTTTCACATTTTCCCCAACTGTTTTTTTTTTTTTTTTTTCCTTCATTACAGATAGCCAGGTACAGAGGTGTATTCTTATAATCTTAGTGCTAGGAAGGCTTTTGTGTTTGAAGGAGGATTAAAAGTGAGGCCAATTTGGGTTATCCAGCCAAGTACCTGTGTCAAAATAGGCAGTGATCTATACATGACAACACTGTACTTCTTTTAAAAAAAAGATTTATTTATTATTATACATAAGTACACTGTAGCTAACTTCAGACACACCAGAAGAGGGCGTCAGATCTCATTACTGGTGGTTATAAGCCACCATGTGGTTGTTGGGATTTGACCTCGGGACCTTAGGAAGAACAGTCAGTGCTCTTACCGGCTGAGCCATCTCACCAGCCCAACACTGTACTTTTAAGGCTTGTATTCTGCATTAGGGTACTTCTCAATCTGCTTTCCAAACATGACTTGACAGCAGTTAAGAGTGCTTGCTGAGCATTCGTGAGGGCCAGAGTTGGATCCTAAGACCCATGGAAAACCAGAGCTTCTCCATGCACCTGTAACTCCATTTCTAAGGATGTGAGACAGGAGATTGCTAGGGATTGCTGGCTCCTGGAACTGGAGTTACTTTAATGTGACATCCACATGGGTGGACCCTGGGTACTCTACCAGAGCAGCAAGTATAAACTTGAGCATCTCTCAGTCCCTGGTTAAAAGTCTTGAACTTGGCAGGGAATTGAGGTCAGATGAAGGTGGTGCTGAGAGAGAGGGAGGGGGAAGAGAGATACAGAGACAGAGAGAGAGAGAGACAGAGAGAGGCAGAGAGAGAGAGAGAGAGAGAGACAGACAGACAGACAGGCAGACAGAGAGAGGCAGAGAGAGAGACAGAGAGAGAGAGAGAGAGAGAGAGAGAGAGAGAGAGAGAGAGAGAGAAAGAAAACATGCCACTTCCATAGCCTGAAGGGTCTGCTTAATATTTGAGAAGCATATTTAAATATTCAGAGACACTTCTCTGTGGCTGTGAATCACTTAAAAACAAACCAGAAAGAAGCTATTATGTTAAAGGGTTTGGTTACAATGGGGAGTTTCAGGTTAGTGGCACTAGTGGGTTATCTAGGTCTAGAGCTTGTCCTTTCCAGGCTCATCAGTTCTGAAGGTATGTGTAAGTATTCTCACATAATGTGTGATTTTTATCCTGGCTTGTCTGCCTTCTTCAGTGGTAGATTGGTGGAATAGCAGCTGCCTCAGGATTGGTCTAGTTTGTCGAAAGAATGTGGAAGTGTTTGAAGCAGATGTGTATTGGCTAGCCCTCCCTGAATGCTGTCTCTGAGCTACTGGAACTGTCACCTGATCCAGGAGTCTTATGTTGCAGATGTAGAGAAGCCAAGGAAAGTTCAAAGGCTTGTGTGGGTCTGGTGTGAGCAGCAGAGCCATGGCCAGAAATTAGACTTGGCCCTCTAGGTTTTCTACTTTCTCTAGGTATCTAGGAGGCCAAGGCACCAACCCCCCTTTCATCCCATTCAATGCCAAGTGACCAAGCCAGCTCAGTCAGTCCATGGGTTCTCCAGGGAAGGAGTGAAGATTAAAAAGAAAAGAGACAATTAGACAACAATGTAATATGGCCCCAGCCTGTTCTGAGGCTGAAGCAGGTTTATTTTTTCCCAGTCTGCTTTTATACCATGCAAATAATTATGCAAATAATAAGGTCAGCTCTAGGTTAAGGAACAAACAAGGCAATAAACAAAGTCCCTGGATCAATGTTTCTAGGGGCTTATCAGGATGGCCAAGATATCTGAGCCTACTTCCCTGTCCTAGTCCAAAGTCAAATTCTTGCCTGAAGCCTACTTCTTTGTTGTAGCCCAATGTCACAATACTGCCTGAGCTTACTTCTGTGTCCTGGCCCAACGTCAAATTCCTGCCAAGTTTCTAGAAGCAACCCCCAAAGCTCTCCACACCCAAGCCAGTTCCAGCCCTCAAGCAGGATCCTCCTCCTCAGTCCAGTCCCTCCTGCTTTTCAAGCCAGTATTTAAACTCTTATTTAAGACTTAACCCAGCTATATCACTCCTGGGCATATATACCCAGAAGATGCTCCAACATGTAATAAGGACACATGCTCCATTATGTTCATAGCAGCCATACTTATAATAGCCAGAAGCTGGAAACAACCCAGATGTCTTTCTTTCTCTTTCTTTCTTTCTTTCTCGCTTTCTTTCTTTCTCTCTCTCTCTCTCTCTCTCTCTCTCTCTCTCTCTCTCCTTCCTTCCTTCCTTCCTTCCTTCCTTCCTTCCTTCCTTCCTTCCTTCCTTCCTTCCTTCTTTCTTTCTTTCTTTCTTTCTTTCTTTCTTTCTTTCTTTCTTTCTTTCTTTCTTTCTTTCTTTCTTTCTTCTGTTTTTTTTTTTTTTTTTTTGGTTTTTCGAGACAGGGTTTCTCTGTATATCCCTGGCTGTCCTGGAACTCACTCTGTAGACCAGGCTGGCCTCGAACTCAGAAATCAGCCTGCCTCTGCCTCCCAAGTGCTAGAATTAAAGGCGTGTGCCACCACTCCTGGCTGCCAGATGTCTTTCAACAGAGGAATGGATACAGAAAATGTGAGACCATTTTACACAATGGAATACTACTCAGCTATTAAAAACAGTGAATACATGAAATTCGCAGGCAAATGGATGGGACTTCAAAATATCATTCTGAGTGAGGTAACTCCGTCACAAAAGAACACACACAGTATGTACTCATTGGTAAGTGGATATTAGCCCCAAAGTTCAGGATACCCAAGATTCAATTCACAGACTATATGAAGCCTAAGAAGAAAGAAGACCAAAATGTGGCTGCTTCAGTGCTTCTTAGAAGTGAGAACAAAATACTCACAAAAGGAAATGTGGAGACAAAATGTAGTGCAGAGACTGAAGGAAAGGCCATCCAGAGACTGCCCCACCTGGGATCCATCCCATAAACAACCACCAAACCCAGACAGTATTGTGGATACCAACAAGAGCTTGCTGATGGAAACCTGATATGGCTGTCTTCTGAGATGCTCTGCCAGAGCCTGACAAATACAGAGGCAGATGCTTGCAGCCAACCATTGAACTGAGTGTGGGGGTCCCTGATGGAGGAGTTGGAGAAGGGACTGAAGGAGCTGAGGGGGTTTGCAGCCCCATGGAGGGAGCAACAGTGTCAACAGGCCAGACCTCCCCGGAGCTCCCGGTGACTGGACCACCAACCAAAGAATACACATGGAGGAACTCATGGTGCTGGCCACATATGTGGCAGAATATGCTCTTGTTGAACATTAATTCGAAGAGAGGCCCTTGGACCTGAGGGTGTTCGATGCCCCAATGTAGGAGAGTGACAGGATGGGAAAGTGGGAGTGGGTGGGTGAGTGGGGGAGCACCCTCATAGAGGCAGGGGGATGGGATAGGGGGGTTCTGAAGGGGAGACCTGGAAAGGGGGAAACATTTGAAATGTAAATAAAATATCCAATGGGGGGGGGGAAGATTTACTTTTACTATTCTAATAATAATACTATATTTAAACAATGTATGTGTTTATGTGGGGGTATGTTCCTGTGAGTGTGGGTGCCCACTGAGGCCAGAGACATTAGACCCCTTGGAGCTGGAGTTAAAGGCAGTTTGTGAGCTGCCTGATGTGGGTGTTGGGACCCACACTCAGATCCTCTGTAAGAGCAGCCAGTACTCTTACCCACTGAGTCATCTCTCTAGTTCTCCTTTTTCTTTCATGACCTATCCACCACTCTATATAGATTCTGAAGCCATCATGTTAGTAAGCTTTCTATTATCTATAACAATACATCTGAAGAAAATTTTAAGCTGAAAGGTTCATTTTGAGTTATAGTTTTTTTTTTTTTTAACATTCCTGTCTATGATTGGGTGAATCCATTGTGCTAGGCACTGTGCATGCCCAGTGACAATGTGGCTGAGCACACCTGCTTATAACATGAGTCAGAGGCTAAAGTGAACCAGACTCTCCAAATCCCCTGTGAGGGCATGACCCCCAATAACCTAAAGATCTCTCCCTTGGTGCCATCTCTTGAAGGTCTGTTATCTCCCACTAGTGTGGACTTGGAAGCAAAGTGTTTAACAGGTTTGAGACATTTCTTTCAAATACCGTCTTCTCCCCTCTCTTTCTCCTCCATGACTCACATTATACATATTGGGCCCTTAGGGTTTCTGAGTCTCTATTAATTTTTCTTTATTCTTTTTTCCTACTCCTCTTAACTGACCTATCTTTAGAGTTCAGTAATTCCTTATTCTGCTCGTTCTAATAAGCTTCCGAATTCCTCTCCACCTCCACTGAGCTTTTTATTTCACTTATTGAACTTTTTGACCCTAGAAATTCTGTTCCCCTTTCCTTCATAATTTCCATTCCTTTGCTGCTATTCCCTATTTGATCAGACACTTTTCTTAGAACTTTCTTTAATTTTTTGATATAGCTTTTCTTTTGGGTATTTGAATGTACCCTTTGTAACTTTAAAAGTCTTTGCTAAGTAAAATATTCAAATTTTGGCTGCTTCCCTGCTTAACCCTAGTGTGAAGCCTCCTTTCTAACTATTTACATATCTTTTTTTTTCAGTTGAATTTTTTTTTGTTGTTTTGTTTTTTGTTTTTTGAGACAGGGTTTCTCTGTATAGCCCTGGCTGTCCTGGAATTCACTTTGTAGACCAGGCTGGCCTCGAACTCAGAAATCCACCTGCCTCTGCCTCCCAAGTGCTGGGATTAAAGGCGTGCACCACCACGCCCGGCTTCAGTTGAATTTTTAAATAAACCTTATATTAGAGTTTTCATCAAACATATACTCAAAAAGGACATTATAGGCACAGTAGATGACGTTTTTAATTGGCATACCAACTCTCCAATTGTAGTCAAGGGATTCATGGCTAAGGTAATTCCTCCACCAAAGTACAGAAAACGTGTGTAAGCTATCAAAGCAAAGCCACCATTTTCAACTCTATATTTTACCCTTACCTTTCACTCTTGAGGGTAGAAGTTCCTGTCTCAATGGAGTTGTAAAATCTCTGTCCCAGAACATTCTTTCTCAAGGGTAATTTTATTTTTTAATTGGATAATTCTGATAGTACAATGTATCAATTCTGGAAATCAGATTTTTCTCCCTTTGTGGAATTTGTTGCTGTTATGGTTGTTATGATTTAGTGTTTTTTTTTTTTTTTTTCTAGATCAATTCTGAAAAGTCTAGATTCTTCCTCACAGACCTCAGAATTAGACAAAGGTCTCTTTCAGTGCATGGATTGCTTAGGTCTTTTAGCCTTTCCCAAGGGACCCTGTGTGTGTATAGAAGCACCCTTCTGTTCTGTCATTTTTTTTTTTTTTTCTTCAGTATTTGGAGGCAGAGTGAAACTCTGTCCTGGCTTTTACTTCTGGTTTATGAAGAAACTGCCAGTCAGATGTAAGAGTTCATAGCCTTTTCAATACTTTCTAGGTGTGCACACCTAGGCTGCCAGGTGTGTCAGAGCTCTTGGAACTCCAAGAGTTCACTGAGTTTTGTTTTACTTAAAAAATGTTTAAATTGAAATTTATTAAAAACACTAAGCTCGTTTTCTTAAATAAGTGTCCCTCTGATAAATGTATAACTACAGTTGGTTTCCAGAAATGTTTAATATTTTGTTTTTAATTAAATGTATGCATGTATGTCTGTTTATGGATTTGTGCACATGAATGCAGGTACACTTGGAGGCCAGAAGAGGGAGCTGGAGCTACAGGGTGTTGTGAGTTGCCCAATGTAGTATTAATCCAATGACTGAGCCTTTTAATTCCTGATTTTCAGAGTTCTTCCTCCTCCTCCTTACTCCCCCCTCCTCTTCCTCTTCCTCTTCCTCTTCCTCTTCCTCTTCCTCTTCTTCTTCTCCTCTTCCTCCTCCTCCTCCTCTTCTCTTTTTCTTTCTTTCTTTCTTTCTTTCTTTCTTTCTTTCTTTCTTTCTTTCTTTCCTTCCTTTCCTTCCTTTTCTTCTTCTTCTTCTTCTTCTTCTTCTTCTTCTTCTTCTTCTTCTTCTTCTTCTTCTTCTTCTTCTTCTTCTTCTTCTTCTTCTTCTTCTTTTCTCCTTCTCCTTCTTTCTCCTTCTTCCTTCTTCCTTCTTCCTTCTTCCTTCTCCTTCTCCTTCTCCTTCTCCTTCTCCTTCTCCTTTCTTCTTCTTCTTCTTCTTCTTCTTCTTCTTCTTCTTCTTCTTCTTCTTCTTCTTCTTCTTCTTCTTCTTTTCTCCTTCTCCTTCTTCCTTCTTCCTTCTCCTTTCTTCTTCTTCTTCTTCTTCTTCTTCTTCTTCTTCTTCTTCTTCTTCTTCTTCTTTTCTCCTTCTCCTTCTTCCTTCTTCCTTCTTCCTTCTTCCTTCTTCCTTCTCCTTCTCCTTCTCCTCCTTCTCTCTTCTCTCTTCTTCTTCTTCTTCTTCTTCTTTTCTCCTTCTTCCTTCTTCCTTCTTCTTCCTTCTTCCTTCTTCCTTCTCCTTCTCCTTCTCCTCCTTCTCTCTTCTCTCTTCTTCTTCTTCTTCTTCTTCTTCTTCTTCTTCTTCTTCTTCTTCTTCTTCTTCTTCTTCTTCTTCTTCTTCTTTGACACAGAATTTTCCCATGTAGTCCTGGCTGTCTTAGAACTCACTCTGTAGACCAGTCTGGTCTCGTACTCACAGAGATCTGCCTGCTTCTGCCTCCCAAATGCTGGGATTAGAGGTGTGTGCCACCACTGCCTGGCAGATTTTCAAAGTTCTTAAAAAATTCTTTTCTAAGAGTTGCTAATATTATTACTATCTTTAGAATGATTAGATCTTTAGAGGTTTTACTTCACATCAAAACTGCTTCCACAACAGTTATTCAGTAGCAGAGAGGGGTAAATGGGGATGAGACCAAGGCTGGATGTGGGGAGAGTTTAATTTACAGGTCAAAGCATATTATGATTATGGTTCTCCCCTTCCACCACGTGGGCTCTGGGGAATCAAACTCAGGTCATGGGGCTTGGTGGTTCCTGCTTGATGACTAGAGTTCAAGACACCTAAGAGAACTATGTAGCTAAGCTTCTTTTAAACAGAAAGGCCCTTACTTAAGAGTATTTTCTCTGAGTCTTCAGTTGCAAGGAGAGCCATGCTTGCGGAGCAGCTCTCAAGAACTTCATATTGTAGACTTTAGAGATAGGTTTACCATTTAAAAGTAAAACAAGGGTTATTGCAATGACTCGGCAGGCGAAGGCCATAGCCTCAAGTTCTGACATTCTCAGATCCCACAAAGAAGGTGAGGATACACCATGGCAAGCTGTTTTAGATCTACACACACACACATTCACAGTGGCAGGAGAAATACATACCACACACACACACACACACACACACACACCCCTGCCATACCTCACCACCCCCCACCGTGGGGGGGGGCAGACAGAGACAGTAACAGGTATGTGTGTGTGTGGGGGGTGTTGGATTGAGGACAGAGACACTGAGAGAATAAATAAAATTAATCATTTTAAGATAAGAGAAAGTATGTCTTTGCCCAGCTAAGTCTCCAGTCAGGGTTACCTTTTGCCTTGCCATCCGTCTGACAGAAGCCTTCACTGTGTGGAGGTGAGCAGCAGTGTGACGGAGCCATGTGGTGATCAATCGATCCACTCACAGGTCCTCTGTCCCTCTCCTCTGCTCTGCTCCTTTCCTGCCATTCTGTGCTTCTGGTCTCTGCCTCTTGCTCAGCCATCCTGGGCTGATCCCTGGCAGCTCTGTTGGTTTGTCTTCAGTTTCTGTAGCTTGTGAGCAGGCTTGCTTCTTCTCACTCCCATTCCCTGTCCACAATTCCCAGCTCTGAAATGGTTTGTTTGTCTATGGGTTTTTTGTTTTTGTAAGATTTATTTATTTCATTAATATGAGTACACTGTTGCTGTCTTCAGACACACCAGAAGAGCAAGCATCAGATCCCATTACAGATGCTTGTGAGCCACCATGTGGTTGCTGGGATTTGAACTCAGGACCTCTGGAAGCCTAGTCAGTGCTCTTAACTGCTGAGCCATCTCTCCAGCTCGTCTATGGTCATTTTTTATTCCTTAAAGCCACGAATGATTCAAGAGGGGGAAAAATCTTTATCATTTCCTCCTGGAATTAAAAAAATATTCTATGGTCCAATGGACCTTGGGGTGAGTTCTCCTAAATATTTGCTTTCTGAAATTCAACATACGTTCTAAGTATGTGACAAAGAATCCTGACAGCTTTAGGATTAAGGGACATAGTAGAAGAAGGTGGAGGGAGTCACATGCATTTACTCAGGGAGGCTGCATGGGCGAGCAGTGAGTTCACCTTGGCCAATGTGGATGTCTGGGCACGTGCTGAGTGTCTCTGATGAGCTGTCACGTGCGTAAAAATGTCGTCTGCCTTGTGTCTATTAATTTTCATCTTAGCAGCAAATGGAATTTACGCTGCTGAGAAGTTTTTAATCAGATGGTGACATCTGCTTCTAAATAAATTGGCTTCATCCGAGATAAATGATTGTAGGCGCTGTGGATGGCGCTGAGCCAAAACCCTTTGATATTCACAGCTCGTTCTTTCGAGGATGCTCAAATCTCACCTCGCCTCCTGACGCACGAAGGATCACGTGATGCCACAATCACATCTCATAGTGACGTGGGACCAGTGCTTTAGAACACCACCAGACAGTGTGACCTGGTAACTTGGGGAAGCTGGAGCCTGCACTGGGAGAAGGGGGTGTGGGGAGACTTTTGCCCTTTTTCAACACCTAAGCTCTTCCTTATAATTTAGTTAGATTCCATAAAATACAGCTGCAGTCTCTCGTGCATTGTTAAAGCAAACGGAAACGCACCGGTTGTCCTCTGAGCACCCGAGTGCTCTGAGAACCGGTAGATCCAGGTTTCCCTTGAAACCTCCACACCCTCTTACCCCAAGTGCCTTTGGAAAGATGCACGCAAGCACGCGGAGGGACCAGTGTCCTTTCTGTGGGACTACAAGGCTACTTCAAGAACACCAATGCTGGGCCACAGCAGCTCTCTAACTAGAATGCACAGAGAAAAATCACTGTGTGGATCAATTGAAAACGAAATGACTCCGTTGGGTTAAAGTGACAGTCTTGTCCTTACTGATAAAATAATTAGAAGTCACTGATTACTTTAGCTAGAAATCATCTTTCTCCTTTCAAAAAAGATTTTATTTTTATTGAGAGGGAAAGAGGAAGGGAGGGAAGGAGAGGAGGAGAAAAGAGGGGAGGGGGAAGGAGAGGAGTGGAGGGGAAGGGAAGGGAGGGGAGGGAAGGGGAGGGGAAGGGGAAAGGGAGAGAGAGGAGGGGAAGGGGAAGAGGAGAGGAGAGTCTGCATGTGTCTGAATGGATACAGGTGCCCACAGAGGCCAAAAGAGGCCAGTAGATCCCCTGGCGCTGGATCCCTAGGCAGTTTTGAGCTGCATGCCATGCATGCTGGGACCCAAATTTCGGCCCTTTGGAATAACAGCAAGAGCTCTTAAACACAGAGACCCGTTCAGTCAGGTCCCAGTTTTTTTTTTTTTTTTTTTTCTTTTTAATTAAAGTAATTGACTCCATCATGACATCTTTATACATATACATCGTTATACTTCATTCTCATTCCTTCCCCTCCCCACTACCCTTCTCCCCCCCCCCCGCCCCCTTCCCCTCTCTGGCTCGCTGTTGGGGGGGGTGGGTAGTGCGAGGAGGGTTTCTTTTCTTCCCCTCCTGATTTTTCAGTACATGTATTCTATTACCTTCTCTGATTCTCATCTCTGCTAAGATCAATTCCTCCTCCCATGTTCTACTTTGGGGACCAACATACACATATAGAAACACATGCATGTACACACATGAAGTTTTAAATCCAGGTTCCACAGATAAGAGACAGTATGTGCAGTGCTTATCTTTCTGTGTCTTGTTCATTTCACGCAGGGTTGCTGTTTCAAGTCGAATCCATTTTCCTGCAAATGTCATGATTTCATTTAAAAACAAAAACAAACAACAAAATCCCTCTGCATAAAATTCTGTTGTGTGGGGCTGGAGAGATGGATCAACAGTTAAGAACACTGACTGCTCTTCCAGAGGTCTTGAGTTCAATTTCCAGCAGCAACATGGTAGCTCACAACCATCTCTAATGAGATCTGATGACCTCTTCTGGTGTGTCTGAAGACAGCAACAGTGTACTCACATACATGAAATAAAATAAATCTTTTTAAAAAAATTCTGTTGTGTGTATGGAGCTTTTATGTGTATTTCCTTTATTCATTCATCTGTCAGTGGACATCTAGTTAGGTCCATTTCCTGCCTGTTGTGGACAGTGCAACAGTATGCATGGATGTGTAAGAATCCCTATCCACAAACCCAGGAGAGGGACAGACAGCTGAGTTTTATGGCGGTTCTAACTTTTACCTTCTTAAGGAACCTCCACAATGGAGGGAATAGTCTTTAGTGTTACCTGCAAGTCTGTAGAGTCCAGTCTTCTCCCCATTTACCCCATCCTATAGCCCATCACAGAATCCTGTAGGAACCCATAAAGGTGGCTTTGCCGTCTCCTTCTGTCCTCAGCATACCCTCTGTACTGGCTATTTTTGTGTCAACTTGACACAGCTGGAGTTATCACAGAGAAAGGAGCTTCAGTTGAGGAAATGCCTCCATGAGATCCAACTGTAAGGCATTTACTCAATTAGTGATCAAGGGGGAAAGGCCCCTTGTGGGCGGGACCATCCCTGGGCTGGTAGTCTTGGGTTCTATAAGAGAGTAGGCTGAGCAAGCCAGAGGAGGCAAGCCAGTAAAGAACATCCCTCCATGGCCTCTGCATCAGCTCCTGCTTTCTGACCTGCTTGAGTTCCAGTCCTGACTTCCTTTGGTGATGAACAGCAGTATGGAAGTGTAAGCCGAATAAACCCTTTCCTCCCCAACTTGCTTCTTGGTCATGATGTTTGTGCAGGAATAGAAACCCTGACTAAGACACCCTCCCTCAGTGTTTTATGTCAGACTTACTGAGCTGGGTGTGTGGGTGTGGGTGTGGGTGAGGGTGTGGGTGTGGGTGTGGGTATGTGAGTGTAGCCTCCCAGTTTGCCATTGTGTGTGTGTGTGTGTGTGTGTGTGTGTGTGTGTAAAGATTATAAAGTAACTCATGCAAGTCAGTTTCTGCCTCTACTGTGAGCATCCTTGGGACCGAACTCAGGTTGACAGGCTTGGCATTGGGTGTCTTTACCTGCTGAGCCATGTCACTTGCTGAGCTGTTTTGGAATCAATGACATGAACACATTATCAAAACAGCATGGAGTTACTAGGGCCACAGTGGCCTAGGTCCCACGGACACCTGTGAAGAAGGGCTGCTTTCATCTGAGTGAACGGACTTAGAAGCAATAGGGCTGGTTCCTCCAAAACAGGACTGGGGCCCCTTACCCAGGAGGGAGAGAAGGTGGGTATACACAGCAGATGCTCCACTGTGTGCAGCATTGGTGATGGGGCTGCTTGGATAGTTGAGACATTCTCGGGACATTCTCTTGGAACCTGGGAGAAACACCCCAAAGCAGCAACTTCTAGACCTAGCTGCGCACATAGAAATCCTTAGTTTGTTTCCTCCATTTATGGAAACATCCTCCATAATAAAACAATAAGCAATAAAAAGCATAAAATGAACTGTTTTCCATGGCAGCAAAGACCTTGGAAAATCCAAAGTCTGGAGTCATTCCTAGCCCAGCAAAGGTGGGCTTGAACTGCGACTCTTTCTCTGCAGTACACCAGGATTGACTCCTTCCTGAATAAACTCTCTGTTCTCGTAGGTATAATAAGACTTTGTAACCTCTTGTAATAAGATTTTGGGATTAAAAGCAGTTACTGAGTTTAAAGCAACTCCCCTGTTTTTGAGTGTTGGAAAGATCGGATTTCCATTTGGTGGTACTTCAAGTGGTTTATGAAATATTTATATAGGGAAGGTCTTCTTCCTTCAACTTTTATATTCAAGACTTCACATTTAAACCTGCCCAAGATCTAATCAATATGAGAATGATAATGTACAAGAAATTACTTTGAACAGCTGCCAGAACAGTGGTTTAATTCAAGTTGGAGAGGAAGAACATTAAGAGGGAACTTGTCTTAGACAGCACAGAGGAATCATTCAATGGTAATTCAGAATGAGCTAACCTGAATATGCTAAGATGCTCAAATGACAAATCAGATAGCGGCTAGTACGGAAGTGAGATAACTGTTACTGTACCTCTGACTGTAGCATTTCTTAGTGAAGGCCTTGAATTACATTTATCCTCCCCACCCCAGTATCATATTTTTATTTCTGGGCTGGGTTTTGGTCTGATTGGCTTGTGAAGACTTTGGGAGCACAGAAGTGCTGAGAGAGAGAGAGAGATGAAATACTAACTGCAGATTTAGAGATTAGGGGCATATTCTGCTTCTGCTCCTGCCCAGCCTAGGATAATGATCGACTTCCTCAGTGCATTGTCTTCCCCTTTGCCCAAGTTAGGGTTTCTATTGGTGTGATTAAACACCATGGCCAACAAACAAACAAACAAACAACCTCCTCAAACAAATAAACAAACAAAAAGGAAAACCAAAACCAAACCAAATCAAAACAGAACTTGGAGAGGAAAAGGTTTATTTGACTTATGCTTCCTCATCATAGTTCATCATCTAAGAAAGTCAGGACAGGAACTCAAGCAGGGCAGGAACCTGGAGGCAGGAGTTGATGTGGAGGTCATAGAGGGGTGCTGCTTACTGGCTTGCTCCTCATGGCTTGCTCAGTCTGCTTTCTTTCCTTTTCTTTCTTTCTCTTTTTTTTTCCTTTTTTTCTCTTCCTCCCCCTCCTCCCTCCCTCCCTCCCTCCCTCCCTCCCTCCCTTCCTCTCTTCCTTTTTCTTTTTCTTTTTTTTTTTAGGCAGGGTTTCTCTGTGAAGTCCTGGCTCTCCTAGAACTTGCTCTGTAGATCAGGCTGACCTCCAACACTGCCTCTCAAGTGCTGGGATTAAAGATATATCTTCGTTATAAAACAAACAAACAGACAGACAGACAAAAAGAAGTGAAAGGGGCACTAGGTTTAAATGTCCTCTCCAAAACTTATATTGAAATTCCATTCCTGCTTCTATTGGGTTAAGGGGTGGAACAATTAGAAGTCGTTACACTAGGAAGGCTCTGTCCTTGTTTGGGGGGGGGGGAAGGGATCAATGTTCTTGTGAAAGGGTGTGTTTGGCTCCTTCTTGCACTCTCTTGCCTTTTCCCTTTCTATCGTATGATGATGCAGTATGAAAGCCCTGGATAGATACTGGCACCTTGTTCTTGAACTTTCCAGCCTCCAGAGTTATGTGGGGTAGAGGTGCTTGCCACTGAGCCTGAGGGCCTGAGTTCAATTCCCAGGACCCACATGGTGGAAGGAGAGAATCAGCTCCTGCAATTTGTTCTTTGACCTCCAGAGCTTTGACCTGTCCTTTGACCTGTAACGCACACATACATCCAAAATAAAAGAAAACAATGTAACGAGTATTAGTTACCTTGCTATTAAAAGTTACATATTTTTATAACTTGTGTTATGTTTTGAATCTGATGTACCCTTCTTGGGCTCATGCTTTGAACACTGAGTCCCCAGTTTGTGGGGCTGTTTTGAAGGCTGCATAACCTTTAGGAGGTGGGTGTGGCTAATGAGATGGTTTTCCTGGTTCTACATGCCCAAGGGCTCCCTACACTGCAGATGGCTCCACTTCCATAGCCATGCCTCCACACCTTGACAGACAAAATCTCTCTAAAATTGAACTGCAGTAAACTCCTCCCTTGTTTATGTCAGGAATTTGGTTACAACACAAATGCAATACAACCTAGGAGGCTGATGTAGCATTTGGCTGGCACTTTCTAACTAACTATAGGCCTTATCTCCTAAGTCTTGACTTAAAAACCAGCTAATATATTGCCTTACCATAACAACAGACTAGATTAAAATAGTATTGGCTTTGTTTATGCTAACTCGAGAAATTCCGTAGGCCACATGTGGTGGTTTGAATAAGAATCGCCTCCATAGGCTCATATATTTGAATGCTTAGTCATCAGGGAGTGATGCTATTTGAAAAGATTAGAAGGATTAGGAGATGTGGTCTTGTCAGAAGAAATGTGTCACTGGAGTTGGGCTTTGACGTTCCAAAAGCCCTCCCTGCATCTCCCTTACAGATCAGGATGTAGAACTCTCAGCTACTTCTACATTACCATACCTGCTTGTGAGTCACTGTACTATCTGCATTGATGATAATGAGCTAACATCTGAAATTATAAGCAATTGCCCTGATTATTGTATCTCTTCACAGCAATAGAACAATGATTAAGACAACATGTATGCCATTCCATACAATGTACAAAATGATGGTTTTCAGTCTCCTCCATTGTCTCAGTCCATTTTGTGCTACACTCTGGAACAATAATAGTCAGGCAATACTTGTATGGTGTTTACTACATGGGTGCTTTGGGGTCAAGAGCTCCAAGCTCATGTTCTGTCCCCCAGAACTAACCACATGACTCTGCATATGTGGTTTACAGGCCTAACTGTCTCCTCTGGATTGGACATGACTTTCAGTGTCTTGAAGTAAATCAGCTGTGGTGTCCCACATAAGATGTGACCTATTAATAGTCTATCCTGGAGGAAGGGAAGATGCATGGGATGCTCAAGAGCCCCACCCTCCTGGAGATCCCAATTACCACTGTATGAGAATTGGACAATTGATCAAAGTGAGTGGGAACCCTGGGTGGTATAGCTGCCGTTCAGGTGACTTGCTGGTGGCATAGCTGTGCCACTGATATCCCTGTAAATAACCTCAACACAATCACTGCTTCATGAGGCTGGACTTGGATGGAATCTTTTCTTTGGTCTGTCAGTTCTTTTTATCCACAGTGAATCAACGTTTTATTATATTTTTTCAGGCAAATTTAGTTAACGAGTAAAGCTGGAAGAATCCTCTGATAGCTGGCAGACTTAGCATGTAGTCTAGACAAAAAGGTATGACAATGTGCTCCACCCCTGCAATATGCCCTTAAAAATTAAAGACATAAGACTTAAACCAGACAAACCCCAGTGATGTTACCTAGGAAATTCAGAAATTGGCGTCAGAATATAAGCTTTTTAGCCCCCCCCCCTATTTCAAAGTGTTAAGAAATTTAAAAAGGGTTTACTTAGGCAAAAACTTAACAAACAGAAATGTTCCTTTAATTTTTCACAACACTTTTGATTAAAAGAATATATTTTTTTGGCTTTATTTGTTTGTGTCTTGATAGAAGGAAATGAGCAGCCCTATCTGTTACTCTAGGAGGGAGAAGTCCCTCTAACTTCTGGTAATGGCCAAGAGAGCACAAGAACTACCTGAATGATGACACCAGGACCAGCAGAGGGCGCTGGAGTGGCACACAATTAGGACTTTAAGAAGAGGTTTCAAGTAGGTGGAAGGGAGTACCTTTGGGGTTCACTCCATGAGTTACCCCTGCTGGGCACAGATCTGTCTAGGTTTTGGGGGTCAGCCTGTAACACAGTAATTTTAGGTATCTCCTAAACAAAGGGTTTAAGATTTGAGATCTAAACAGGCTTGGTTGAGGCCAGGCAGTTCGCCCTCTGCTTCCACTAGAGGGCTTTCAACAGCTCCTGGTGGCTAGATCTGTGGCATCTATGTCTCTCATGAAGTCTCTACTTTCTTATTAGCCCAGTGTTTTACAAAACTATCTTTTGTGTTCTTTAGAAATTCTGCCCAGTCTGTTAATTCAAAAGAGTCATTTTTCCTTCTCTCTTCTTCCCTATTCTCCTTTTCTCTGTTTCCCTCGCCTTTCTTGTTTCCCTTCTCTCCCCCCATCCTTCCTTCCATCTCTTCCTTTCCTCTTCCCTTCTTCAGGGTTTCACGTAGCCCAAGTTAGACTTGAATTCCCTAGGTAGCCAAGACACACCTTGAGACTCCTGACCCTACTGTATCAGGCTTCTTACTACTGTGGATACCGACGATGCGAGCCGTCTGGGCCAGCTATTCCTCCTCACTTTAAGTTTTGCATAAACAGGGGTAACTGGTTTTAGAGTCTATTCATAGTAGAGGTTGTGAAAGGCTGTTGTGAGTGGAGACAAAGCCGACTGAGTTTTGTCCAGCGGATTTGATCTCCGTCTCTGCCACACCAGGAGCAGCCTAACTGGGAGGATACAACAGCTCTCGAAGTAGGTCATCGTGAAATCTCCTTCCCTGAACAGTTCAGTAGCAAATGTCTGCTGAAAGGGCACGAGGGGTTCCCACAGTGTTCTGGGAGGGAAATCAAGAGACCCACTGGGTTCCAGCGTGGGTTCCAGCGTGGGACCCAGCCTGTCTAGGTCTCAATTTCATCGTGTATCTTAAAATAGGGCTGGGTACTCTGATCTCCCACTTCCCGTCACCCCAGGTCTCTTTCAGCTCTGTGAGCTGCTAGCTGGGCAAGGCCAGGCGAAGAAACTGCCGGTTCAGCACCAAGGACAAGGGCCCCGGTCTTGGATGTGCAAGGTCAGGTCCTTGAGAAGTCCGCTGGGTTCGCTGGTGGCGCGCGAGAGCTGTGATTGCTGGGGACAGGGACAAGTATTATAGGAGCGGGTGGAGCACTCGTGAGAATAAGGTCAGGCCGGTCCTGCTGCGGTTTCACAGATTCTGCGCCAAGAGGTCGCGAGTGGCAGCTGCGAGCCATCTGAAGCGATCTTTTCAGGCTGCCGGGGCCTCTCCAGTCACTTTCTACCCCAGCATCACCTCTCTCCCCTCTCTCAGCCGACGGCTCCCACCTCTGTGCCATCCTGCCTTCCTTTGGACACACCCACGACTCTGACCCCTTAAGGCTGGGGACGGAAGACAGCCTTCCTGCAACTTGCTGAGACGCGGAGCAGAAGGGTTCCCATCCCGGGTCCTCCAGCCGAGAGCCCAGCCTCCGTGGGCCCCGCCCCCGGCCCCGCCCGCGGTTGCCCGGGGAACCACGGGCTCCCGCAGCTGCAGGAGGCGTCCGGTCCCGCTGAGCAGCACCAGCCGCTGGCGCCGCTGCCACCGCCATCTCCGCCGCTAGCAGCGCCGCCGTCACCGCGCCCAGCTCCTCTCCAGCTTCTGCGTTCTCTTCGCTCGCTATGCCTCCCCGCCGCGCCCAGGCGCCCGGTGCCCCGCTGCTGCCCGTGCTGGCTCTGCTGCCGCTGCTGCTGGGGGCTGGGCCCCAAAGCGGCTGCTTGGCTAGCCCGGTGTCCGCCGCGCCCCTGCCTGCTCCGGGACCGTGCGCCTCCCAGCCCTGTCGGAACGGGGGCGTGTGCACTCCGCGTTCGGTGACCGACCAAGAGCATCCTGCGGCCGATGCTGAGCCCCGCTACAGCTGCACCTGTCCCGCTGGGGTCTCTGGCACCTATTGCCAGGTAAGTGGACACTACGACCGCTCAGAGACACTTCATCCTCTCAGGCTCCAGCACTCCAGATAATAGCCTCTGTTACTTTAGGAAGGGAGTTCGTAGACCTGGGGCCCACCCTACAAGTGAGACTCTACTGTCTATCTCAGTTCTTTGGCCATGCCAACCAAGGCTCTCGGGGCGTGTCCTGTGCTCCAGGGCCCGGCAGCCACCCCATCTCTGGTACTCGTGGATCTGTCATTGGCCACCAAGTGGCGCGCCCCTTCCTGGAGGCCCAGGTTGAGCACCAGCTTGGTGCCTATTGAGAAAGAGCAGAGAAGTCAGTTCTGGGAGTTCCCTGTGGGTTCAATGTCCAGCTGAGCTGGTTCTACTGGACCCTGGTTCTACTGGACCCGGTGTGGGTCAAGAATGCATTTCGTGGGGGTCGGGATGGGGGCAGGATAGTGGGTTCTGTGCTAGGTGGTGGGGCACTTTCTTTTCTTTCTTCCACCCGGAAGGCAGCTGGAGGCTGAGAGGACAGCTGCCTTCTTTGGCCTGCGGCCAACCCTTTCTGAGCTTAGGTGGTGGTGATGTTGGAACAGGTGGAGACATTCGAGGGCACCAAGCTGGGGCTTGCCGAGTAGCCCTTCTGGCTGGCCGCACTCACAGCCAGGACACAAGCAGGGCGCTGGGGAGTCTGAGGAAGCTGTAATGCTGTGAAGGATGGGAGGTGGCCAGTAACCGTCCTTGAACTGAAAATGTCCAAGAGGGATCTGACAGAAAATAAACGCCGCTTTGACTAGTGTGTTAAAGCTCAAAAAGCCTACAAATGTTTTTTTCAGTGTTGAATTGGTAGCTCATTGTGTGCACACAGCTGATTCTTTAGGAAGACGAAACACACACACACACACACACACGCATGCACGCACACACACACACACACACACATACACACACACACCACACACACACACACACACACACACACACACACACACACTGATCTGAAACAGCTAGATTAAACCACAGGAAGATGGAACGTATCTGGATCGGCTTTCTTTATTACATTGAGGGTGGAGGAGTTTGTTTTGTATAAATTAATGCACCGATGGAAGACTTTAAGACTGCTCTGAGCAGCTCTACTTTTAAATGAGGAGGAGGGCACCCTTCCAGTGGGATAGGCTTTCATTTGTTTAAATGGAAGTGAGTGGGATAAAGAGGCTTGACCTTGGCAGACAGCCTTTTTTTTTTTTTTTTCTATTACAATTTTCTTCCCTATAGTGGCCAAAACTGGAGACCTACTACTTTACCAGTGCTTTAGTTCTTCTCTTTGTTAACTGGTCTTAATTCCCTCCAGGGAAAGGAGAGGGTGATGATGGGCTCTTGTATGGTATGAACATTCAGCAGGCTTTAGACCTGAGCATTCTTGTGGGGAAAAGACTTGTAGAGCTGTTCAAACTATCGGGGACAAAATCTGGCCGTTGTAAAGCAGAGACCAGCAGGTTGAAGTCAGAGGATGGGTTTATACACTTTTTTTCTCTCCTGGAGGATGATAGATTTTCCTGAAGAATTGAGATGTCTGACTGCCTCTATGTTTGCATGGCTGGGTTCCTTCTTTGAGAGAAATAGGTGATTTAGACTCAGGGTGTAGTAGAAGCGGAAAGGAGAGGAGAAATATCAATTTAGGTAAAAAGAGAAAGCTAATTAGACATTGGGCCTTTAATACAACTCTGACATTTTTGTGTGACTCTAAAAATGGATATAGAAAATATTCAAAAGAGGGAAAGAACTCTATTGCTCTCCCAAAGATGGTAACAGAGAAGCACAAATCTTTGGTTCAATTTCTAAGGTAATTAATCCAGAAGGGCCATCACTATTCCAGAAGCAATTGGTTCACAACAGAGTTGGGTTTCTTCTACAGCTCCTGCTCAAGGCAGGTTCGGCTGTGTGAGTCTGCCCGCCCAAGGAGAAGCAACACAACATGCTCTGAGAGCGGAGTGGGGAGAGGAAGGCATCTGCAAGTCTAACCAGGAAGATGAGCAAAGTGGGAACTTGATTAGACTCAGTTACTCGGAAGAACTTACTAGATGATTCAGAGCTTTATAGCCCATAAAAAAATTGATTCCTGGCGATTTTAATTGAATCTTTCATGAGCTCACAGTAAGACTCATTCTCATTTTCTATGGTATCAGAAAACAATACACAGAAGGCAGCCTTAGCAGAGAAGACAGAAAAAGAAAACAAAAGAACAGAAACCTACGTACAAATAAGTGCTGGGTGTGGTGGTATAGCACCTGGGAGTTGGAGGCAGGAGGATCAGGAGTCCAAGGTCATCTGGGACTACTTAGCAAGTTCAAAGCCAGCCTGGATCACAATAGACTGTGCCTTAAAACCAAACCCAAGGGCTGGTGAGGTGGCTCAGTGGCTCAGTGGGTAAGAGCACTGACTGCTCTTCTCAAGGCCCTGAGTTCAAATCCTAGCAACCATGTGGTAGCTCACAACCACCCCTCATGGTCACCCGAGGTCTCGTTTTGTTTTGAGAAATGTAAATAAAACAATAGCAAAACCTCAAAAATCACGAATCTGCTGTCTTTCATGTTTCTGGGCCCTTACAGGATCTGGTAATGGGGTGGTGCAGGTTTTAAAGTCCAACTGCTTCTGTTAAACCCATGATGAGAGGTGATGGAGACAGTTGCGGTGCAGCTTCCTCCTCATCAAACTGCCCTGCTGTGTTTGTCATGAGGAGCCTGTTGGCCATGGCATTTGATGGCCCGAAGCTCTTGAGGCTTGCCTGCTGATTTTTCTCCTCAGTCTATATCCAGGCAAGCTGATAAGCAACCTGGCACTCCCTCTTTTGATGCCTGCGATTGGGAGGCTCACATGCTGGCCCCTGAATGATGAATCTGCAGCTCAACCCCTTAACTCCATTATCACAGGCTGGTCTCCTCCTTTTCCTGCTTGTTCAAATCATTATGATTACAGGTCCTATTGGGATACCTTACTACAATGGCAAGTGAATGGATACTGGATAAGAGAAATGAGCTGGGCATGGTGGTGCACACTTGTCATCCAATCACTCTTGCCATGGAGGCAGAGAGCCCAGGCTAGCCTGGGCTACAGAGTGACTCTGTCTCAAAACCAACCAATGAAACAAACCCCTCCTCCTTCAAGTCCCCCAAGAGACTGGGGATGCAGGAAGGTGGCAGTTACCAGTGTCTGGCCTGTCGTTCCCTTCTGTTGAGAGGTACAGAGGCATCTGCCTTCTTGGCCCTAATCACATGGTTGGTTCAGTGGTAGAATTCTCATCTACTTTCTACTGGGGTAGCCACCAAAGCTAGGGATTATTTGTTTGCAAGGTTTATTTTATTTTAATGAAAGAATACTTTGCCAAATATGCAAGCAGTTAGACACCTGTTTGTTTGTTTTTTTTAATCACACATTCCCTAAGAAATTTATCCTCTGAAATGAAAACAGAAATGTATCAATTTCTGCACTTGGAGAAATAGGGGGACACTTAGTAGCCATTTTTATTTAAGTTAATGGTACTCATTAAGCTGATTCTAGAATCTCCTCTTCCATGCTAATTCAAAACAATGTTTCAGATGAACAAATCCACTTCTGACTGAGAATATTTTTGGTGTTGTGAGGATGGAAACAGTCTTGCAAATTTGCGATAACTAAAGGGTCTGATTCTTTGCATTTCATCAGTCCTTTTACTGGACTTTTAAACACACAAGCACACACAACTTGCACATTCGAGAGGCAAAGAGAGCGCGCATATACTTTTATTGTGCCCTTTACTGTGGTATCTGCAAACTAACAGCAATCAATTACAGTGTCTAAATTCATTCTCTCTCTCTCTCTCTCTCTCTCTCTCTCTCTCTCTCTCTCTCTCTCTCTTTCTCTCTCTCTGGCTTCTCTATGAATTGTTTTGCACTCACTGTCCCTAAACCTCAATGTTCCTGTCTCTGAAATGGACTACTACTACCTGCCATATTTTCTTTCCAGGAACTGTGAAATCACAAATGAGAATCTCAGAAGAATAAAGGCGTGTATGAGAATAGAGACAATGATCGATTTTTATGCCTTCATTCATTTTTGTGGTGGCGGGAAGGTCAGAAGGTGACTTTAAGGAGTCAGTTCTCCCCTCGCTCAATATGGGTTCCAGGGGTTGTGACCACACTCAGATTGTCAGTGTTGGTGGCAAGTGCCTTTCTCCACTGAGCCATCTCGTTGTCTCTGCTATTCTCTTGAGACAGCCTCACTACATAGCACAGACTGTGTAAGAACGTGGGCTCCTCTTGTCTCAGCCTCCTTAGTGTTCGGTTGCAGGCATGCATTACAGGCATAAGAATGACTGTTTAAAATATTTGGAACAATGGAAAGTGGTACATGAACAGAAAGTAAAAAGACCTTATTTTTTTCCTGTTGAAGATCCAGTTTTGCCAGTTAAGTCAGTGTCTGTAGAGCTTTTCCTTCACTAAACAGGTTCAAGGTTTTCTTTCTACTAGGGATACCGTGTCATAGGTTTGAAAACTGCAAATTATCATAACTTTTGCCCTTTTATTCTGAAACAAATGTTTGCTGAGTAAAATTTCCAGTGAACTGATATTTCCTTTTGAAATGAAAGAGGTTTTTTTTTTTTTTTTAAGTGTCAAAATTCTTGTAACAGTTTTAAGAAAAGAGGGAAACAGTTGATTTTTCTATGCTTTTCTTATATCTGTGAATGGTATTTTCAGCCATTCATAGGAAACATCACCTTCCACAGCCTGGCCACTTGACAAAACACATTCCCGTCTTTAGCATCTTTGCTTAAGTATCTCATGACATGGTACCCAACATCCAGGGTGGCTTTGTTTGTGTCCTCGTTTCATGGGCATCCACGGGGGAAGAAAACCTAGCCTGCAGTTGAAGGGCATTTGAGTCAGAAAGCAGAATGTCTGGCTGTAATTTTAGACGTCGTCTCCAGCTCAGGAGGCAGCTGTGGTCAAAGTTATTCAACCCAGGACAGTCGCTGCAGAATCCAGGCCCCCAGTAGAACATCCACCAGCATGACAGTTTTATAGACAAGATGTCGTCCTAGTTACCCCGCCTGCAATCCTTTCACCTACAATGGAGGCCAGTCTTGGCTTCTTATTCAACCGCAATGGAGCTTTAACAAGTACGAGTGTCTAGGTTTTAGTGTTCTCTGTCCTCCAGACTCTGACTTATCCATTGGTCTGTGTCAGGGCTGGACACTGGTAACGTTACATGCTCTGCTGTATTGTCAGGTTTGAGATGACCCCACCCCCAACTCCTGAGCATATATATATATATATATATATATATATATATATATATATATAACATGAAAACATGAAGCAGAGAGAAGAAGACATTCATAGCCACTCCTTGTCATTTGCACTCAAAGGTGGTCAGTTTCTGAATCCAGGAGTTCCCAGACAGGCTCCTCAAGTGGTATATGCTCTCTGGTGGACTTTGAGTGGAGAGAGTGCAAGTGTGGGGGTCCCTGGGTCAGAACCTGGGTGCCCTCCCCATTGAGAGAGAGAACCATTCCTCTGAAGTTGGTTTCCTATCCTGGGAAGCTAGGATCCAGAGGCCAGCCTTGAAGGTAGTTATGGCTTAGAAAAATCTAGCCCATGATGTGCCCATAGAAGACACTGATGAAAGATATTCACATCCAGTAGTTTCCACTTCTGACCTTCCCCACCCAACAGCAAGTAGGCAGGGTGAGTGGGGCATGAACAGATTGTCATGTGTGCACATGTGCACTTGGAAGTCAGAGGATGATCTTGGCTGACATCTACCTTGTTTTTGAGACAGGGTCTCTTACTGACCCGGTCAAGAACAAGTACAGCTGCATAAGTGGCTGATCTAGGTGGGCCACAGCTGTGGGACCCATTGAACAGATGTTGAGCATGAGGTCAGGAGCCGTGTTTTGGTCAGTGCCTCAGGATTCTTAACAGGTCTGTTCTAGAAAATATTCTTGAAAAAATTTTTTTATCTCACTATAAGGTTGATTTTATTTTATTTTTTTGTTTACGTGTATGTGTTTGTTTGTGTGCATGTATATGTGTGTTTGTGTGATACCTGTAGAGTCCAGAAGAGGGTGTCCAATCCCCTGAAGCCAGAAATAAAGGTGGTTGTGAGATACCTAATGTGGGTGCTGGGAACCAAACTCAGCAAGTGCACTGCAAAAGCAGCAAGCGCTGTTAACCACTGAGCCATCTCTCTACCCACTCTGTGTGTGTGTGTGCGAGTGTGCGAGCATGCATGCATGTGAGCGTGCGTGTTTGTGAATATTTGCCCTGGCTTTTATATTTTTAATAACCCTTTAAAATTAGAGATGGCAGAGTAGGTAAGTGAGTTTGATGCTCAATTGTGAGAGTCTGAATTCAGATCCCAGCCCCCATGTCAGAAGCAGCTTGCTGGGGCTGCACGCATCTGTAACCCCAGATTTATGGGAGATGGAGACAGGAAGGTGACTGGAGCCCGCTGACTCCCAGCCATGCTCCTGGTTCAGTGAGAGATTCTGTCTCTGAGGAATAATGTAGAGGGTGACAGAACAGGACACCTGATACCCTCCTCTGTCTGGAGCAGACACACAGGTATGCTTGGGGGCCCTGCTCGATGCACCTGACCTGTTTTTACCTCCTGCTCGTTCTAACCTGGTGTACAGGAAGAGAAACAGAGTTCCTAGCTGAATGGCTCGCGCCTGTAGTTCTATCACTTGGAGAGGCTGAAGCCGGGAAATAACTGTAAATCTGAAGTCAGCCTGGGCTACATAGCAAGATCCCGTCTAAAAAAAGAGGCAGTGTTCTTGCTGTAAATCTTCATCTCTCTTCCCCCGCCACTCTGTGTGTGTGTGTGAGATGTGTTTGCTCATATGTTCTTATGTGGGGGTATTATAGAATTTAGTCCACTGAGGAAAACAGCCACCATCTTTTGTCAGATCAGCTGGGCCTACATGTAAGAGTCCAGCAGGGGCATTGCCTGTAGATGGCTGACATTAACTCACAGAAAGAAGAGGTGCTGAAGGTTACTGGATTTCACCTGAGATTCACCCACTCCTCCTAGCTTCACATTTGTACAGAATTTTGCCCTAATCATTCAGAGCTTTAGCCACCAGGGTTCAGATGCTAGAGTTTATAGCCTAGGTGTCTCAGGATTTCCATTACTGTGAAGAGACACCATGACCAAGGCAACAGGACAGCCCTGGCTGTCCTGGAACTCACTTTGTAGACCAGGCTGGCCTCGAACTCAGAAATCCGCCTGCCTCTGCCTCCTGAGTGCTGGGATTAAAGGCGTGTGCTACCACGCCCAGCCCAAGGCAACTCTTATAAAAGGCACACATTTAATTAGAGCTGGAGTACAGTTTCAGAGGTTCAGTTCACTATCATCATGACAGGAAGCAGTGCAGCAGGCAGGCATGGTGCTGGAGGAGGCGAGAGTTCTACTTGATCTGAAGGCAACCAGGAGGAGACAGCCAGGAGGAGACACTCTTGCCACACTGGGCAGAGCTTGAACATAGAGACCTTAAAACCCACCCCACAGAGACACACGTCTTCTTCCTCCAATAAGGTCACACCTACACCAACAAGGACACACCTCCTAATAGTGCCACTTCCCATGGACCAAACATACAGACACGAGTCAAGGAGGGTGGGTGACAAACCTATTCAAAGCACCGCACTAAGACAGGTTAATTAAGGGGCTGGGGTGGGGAGGGTGTCCACCTATGCAGCTGTGGAAACCATTACTCTGGGCAAAGACTTTCCAGTGTGGGGACTTTGGAGTCACCAAGGTTCCTGTAAGTAACCCATTACCCATGCTCTGTAAGTAAGACAGGAGACTCACTGGTTCTCCTGGTGGAACTTTGGACGAAGCATATTGTAGTTGGCCTTTAGGACCTTATATGAAGTGGGTGGACATTGTTTATAACTCCCAAGGAAAGGAGTTCTTAGAACATGAGACCAT
Source organism: Mus caroli (assembly GCF_978045245.1). Taxonomy (NCBI): domain Eukaryota; kingdom Metazoa; phylum Chordata; class Mammalia; order Rodentia; family Muridae; genus Mus; species Mus caroli. Next base: position 81,741,187 of record NW_028227256.1, on the reverse strand, counting down.
GAGGCCAGAAGTGTCTTCCTCAATTATTTTACACTGTATATTTTTTTTTCCAGACAGGATCTCTCTCTGGAGCTGGAGCTCACTGGTTGTCTAAGCTGGCTGGCCAGTGAGATCTCAGCGTTCTCCCATCTCAGCCTCCACAGTCCTGGGCTCACAGATGCCATGCCCAGCTATTTCCATGTGCACTGGGGATCCAAGCTCAGCTCCTCAAGCTTGTTGATGGAGCCATCTGCCCAGCTCCTGAGCTCAGAGGACTCCAGGGCAGGCTGTAGCCTTTTCTTTGATCTCTGCCCTTGGTGGGTGTGCTTGGAACACCTTGGTAATGGCCTGTTTCTAGGAAGGCCTGTGCATCAGGAGAGAGAAATGGTAGCCTGCATGGTTTTGTTATGTGTGTATGGGGTCCCTGCTAAGATACTATTAGCTTAAAAGTGATCTTGTCATTCATTAGTAAGATGGTTGGAAGGATTAAGGGAGGTCTTCGAAGAAGCCCTGTCAATATCAGCCCCATCTTAACCCTAACCGTAACCCTAACCATATTGGTCTATATAAAAGTATAGGCAGGAACCCCAACTAACTTGGTGACAGACAGCCTGAGCTCAGGTGTCCTGACCAGCTTCGTCTAACTTTCAGAGTTCAGTCAGGCCTGCGGAGGAAACGGGCAGGGGTGGGGCTGGGGGTGGGACAGATGCTTCAAGCTGGCTTAAAAAAAGTAAAAGTTTTTTTTTTTTTTTCTTAAAGAAAAAAGAAAAGGGGTTGACTTTTAAAAGAGGGGGAGGAATTTAGCAAGAGGGGGGTGCTTTGAAAGAGACACTGCTATCTTCTGCTCACAGCTCCTGTAGCCAAGAACATCCTTAAGAGTTCCAATGCTGGCACGTATCTGGTTCTTGTAGTTAATTTAAAGAAGGATTTGTAATTACTTCTGGGTTTCAGAGGCAGACTGAAACTTCTCTATGGGCTGAATTTTCTGAGCCGGGTGGAATGACAAGGAAGGGAATGTATCAAGTTCCTAATTTCTTTTGACGTCTTCTTTTAAAAAGACGTTAAAATGACATTATTTGTTTGTTTGTTTGTATGTACATGGCATAGTATAGGTGTGGGGTTTGGAGACGAACTTTTTTTTAATAAAAAAAAATATGATATTTTCTGATCAGGATTTCCCCTCTCCTCCATCATCTCCCAGATTCTCCACACTTACCCAACTCCATGACTTATTTTTTTCTCTTTCTCTTAAAAAAAAAACAGACAAATAAAAAACAACCAACCAACCAATCAACCAACCAACCAAGCAACCAAGCAAGCAAAACAAAGAAAAACCATGAGAGGGCTGGTGAGATGGCTCAGTGGGTAAGAGCACCCGACTGCTCTTCCAAGGGTCCAGAGTTCAAATCCCAGCAACCACATGGTGGCTAACAACCATACGTAACGAGATCTGGTGCCCTCTTCTGGAGTGTCTGAAGACAGCTACATATAATAAATAAATAAATCAAAAAAAAAAAAAAAAAAAAAGAAAAACCATGAGAAATGCATACCTACCAAAACACACATCCATGCAAGCAAACACCACAAAAACACAAAGTTGGAATCCATAACATACAAGCAAAAGACCAGTAGGGTAAAAAGTGCTCAAACAAAATAGGATGAGACCAAAGAAATTTCCAAAAACACCACTGAGTTTGTTTTGTGTTGGCCATCTGTTGGGCATGGCCCCTGCTCTTAAGTGTGATCTGTATATCCAGTGAGACTCCACTGGGGGAAAAAAACTAATTGTTTTCTTTGTAAGCAGCTGTCAATTGGTCATAGTTTCTACGTTAGCAGCCGGGGTTCATGTCCATTCCCCCCCCCCCCTCCTCCAGTGCTGGGACACCATATGGTCTGGCCCTGTGCAGGCTGTGTAAGCTGCCACAGTCCTTGTGAGTTCATATGTGCATCAGCCTTGTTGTATAGAGAAGGCATTGTTTCCTTGGTGTCTTCCATCCCTTTGGCCCAGTCTTTCCACCTCCTCTTCTGCTTAGTTCTCTGAACCCGGAGGGCAGGGGTTTGATACAGACATCTCATTTAGGACTGAGTGTTTCCAAGGTCAGAGGACCACTTTGGGCATTCACTCTCTTCCATCATGTTGATCCCAGGCATCAAATTCAGGTTGACAAGTACCTTTATCCCATGCACCAACTCACCTCCCACGCTCCTTCTTTTCCATGGGAGATCAGAAGCTAAAAAGGAGCACTCAGTGAAGCTTGAAATACAGACCCCTCTTCCCCTAGCCCCTCATTCTACTTATCTTTCTGCAGAGGTACAAGAAAATCTCTTGCTTAGTTGGATATATTAGGGCAAGAAAAATGCTCAGTGTGTCCCATATTACTTCCAGAAGGCGTGATTTAACAATAGCAAGAAACCCAAGATTTCTATCTTGAAACCAGTGCTCCCCTGTTGCATTTCCAGACACTTCTGTTTAGGTGTAATTTACATGTAGTCAAATTCTCTTGTTTTGTCATTTGTTCCTGTGAATTTTAAACCATCATGTGATGGTTTGTATATGCTTGGCCCACGGAGTGCCACTATAGGAGGTGTGGCCTTGTTGGAGTAGGTGCATCACTGTGGGCATGGGCTTTAATATCCTCAACCTAGCTGTCTGAAAGCCAGTCTCTTCTTAGCAGCCTTCAGATGAAGATGTAGAACTGTCAGCACCTCCTGCACCATGTTGCCTGGAAGCTGTCATGTTTCTGCCTTGATGGTAATGGACTGAGCCTCTGAACCTGTAAGCCAGCCCTAATTAAATGCTGTATTTATCAGAGTTGCCTTGGTCCTGGTGTCGGTTCACAGCAGCAAAACTAAGACACATCATTACAATTATTCTGTTTCCCAAATATCCGTCTGCCTTCTTTGTTGTCAACCCTTTTCCATCCCCAGCCCAGGCAGGCTGTGGCCTTTTAAAGAATGTTACAAAAACAAAATCACATGTTAAGGGCTTTTCCAGTTTGTAGGGTCCTTCCCTCCCACTTAATATAATTTCATGTGTGTGTTTTTGAGAGTTTGAGATGGGCTTTGACTATTATTGGAAAAGAATATACCTGGTGTTGCACAAAGGAACACTCAGACAAAGCAAAAGTACCTTGGCAAGGCAATTTCTTTTTGTAAAAAGGGTGTGCTATGACCCAGTCTAGGCTGGTTAACAGCCCGTATAACCGTGCTGGCTTCTGTGTTTTATCCCTAACATAAGGGGTGAGACTTTGGCTGTTTCTCATTGGCTGATGGTCAACTCGACTTAGTGATTGGAGAGGAGCAGAAAGGAAATGAAGGAAAGAAGGGAGGGAGTGTGGCTGTGGTTAATCAAGTCCTGGGAATGCAGGGGAGCCTTTGTGTAAACAAAAGTTTTCAGTGATTGATGAGATGAAAAGATTTGCATAACAGTTTTATAAAATGGGGGAGATTGATAGAACATGGCTCTTGGGCTAGCCATGATAAAAAACAAACAAATAAGCGACAAAATATTTTGTAAACAATGTAGCCCAGGCTTGCTTTAAACTCACTCTGTAGCCAGGGCTGGGTACAAACCTGTGGCAATTCTACTGCTTCAGCCTCCCCCAGACTGGGATTATGGGTATATATGGCCATACCTGGCTAGTATAATGCCTTTGAGATGGACTCCTGTGGTCCTCAGTATTGGAAGTTTGTTCCTTATTGATGGTGTACCTCACTGTGTGCCTTGCCACGATTTATCTTCCTGCTGGTTGATGCCATCTGGCTGCTGATCAGCTCTTGCTGATTGATTATGTATAAAGCCATCTCCCTGGTCCCTTGAAATATGTTTTAAAATGAGGGATAGCATTTCTTATGAGTTTTCCCTTCTTGTTTTTGACTTATTTTCTTTTGGGCTATGTTTCCTTCACTTCATTGATTTGTAATAGTTCTTTACTAATGAAGGAAAGTAGCCCTTTGTCTGTGGTGGTGTTGGCACTATTGAAGGATTACATTCTGGCCAAAATTTATACTGCTAGAGTTGACCCTCCTGGCTTTTAATAACGCACTATTGGTACAGCCTTAGCAAATGCTTGTTTTAAGAAAGGTCGTCATTGCCGGGCAGTGGTGGCACATTCCTTTATCTCAACACTCAGGAGGCAGAGGCAGGTGGATCTCTGTGAGTTTGAGGCCAGCCTGGTCTACAGAGTGAGTTCAGGACAGCCAGGACTGTACAGAGAAACCCTGTCTCAAAAAAAAAAGCTGGCATAAATCATATTTAAATATTCTTTATATTAACATTGGAATAAAACAAGTGGTTTTTTTTTTTTTTTAATTAGAGATATTTCCTTTTTTTTTTTTTTTTTTTTTTTTTTTTGCTGTCCTGGAACTCACTCTGTAGACCAGGTTGGCCTCAAACTCAGAAATCCGCCTGCCTCTGCCTCCCAAGTGCTGGGATTAAAGGCATGTGCCACCACTGCCCGGCAGATGTTTCCTTTCTTAATTCTTTTAAAAAAGAACTACTTCGCTCCTCTGCCCCAAAATACAAATCTCGGGGATGAACTCCAATCCCCCCCAAATGATCTGGCACCTTCGTATTTTGTTAACGTTTCCAGGTTAATTTTATTGTCATCATTGGTGAAGAGAGCCTTTCTTTGACGTGACTGATCACAGGTACAATGTTCTTGTTCTAGAAGGTTCTTCTCTATCCCCCATGGACAGGGAGAGGTTGGCCTACTGTTCAGTAGGATGCAACAGTCCCGGGTTTTGCTCCTCACAAGGATTCTTAGCTCTTTTCTTCTCAAGAGCAACTTCACGAGTCCTGACTGTCAGGCTTCTGGGTTTCTCTGTGTTTATTTTCACGCTTTAAAATTGGCCATTTGAAGTGTTTGTTCTTGGTTTCTCGTTGTGCAAAAGAGAATTCTTTTATCTCTGTGCAAAAGGCCTCATAATGAGAGAAATAATAAGGGAGACAGAAAAATGAGAGCTAATATTAGCATTTTTATGAGGCCCAAAATAAACTCTCAGCTGGAGAAAAGTAGATTTAATATTATTTTTCTTTTCCTTTTACAGAAGGAGGAAGGGATGGGGCACTACCTATTCTGAGCTATTCTGATCCAAAGGGAGGTTAGTTAACTTGTTGTCTCACACAGAAAATACTGACGTGTTCAAGTTCAGTAGTATATGCCAGCAGCTTAAATTGTGAAATCATACAAAGTTTTTATACTTAACATTTTAATTTCATTTTATTTTTGAGACATGGTGTCATTCTGTAGCCCAGGCTGGCTTCAAACCTGTGGTGATCTTCTTGTCTCAGCCTCCCAAGTACCGGGATTATAGATGTGGGTCACCATGTTCAGCTTGCTTCCTGTGCTTTCAATGGATCCTACTACTAATCTTTCGTAGGCTTAGAAAGCTATTATTATTATTATTGTCTCGAGCAGAGTCCATAGGAATGTAGGGGAAGCAGAGGTCGTGGTATTTAACATTTATCTTACAAGAAGCCCTTTGCTTCTCCTCCATCCCATACTTACTTTTGGGAACAGAACCCGGGACCACACTGATGTGGGAATACCCTTCCAGAAGCCGGACCCACGGGGAACCTTGCGTTGGTTGAATCCTTTTCCTTACTTTGCCTTCCCTGGGTGTCCCTAGAGATCTTTTCTATAGCAAAGTGTAGCTCTCTCTCTCTCAGAAAGAGGAGTTTTCTCTTCTTGCCAGGGTTCATCAGTAGAAGCTTCCTCCGAGGGCTTCAGATTAAAATTGCTTGACTTTGGAAGGATGTGGAGAGTTCTAAAGTGCTATTCTTAGGGCTCTGGCTTCGGTGCATTGGACAGGAGTTTTGGACACAGCGACGACCTTCAGCAGTTGTCCTCTGGGTGGATGGCAGTAGGCAGGGCAGAGCCCTGGAACACTTGTACTTTTCCTGATCCCCTTCACAGCAAGGCCTATCTGGGATAGCTCATCATGATTTTTGATTTTTTTTTAATTGAAGCAAATGTCACATAATTAAAAAACTAGTACCGATGCCTAACTACCCCCCCCCCAACCCAACCCAACAAACAAAACCAAAAAAACAAAGCTTATTTTAAAATGAACAATTTAGGAACATTTAATTCACAGTCTAGTTCCAGAAGGAGATAATTGGTATTGCTTCTCCACTTGACATAATCTAGAACCGCCTAGGAGCCTCTGGGCGTGCTTGCAGGGGCTTATATTAGTTACAGTAATTGAGATGGGAAGACCCACTAGTGTGGCTTAAGCAGCAGCAAACAAGAAAGCGTGCCTCCAAATGGAAGGTTGAAGACTGAGACTCAAGGTTTTTCTCTGACTTCCACATGTGCCCAGCTGCACAGGGCTCCTGAAAGTGCTCTGATAGGTAATGGGGTTTTCTGAAACTCTGTACAGTTCCTGTCTGCTGGGTCCCAGTACCCATCAAGTACATTTAATGCCTGCAGAGGAGTAGAGACTCCCCAGTGGTTAGCTTGAGCTGTAATACCAAGGAACTCCTTCATGTGGGTTGGTGGCGGGTATCCATGTTGTAACTGTTTAATGAGAATTCAGGGTAGGCTGGGGGTGGGGAAGAAGGACCCCTGTCCTTGCTGATGCACCAAAATGGGTCGAAAGGACTGGAGATCCCTTGTTGCTTAGCAACCACCTCTACACTCTTTGGCTGCTTTACTGATTCCGGTTAATTCCTGGGGAATTAGGATTTGGACCTCAGAAGCACAGTTTGTCTTCTCATGCTCAGAGTTTTGTGTGTGTGTGTGTGTGTGTTTGCGCGCGCATCTATGCCTATGGTAAGTGGAGGTCAACCTTGGGTGTTAAACCTTAGGTGCTATTCCCATCCCCTCCCCTCCCCTCCCCTCCCCTCCCCTCCCCTCCCCTCCCCTCCCCTCCCCTCCCCTCCCCTCCCTCCCCTCCCCTCCCCTCTCCTTCCCTTTGAATCAAAGCTGCTCACCAACTTGCCAAGGTTAGACTGACCAGGAAGTTTCAAGGACCCACCTGTCTCTGCCTCCACCACCTCCAGCTTTTTATGTGGGTGCTTAGAATCAAACTCAGGTCTTCATACTTTGGTGGCAAACACTTTACAGACTGAGCTATCTCCTCAGCCCTCGAGGGCCAGAGACTCTCACAAAGCACTTGCATCATCAGTCAGAGTCAACAGAATGCCTGCTTCCCACTCAGTTCCTTGCTGTGGCTCAGAGTTTCCTAGGTCTGTCTCCCTCAGTCTGACCCTATAGCATTCAGCTCTATGGAATGTTGGGGAAGGGAAGACACAGAGTTCTCTGGTTTTTTCAATGCAAACTAAAAACCATGTAGAGATCTGACTCTTCCACTGGCTGTGTCCGAATCCTGACTCCAGTGGCAGCATCTTGAATGTAGCTGGGAGGGATGGATGTAAATTTTAGAGATGTGTTATCCTTGGCCACTTCCTGTGTCTCCTTATTTCCTGGTCTACTGTGATGTGGACCACTGTTACCTGCTATCGTCATGGTCTCCACTGCAATAATGTGCTGCATGACTCAGTTACTGAATATAGACTGGACCTTTTCAAAACCTGGAACCAAAGCAAGTCTTTCTTCTCCTTAGTTGTTCTGTCAGGATTTGGGCCGTGCACAAGACACTAATCCATGGGGAGTCAGGCAGGAAGTCTTTCCTAAGGGAATCAGGAAATGGAATTGGAGATGGCTGATGTGCCTTCCTGCTTTCTTCACTGGGTGCATGCTTCATATTTGGGTGCCATTTCAGCAGAAATGAACACCTGTCTGCACCTGCCCCCAGGTCTGCTGAGACTTCTCACACGGGTGTGTTTATTAAGGATACAGTAAGCAGCAGTGAAGGAATAGCTCAACATCACATGAGACTACATCACCAATGAGAATTTCTCTCTTGTTATGACTTGATGTGAGGGGCATTTTTGTCACTTCTAAACCCTTGTTCTCATCCCAGTGCGACCATGAACACAGACAAACAAACCCCAAGACACCGGATGCATTCTCATTGGGTGACAGTCTACAAAATACTGGATTACTGTTCCGTACAATGACCAAGGTCTTCAAAAAGGGAAGGGTCGTGGCAGAAACTGACTCCTCAAAGAGAGGATGGAGGAAAAATGAGGACTAAGTGCAGTGTGGGGCTGTGCAATAGGAAAGCAGCTCTGGGAAGAACTGAGAGAATCTGAACAGACCAGGGCCTCTAGATGCCATGGTGCTACTGTGGCTTCATTAGCGGGATCAGTAACACACACACACACACACACACACACACACACACACACACACACACACACACACACGGGAAACGGGGTGTGAGCATGCAGGAACTCCATGATGCTCATGGAACATGTCAACAATTTACAACTACTAAAAAGCATTTACTAAGAGGAAATGAGCTTCTTGGTTTTTGTTTGTTTGTTTGTTTTGAGACATGTTTTCTGTATAGCTCTGGCTGTCCTGGAACTTACTCTGTTGAGGAGGCTGGCTTCAAGCTCAGAGATCCACTTGTCTCTTCTTTCTTTCTTTCTTTCTTTCTTTCTTTCTTTCTTTCTTTCTTTCTTTCTTTCTTTCTTTCTTTCTTTCTTTCTCTCTCTCTCTCTCTCTCTCTCTCTCTCTCTCTCTCTCTCTCTCTCTCTCTCTCTCTCTTTCTCTCTTGTTCTTTTTGTTTTTTTCGAGATAGTTTCTCTGTGTAGCCCTGGCTGTCCTGGAACTCACTCTGTAGACCAGGCTGGCCTCGAACTTAGAAGTCTGCCTGCCTCTGCCTCCTGAGTGCTGGGATCAAAGGCGTGCACCATTACACCTGGCTTCTGTCTCTACTTTCTAAGTGCTGGGATTAAAGGTGTTTGTAACAACTGCCTGGTGAGCTTCCTGCTATTTTTTTTAATGCATATATGTTTATGTGTTATACTTTCCTACTCAATCAAACCTTTATAGTCACAAAACATTTTTCTTATTAGATGTATATGCTGGTTTGTTCTTATTGTCAATTTGACACAGATTAGAGTCTTCTGGGAAGAAGAAACCTCAAGTGAAGGATTGCTTTCAACAAATTGGTCTGTAGGCAAGTCTGCAGTAGGGGTGGGGAGCACTTTCTCAATTGATGATTGATGGGGGATAGCCAGTCCATTGTGGATGGTAACTTCCTTGGAATGGTGGTCCTGGGTTGTACAAGAAAGCAGGCTGAGCAAGCCACATGAAGCAAGCCAGGAAGCAGTTTTCTTCAATGCTCTCTGCTTCAGTTCCTGCCTTTAGGCTCCTGCTCTGAGTTCCTGCCCTGAGTTCCCTGGATGATGGATGCTAAGCTGGAATAAACCCTTTCCTCCCACGTTGCTTTTGATCATGGTGTTTATCACAGTAACAGAAAGCAAACTAGGTCAATGTTTGTTATCATAATATGTGTTTTGTCTGATGTTGCTATAGAGATCAGTTTTCTTTCAGTTTAGTCTTTTCTGGTGTCTTTTCCCACTTGATTTATTTTCTGCCTTTTATACCTTCTCTTCCTCCCTTTCGTCTTCTTTTTTTTTTTTTTTTTTTTTTTTTTTTTTTTTTTTTTTTTTTCTTGTAAGGACAACATTTAATTGGGGCTGGCCTACAGGTTAGGAGGTTCAATCCATTAATATTGACTGGCTTCCAGGCAGCTAAGGTGAGGAACTTAAAGCTCATTGCCACATGACACACCTACTCCAACAAGGCCACACCTACTCCGATGGGCCACTCCCTGGGTCAAGTCAAATCATCACATTCCACTCCCTGGGCCCGATAGGCTTGTTCAAACATATGAGTCTATGGGGGCCATACCTAAACAAGCATAATAAAAATACATTTAGTCCAACTTCCAAAACCCACATGGTCTATAGCAGTCTCAACAATGTTAAAAGTCCAAAGTTCAAGGTCTCTTCTGAGAGTCATCAAGTCACTTCACTATAATCTGCAAAGCAAGACAGGAAACCAGCCAAGCAAACTCCAAACTCTTCATCTACATGTCTGATGTAAAAGCGGTGTGCAGGTCTATAACTCCTTTTTCATATTTGTTGACTGTAACAGACATCTTTCTCCTGGGCTGATTCCACTCCCTGTTAGCAATTTTCCCCAGCAGATATCTTATGGCTCTGACATCTTGAAAATTGGGATCTCCAAGGCAACTTCAATGTTACTGCTTCTTGTTTTAATGTCTGGGATACACACATGATCTTCTGGGTTCTTCCAAGGGGCTGGCATCACTTCTCTAGCTCTGTCCTCTGTAGCACTCTAAGCTCAGGTTGATTCACTCCAATGTGGCTGCTGTTCTTGGTGATTTTCCCATGGTACTGGCATCTTCCCATATACTGGTGTTTTCTGCTGCAACTAGGCTTTGCCAATAGCTTCTTTTTTTTTTTTTTTATTTTATTTTTTTTTATTACATATTTTCCTCAATTACATTTCCAATACTATCCCAAAAGTCCCCCATAGCGCCCCCCACTTCCCTACCCACCCATTCCCATTCTTTTGGCCCTGGCATTCCCCTATATTGGGGCATATAAAGTTTGCAAGTCCAATGGGCCTCTCTTTCCATTGATGGCCGACTAGGCCATCTTTCGATACATATGCAGCTAGAGACAAGAGCTCCAGGGTTCTGGTTAGTACATTATGTTGTTCCAACAATAGGGTTGCAGATCCCTTTAGCTCCTTGGGTACTTTCTCTAGCTTCTCCATTGGGAGCCCTGTGATACCTCCAATAGCTGACTGTGAACATCCACTCCTGTGTTTGCTAGGCCCCGGCATCATCTCACAAGAGACAGCTATATTTGGGTCCTTTCAGCAAAATCTTGCTAGTGTATGCAATGGTGTCAGCGTTTAGAAGCTGATTATGGGACGGATCCCTGGATACAGCAGTCTCTAGATGGTCCATCCTTTCATCACAGCTACGAACTTTGTCTCTGTAACTCCTTCCCTGGGTGTTTTGTTCCCAATTCTAAGAAGGTGCACAGTGTCCACACTTTGGTCTTCATTCTTCTTGAGTTTCATGCGTTTAGCAAATTGTATCTTATATCTTGGGTATCCTAAGTTTTGGGCTAATATCCACTTATCAATGAATACATATTGTGTGAGTTCTTTTGTGATTGTGTTATTTCACTCAAGATGATGCCCTCCAGGTCCATCCATTTGGCTAGGAATTTCATAAATTCATTCTTTTTAATAGCTGAGTAGTACTCCATTGTGTAAATGTACCATAATTTCTGTATCCATTCCTCTGTTGAGGGACATCTGGGTTCTTTCCAGCTTCTGGATATTATAAATAGGGCTGCTATGAACATAGTGGAGCATGTGTCCTTTTTACCGGTTGGGACATCTTCTGGATATATGCCCAGGAGAGGTATTGCTGGATCCTCCGGTAGTACTATGTCCAATTTTCTGAGGAACCGCCAGACTGATTTCCAGAGTGGTTGTACAAGCTTGCAATCCCACCAACAATGGAGGAGTGTTCCTCTTTCTCCACATCCTCGCCAGCATCTGCTGTCACCTGAATTTTTGATCTTAGCCATTCTGACTGGTGTGAGGTGGAATCTCAGGGTTGTTTTGATTTGCATTTCCCTGATGATTAAGGATGTTGAACATTTTTTCAGGTGCTTCTCTGCCATTCGGTATTCCTCAGGTGAGAATTCTTTGTTCAGTTCTGAGCCCCATTTTTTAATGGGGTTATTTGACTTTCTGGAGTCCACCTTCTTGAGTTCTTTATATATATTGGATATTAGTCCCTTATCTGATTTAGGATAGGTGAAGATCCTTTCCCAATCTGTTGGTGGTTTTTTTGTCTTATTGATGGTGTCTTTAGCCTTGCAGAAGCTTTGTAGTTTCATGAGGTCCCACTTGTCAATTCTCGATCTTACAGCACAAGCCATTACTGTTCTATTCAGGAATTTTTCCCCTGTGCCCATATCTTCAAGGCTTTTCCCCACTTTCTCCTCTATAAGTTTCAGTGTCTCTGGTTTTATGTGAAGTTCCTTGATCCACTTAGACTTGACCTTAGTACAAGGAGATAGGAATGGATCGATTCGCATTCTTCTACATGTTAACAACCAGTTGTACCAGCACCATTTGTTGAAAATGCTGTCTTTCTTCCACTGGATGTTTTTAGCTCCCTTGTCGAAGATCAAGTGACCATAGGTGTGTGGGTTCATTTCTGGGTCTTCAATTCTATTCCATTGGTCTATTTGTCTGTCACTATACCAGTACCATGCAGTTTTTATCACAATTGCTCTGTAGTAGAGCTTTAGGTCCGGCATGGTGATTCCACCAGAGGTTCTTTTATCCTTGAGAAGAGTTTTTGCTATCCTAGGTTTTTTGTTATTCCAGATGAATTTGCAGATTGCACTTTCTAATTCGTTGAAGAATTGATTTGGAATTTTGATGGGGATTGCATTGAATCTGTAGATTGCTTTTGGCAAGATAGCCATTTTTACAATGTTGATCCTGCCAATCCATGAGCATGGGAGATCTTTCCATCTTCTGAGATCTTCTATAATTTCTTTCTTCAGAGACTTGAAGTTTTTATTATACAGATCTTTCACTTCCTTAGTTAGAGTCACGCCAAGATATTTTATATTATTTGTGACTATTGAGAAGGGTGTTGTTTCCCTAATTTCTTTCTCAGCCTGTTTATTCTTTGTGTAGAGAAAGGCCATTGATTTGTTTGAGTTAATTTTATATCCAGCTACTTCACCGAAGCTGTTTATCAGGCTTAGGAGTTCTCTGGTGGAATTTTTAGGGTCACTTAGATATACTATCATATCATCTGCAAAAAGTGATATTTTGACTTCATCTTTTCCAATTTGTATCCCTTTGATCTCCTTTTGTTGTCGAATTGCTCTGGCTAGGACTTCAAGTACAATGTTGAATAGGTATGGAGAAAGTGGACAGCCTTGTCTAGTCCCTGATTTTAGAGGGATTGCTTCAAGCTTCTCACCATTTACTTTGATGTTGGCTACTGGTTTGCTGTAGATTGCTTTTATCATGTTTAGGTATGGGCCTTGAATTCCTGATCTTTCCAAGACTTTTATCATGAATGGGTGTTGGATCTTGTCAAATGCTTTTTCCGCATCTAAGGAGATGACCATGTGGTTTTTGTCTTTGAGTTTGTTTATATACTGGATTACGTTGATGGATTTCCGTATATTGAACCATCCCTGCATCCCTGGGATGAAACCTACTTGGTCAGGATGGATGATTGTTTTGATGTGTTCTTGGATTCGGTTAGCAAGAACTTTATTGAGGATTTTTGCATCAATATTCATAAGGGATATTGGTCTGTAGTTTTCTATCTTTGTTGGGTCTTTTTGTGGTTTAGGTATCAGAGTAATTGTGGCTTCATAGAATGAGTTGGGTAGAGTACCTTCTGTTTCTATTTTGTGGAATAGTTTGTGAAGAACTGGGATTAGATCTTCTTTGAAAGTCTGATAGAACTCTGCACTAAACCCATCTGGTCCTGGGCTTTTTTTAGTTGGGAGACTATTAATGACTGCTTCTATTTCTTTGGGGGATATAGGGCTGTTTAGATCATTAACCTGATCTTGATTCAACTTTGGTACCTGGTATCTGTCTAGGAACTTCTCCATTTCATCCAGGTTCTCCAGTTTTGTTGAGTATAGCCTTTGGTAGAAGGATCTGATGGTGTTTTGGATGTCTTCAGGATCTGTTGTTATGTCTCCTTTTTCATTTCTGATTTTGTTAATTAGGATGCTTTCCCTGTGCCCTCTAGTGAGTCTGGCTAAGGGTTTATCTATCTTGTTGATTTTCTCAAAGAACCAGCTCCTTGATTGGTTGATTCTTTGAATAGTTTTTCTTGTTTCCACTTGGTTGATTTCACCCCTGAGTTTGATTATTTCCTGCTGTCTACTCCTCTTGGGTGAATTTGCTTCCTTTTGTTCTAGTGCTTTTAGGTGTGTTGTCAAGCTGCTAATGTGTGCTCTCTCTAGTTTCCTTTTGGAGGCACTCAGAGCTATGAGTTTTCCTCTTAGAAATGCTTTCATTGCGTCCCATAAGTTTGGGTATGTTGTGGCTTCATTTTCATTGAACTCTAAAAAGTCCTTAATTTCTTTCTTTATTCCTTCCTTGACCAAGGTATCATTGAGAAGAGTGTTGTTCAGTTTCCACGTGAAGGTTGGCTTTCTATTATTTATTCTGTTATTGAAGATCAGCCTTAGTCCATGGTGATCTGATAGGATGCATGGGACAATTTCAATATTTTTATATCTGTTGAGGCCTGCTTTGTGACCAATTATGTGGTCAATTTTGGAGAAGGTACCATGAGGTGCTGAGAAGAAGGTATATCCTTTTGTTTTAGGATAGAATGTTCTGTAGATATCTGCCAGATCCATTTTATTCATAATTTCTCTTAGTTTCACTGTGTCCCTGTTTAGTTTCTGTTTCCATGATCTGTCCATTGGTGAAAGTGGTGTGTTGAAGTCTCCCACTATTATTGTATGAGGTGCAATGTGTGCTTTGAGCTTTACTAAAGTTTCTTTAATGAATGTGGCTGCCTTTGTATTTGGAGCATAGATATTCAGGATTGATAGTTCCTCTTGGAGGATTTTACCTTTGATGAGTATGAAGTGTCCCTCCCTGTCTTTTTTAATGACTTTGGGTTGGAAGTCAATCTTATCAGATATTAGAATGGCTACTCCAGCTTGTTTCTTCATGCCATTTGCTTGGAAAATTGTTTTCCAGCCTTTCATTCTGAGGTAGTGTCTATCCTTTTCTCTGAGATGAGTTTCCTGTAAGCAGCAAAATGTTGGGTCTTGTTTGTGTAGCCAGTTTGTTAGTCTATGTCTTTTTATCGGGGAGTTGAGTCCATTGATATTAAGAGATATTAAGGAAAAGTAATTGTTGTTTCCTGTTATTTTTGTTGTTAAAGTTGGCATTTTGTTCTTGTGGCTGTCTTCTTTTAGGTTTGTTGAGGGATTACCTTCTTGTTGTTTCTAGGGCGTGGTTCCTGTCCTTGTATTGGTTTTTTTCTGTTATTATCCTTTGAAGGGCTGGATTCGTGGAGAGATAATGTGTGAATTTGGTTTTGTCGTGGAATACTTTGGTTTCTCCATCTATGTTAATTGAGAGTTTGGCTGGGTATAGTAGCCTGGGCTGGAATTTGTGTTCTTTTAGTGTCTGTATAACATCCGTCCAGGATCTTCTGGCTTTCATAGTCTCTGGTGAAAAATCTGGTGTAATTCTGATAGGCTTGCCTTTATATGTTACTTGGCCTTTTTCTCTTACTGCTTTTAGTATTCTATCTTTATTTAGAGCATTTGTTGCTCTGATTATAATGTGTCGGGAGGTATTTCTTTTCTGGTCCAGTCTATTTGGAGTTCTGTAGGCTTCTTGTATGTTCATGGGCATCTCTTTCTTTAGATTTGGGAAGTTTTCTTCTATAATTTTGTTGAAGATGTTTGCTGGTCCTTTGAGTTGAAAATCTTCATTCTCATCCACTCCTATTATCCGTAGGTTTGGTCTTCTCATTGCGTCCTGTATTTCTTGGATGTTTTGAGTTAGGATCTTTTTGCATTTTACATTTTCCTTGATTGTTGTGCCGATGTTCTCTATGGAATCTTCTGCACCTGAGATTCTCTCTTCCATCTCTTGTATTCTGTTGCTGATGCTCGTATCTATGGTTCCAGATTTCTTTCCTAGGGTTTCTATCTCCAGCGTTGCCTCATTTTGGGTTTTCTTTATTGTGTCTACTTCCCTTTTTAGGTCTAGTAAGGTTTTGTTCATTTCCATCATCTGTTTGGATGTGTTTTCCTGTTTTTCTGTAAGGACTTCTACCTGTTTGATTATGTTATCGTGTTTTTCTTTAAGGATTTGTAACTCTTTAGCAGTGTTCTCCTGAAATTCTTTAAGGGATTTTTGTGCTTCCTCTTTATTGTCTTCTGCCTGTTTAGCAGTGTTCTCCTGCATTTCTTTAAGTGTGTTATTAACGTCCTTCTTGAAGTCCTCTATCATCATCAGGAGATATGCTTTTAAATCCGTGTCTAACTTTTCCGGTGTGTTGGGGTGCCCTGGACTGGGCGAAGTGGGGGTGCTGGGTTCTGATGATGGTGGGTGGTCTTGGTTTCTGTTAGTAAGATTATTACGTTTACCTTTCGCCATCTGGTAATCTCTGGGGTTAGTTGTTATCGTTGTCACTGTTTAAAGATTGGAGCAGAAGCTGTGTTCCACTCACCAGCAGTCTCTAAATCCTGCGGCGGGGGTCGTGGGTAGCTGATGGTACCCCGGTGCTGGTCCAGCCGGAAGAGGCCTGTGGTCCTACTCAGGCCGTTTTTCTGCTTCCCTAACTAATGCAGTCTCTGGTCCTGCGTGCAATTGGATTGGAGCAGAAGCTGTGTTCCACTCTCCAGAAGTCTTAAGATCCTGTGGTGGGTGTTGTGGGTAGCTGGTGAGTGTCAGCCGACCCTGTGCCCCAGCTGCCCAGGTGCTTTTCTGACCGGAAGAGGGTTGTGGCCCTATGTAGGCTGGATTTCTCTCTCCCCAACCAGCGCAGTCTCAGGTCCCGCGTGATTGGACTGGAGCAGAAGCTGTGTTCCACTCACCAGCAGTCCCAAAATCCTGCGGCGGGAGTCGTGGGTAGCTGGCGGGTGTCAGGCAACCCTGCGCTCCTGCTACCCCGGCACTGATCCGGCTGGATGAGGCCTGTGGCCCTACTCAGGCCGGTTTCTGCTTCCCTAACTAATGCAGTCTCAGGTCCCGCGCAATTGGATTGGAGCAGAAGCTGTGTTCCACTCACCAGCAGTCCCAAAATCCTGCGGCGGGGGTCGTGGGTAGCTGGCGGGTGTCAGGCAACCCTGCGCTCCTGCTACCCGGCACTAATCCGGCTGGATGAGGCCTGTGGCCCTACTCAGGCCGGTTTCTGCTTCCCTAACTAATGCAGTCTCAGGTCCCGCGCAATTGGATTGGAGCAGAAGCTGTGTTCCACTCACCAGCAGTCCCAAAATCCTGCGGCGGGGGTCGTGGGTAGCTGGCGGGTGTCAGGCAACCCTGCGCGCTCCTGCTACCCCGGCACTGATCCGGCTGGATGAGGCCTGTGGCCCTACTCAGGCCGGTTTCTGCTTCCCTAACTAATGCAGTCTCAGGTCCCGCGCAATTGGATTGGAGCAGAAGCTGTGTTCCACTCACCAGCAGTCCCAAAATCCTGCGGCGGGGGTCGTGGGTAGCTGGCGGGTGTCAGGCAACCCTGCGCGCTCCTGCTACCCCGGCACTGATCCGGCTGGATCTCGTCTTCTTTCTTTTTCCCTGTTTCCCTTCATCTCTCTTCTTCCTCTTTCTTTCCTTCCTCCTCTTCTCTTTCTTTTCTTCTTCCTCTCTTCCAGCTTCCTCCTCTTCCTCTTCTTATTTATCTTTTACTCATTCCTTTTCTTCCCATCACCATCATCATCATTACCATAGTAATCATTGTTATCCTGTGGTCTTCTGGACCAAACCCAGGTTTTCCACCTGCCAAACAAGTACTGAACTCTGTCCAGAGCCTTCTCTTTCTACCTTTGATTTATGTCTCATATAAATATCATATAGTCGAGTTTCAGGTCTTATGCAGTTTGATGGCATTTGTCCTTTAAGGGGATAATATGATTGTTTATATTTATAACTAGGTATATTTCTGTGACATTGTAGTTCTGGATCACTCTTAATTGTGTTTGAGATTCCAACCCCATATGGAAGGATTTTTACTAGGTATTGCATTTAGGATAGTCTAGAATCCCAATCTTCTCTAGCTTTGCAAAGCTGTAATCACCTTATTATTATCTCTCAGGCATCTGGTGTCTTTTGGAAAATTACTCTTGGAGAAGAAGTCTTTCTCTGTGTTGGACACCTTTTGGTATTCTTCAAGCAACATTTGTTTCGGATTTTAGTTGTGCTTAGCAAGATGATTGGTCTGTATAGCTAGGATCAAGTGTACAGGGTACTAAGACCAAAAGGCTGAATCTGATGATAAAAAGGTCTTATAACTTTACAGACATAAAAACTTGTATGGCACATTGATTCTTGCTCTAGTGTGTTGTTCTCTGGAACAACTCGGGGCTTCACATATGCTCAACAAGCATTCTACCACATAGTCATATGCCCATCTCTACTGTAAACATTTTAGAGCCAGGATCTCACTATGCAGCTAAGGTTCATTTAAACCTTCCTTGCAATGCTCTGGCCTCAGACTCTCAAGTGCTGAGATTCTAGGCATGTTCTAGCACACTCACCTGGCATTCATTCTTAATTAATGGGCATTGATAAGAACAGACTTAGACACATCATAAACATTAATATTGTAATGCGATAAACAAACACTGGAGTAAAAGATAAAATAGCAGTCTCCAGGTTCGTGAACACACACATATAAACACAAAGAAGGGCTGTAATTCTGTTCGTCTGCCATGTTTGGCCTGTAACACTTGTCACCGTCTGTTCACTTTGCAAACTTTGCTGCTGAAATGAAAGCTCCATGAAATGTTTGTGTTCTCTCCACACCTCAGATACAATCTAGGCTTTTGAGAGAGTACAAGCATATCTTGACATTTCAGCAAAACAACAGCTGTAGCTTCCTGACTAGGGCCTATATGCCTTGCCTAATGATGGGACTGTTGACCATGTTTCCAGTACAAGACATGAATTTCCTCCTGTGAAGTAGGCTTCAGATCTGAGCAGAAAGCTGTTAGTTACTCCTGTAACAGCCTTGCCATGATTACACCAGTAGACACAGCTTGGCTAGTTCATGGAGTAGTGAAACGGCTCTATAGCTGTAACAGTTTTGATGACAACATTCTCTGCCTGCTGTAGTCTACATATCACCTTCCATCTCTATGAAGGCTAACCAGCAGACAAGAGTTTCCAGTTACGTCCAGTTGACTTCCCTATGTCCTGGGACCAGAGAATATGGTGTTTTCAGCAGTAGGGTTCTATTATCTAGTTCTGGTGGGCAACTAACAGCAGTAGTAATTGCTTGCATTGTTTTAGGGCCTAGGAACCTCTCAAGGCTATATATATATATATATATATATATATATATATATATGTATGTATAATTATAATAGGTCTTGCATGGCAGTTTTATTATTTTCTGTGGAATCTGACAAATGTACAGTGAACCAGACATATTCTTTTTTTTTGTTTTTTTGAGACAGGGTTTCTCTGTATAGCCCAGGCTGTCCTGGAACTCACTCTGTAGACCAGGCTGGCCTCGAACTCAGAAATCCGCCTGCCTCTGCCTCCCAAGTGCTGGGATTAAAGGCGTGCGCCACCACGCCCTGAACCAGACATATTCTTATTTTGCATCTATTTCTTTGGAGAAATTATCAGTTGGCTTATCAGTTAAGTACTCAGTTAATGTCTGAGAGTGGAGAAGAAATTTTACACTTGGGGCTGATCATTTGGAAAATTTGTCAACAATCTGGGACTCCAGTGACCCACTGAAATGAAACAACTACAGCCTTAGATATAATTACTCAATTTATGCTTGCCAACATTTGTCATGTTTAGGAATCCCTTATTTGAATGGAAAAAATAAACCTTATGTCTTACATCTTGAGTGTTAGAGTGATATGCTAGAGAGAGTTTTAGGTAGGACATCTAGAAGCCAGACTCATAGCCTGAAGGAAGTCCTTGGACAAATGACCTAACCTTTGGGGATTAGTTATATCATGTGTATGCAGTAAGTCTAGAATGTTCCTTGTGCTTGTTTGGAAGGCTGTAGTCCCTATAATGGTAGGAGCTTTGGAATCTCTCCAGGGAGTTGCAAAGGACTATGGGTGGTTTTGTCATTCACTGCTTCTCATACTGCCCCAACCAAAGGAATATTCATGAGTGTGTACATGCTTTCAGAATGTGGGATGCACCAACAGATTTTCACACTGGTAGGTGGTGGTATTTCCTCTCCATCCAATCTGAGTTCAATGAGTCAAACAATTTTTTTTTTTTTTGACATTTTGATGTCCTTCCAAGTTACATGTCCAGTACTATCTAGTATGCTGACATGGGCATACTTAGCTTGCTTCTTGCCCTTCTGTATACTTTTGAGCTAAGATAAATTGTATGCAGAAACACATTGCAAAATGGCTTTACATTTTTGCATATATTTGAATGGGTTTTTAATAGGAGACGTATGTTTAAATTCATGCATCATTAAGAAGGTATGGTTCCACCAAAGCTACTCAGTTGATGGCTTTGGTAGAAACAAGGTGGAATTCAATAAAATCCCTGGGCACAATGATGGAGATCACTTGTACTATGGGCTAAGACCCACATGTTAACCTTAGATTTATGAGTTCATCCTTAGACCTTAGGTAGTGTAAACTTAGAAAATATTTCCCAAGATTCAGTTTTGTAGATTAAGTCCTGTTACATGCGTTCAAAGGTCATGGTGAGAAAAGGATGGTATTTCATGGGGGCTCTATTTTGCCTTCTAGAAGGTCAAGATCCTGAAGAGAAGCAAGTGTACTGTCTAGTGGTGTATCTCATATACTACAGACAGAATATCTCACACACAACAGACAGGATCCTGGGAATCCTGAAGAAGGTTCCAAGAGGGTGTCTGGTGGCCACAACCCATTCTTTGTTACATCTTAGTTCTCAGGTGCATTCTAGGGACATTCTTTTCTTTCTACAGATTTCCATAATTAAAGGAGAATGGCTTGGTCAATGTGGTTGAGGTTATTGACATCCAAACTTGCATGAGAGCCGTGGATTCATTGTTGGTTGCTTCAGGGAAGCCCTAGTGGGTGGGTAGCTGTCCACAGGTTCTCAGAGATACATGAGTTTCTAGGTGACCAGTCTCTGACTATGTCCTTTCTATGGAGGTCCTTTGGTGTATTCTGTCATGGGAGGTCCTCTTAACATTGGAGTGTTCTATTATGGTACAGAATGTTAGATACAATTGTTGTTTAAGATACTCTTTAAACACCTTTCCAGGAGGAGCGACTGCTGATGTGGGCTTGCTTTTCTGGAGGATGAGCATTGATTCTGTGTCACACCTACATCTTGCCAAACATCTGCCCGATTTTAATAATTAAGCCAGATTATGAGAATAGAAAGAAAAGAATGAAATGATGACAGATAAGGTAAAGGCAACAGAGAATCCATCTGGAAATCATTATGGCACAGAGCACTGACAGATACATAAATATTGAGCAAAATCACTCTATTAGCCCCGTGCTTGCATTTGGCAGCTAGCTGGTATTAAAATATTATGACAAATTAAAGTAATTTTAAATTGCATTGAAAATATACCCTTTGAGGCAGAATGGGCACTTAGATCAAAGTTGGATATGAAAATTGGTTCTTTTTTTTTTATTTCTTTTCTGGAAAGCTATTAGACACTATGGAACAAGAATCCTGAAGTTTTTTGACTTCACAGGACCTCTTTTAGGAGCTTGCCCTATAAAAACAGTTAGAAATTTGAACAAAGTTTTTATAAATAGAGATAGTTATTAAGGAATTACTTATTATAGACCCAAATAGGGCAGCTCCTAAGGGCCAATGTAAGAGTAGAATAATTGTTAACATATAGTTAAAATAATAGCACAGCTCAGTAATAGAATTTTAATTGATTAATTAGTTTATTTTTAACTCATGTTTTTGTGTGCATGTATTTGTGCAGATATACACACATTCGATTAGGTACATGGAGGTGAGAGGTGTCAGATTGCCCTGAAATTGTAGGTGAGCTTGTTGGGAGGTGAATTGGAACCCAAACTTTGGTCTCCTGTGAGAAGAGTGTGCACTCTTAACCACTGAGCCATCTCTACAGCCCCTAAGTGACAGAATTTTTAAATAGCCTTTGCAAAAGATGTTTACAAGACAGTTTTGTTCTGATGAGATTAAATGAGAAAACAAAATTGGTCCAGTGCTATAATCATCAGTTTTAATAAAGTGCATAGAAGAAAACGGGACAGGAACACATTATTTTCATAGACCAAGAAGTTAGCACACATATATGTGCCCTGAAGTCCTTTAAAGGTTTGGGCTTTGTGTGCCTGTGCTTGTACACATTGTATTGAGATTCAAAGGAAGTAGTGATAAAATCTACAGGACTCTTCCTTTTTCATGTGTTAGTATGTCTGGAAATTTCAGTCACTCATGTGTTAGGCTAAGGTTCTGAGCACATCTAGAAGCTCACCACATGGACTGTGGTGTTAGGAATGGTGATCCAGCCGCCAGCGGTCACAACTCCATTATAGCAGTTTGCTTTTTGCTCTGTGGGTGCTGCAGGTAGGTGGAGTGGGACCTCATAGTGTTTGGAGACACAGGGGGAGAGGACTGCCCGAGCAAGTTTTCCTGATAATTCAGTCAGAGGTGAGACTGGTGGCCCAGAGGATGCTGAGGATCAGGATGTACTAGCCTATGAGGGCTAAGAAGATAGCCCAGTTGGCGAAGTATTTGTCACACAAGCGTAAAGACCTAAATTTGCCCCCTAGAGCCTACATAAAAAGCCAACTGTGGTACTGCACTCTTGTGATTCTAGTCCTGGAGAGGCAGAGACAGGAGGATCCCTGGGCCTTGTTAGCTGGTCAGCATAGTCTGTGCAGTGATTGCTCAGCCAATGAGTAGCTCTGCCTCAAAAACAAATGGGTAGATCCCGAGGGACAACACTCAAGGCTGAGGATGTGGGGGAGTGCTTGGCTAGAATGTATGAAGCCCTGAACTTGATTCTCATCACAAAGCAAGCAAACAAGAGTTATTGGAGATTCCAG
This sequence comes from Mus caroli, assembly GCF_978045245.1. Lineage (NCBI taxonomy): Eukaryota > Metazoa > Chordata > Mammalia > Rodentia > Muridae > Mus > Mus caroli. The sequence goes on along the minus strand of NW_028227256.1, from coordinate 81,718,530 downwards.
TGCTTCAGGTGTAGCTTCTAATTCCTAAGGATACAGGTCCATCTCCATTGACAGTCTCCCTCTTCCTCCATGTCTGTTGTGACTCGAGGGGCTCCCAACACCAACACATGTTCTTCTGTGTCTCAGCCCTATTTGTGTGATCTTCCTCCACTTTCGCCTTTTCTTTTCTTCTTTTGTACATTTTTAAAATTAAATTTATTTATTTTTATTCTTTAATCCTTTTTTAGTTTCCCCTTTTCATGGCTAGGTGCCTGCTGTCCTTCAGTACCTATCCATTAAGGGTCAGCTGAGCTTGGTTTCCTGGTTGCTTCCTGTTTTGCTATGGCTTATAATTAGTTTTTTTTTTTTTTTTTTTTTTTTTTTTTTTTTTTGCCATTTCTCTCCCATTTAGAGAGTCTACAAAGACAGTTTCCAAATTCATGATGTTTCCAGATGGTCTCTCTCTGTGCTTGCAGTTGCTCTATGGCCATTTGCTGTTCAAAATAAATAGTAAACGACTATGAGGAAGATTTTTTTTTTTTTTCTGACTAGCCTGGAACTCACTGTATAGAAATAGGTGTCTTCAAACTCCTAAGGGTCTGCCTGCCTCTGCCTCCTGAGTGCTGGGATTAAAGTATGCACCACCATAGACTGGCTTTATTCTTCCCACCACCAGAATGAATGATGAAATGCCTCATGTGTAACAGGTGTTGTTTGCTAAGTTTTCCACACAGGTCCGTTTGTCTGTTCATCTTGGTGATGGCAATAATAATGCTGGCATTGCTGGGTAATACTTTCTGGGTTAGTACTAGCAATTTGTCAACATCATTATAATTTATACAAATTTTTCATTTATTTTCCCCCAACAATGTTATGAACTCTGCTTTGAAGGTAATGCTACGATACTGCATCTTTGTTTAGATTGGTAAATGGATGTCATTATGGCTCCAACATCAAAGTCAAGGTGGGAAAGAAACCCAAGTGGCAGCTGATCCAGTCAGGCATTCCTCTGCACATTTGTACTTAGGACAGCTTTAATAGTGCTAAAACTTTTAAATCATCGTTGGATTGCAAGCAGCATTATTTTGCCATTGACCCTTCATCTCTCATTCTCTTCAAAGCTGTAGGTTGCTAGGCAACTGGAGATGAGAGTCCTCTAAACTTGTGTTACTATTATACAACTGCAGTCCCAGTGGATACAGAGGGGAAAAAAAAATCAACAAAGATAAAAACAGGCCCTAGAATGATTATAATAATTCAGTAATTATCTGGATTGCATCCTCAAGAACCACATTCGTTCCTAAGCATACGCTGTCTCTTTATTTTTACTAGGTCATGAGAGCAGCTTTCATCTCAATTATCTCTGTAACTATGGATTCTCATTATAATTCTTCAAAAAATGTGAATTATTTTAAATTAGTTTCAGTTGGAAAACAGTCCATGCGGCTGTGTGGTTTGTGGTAAGCCATGGCCCATAATAATTAGGTCATATTCATGAAGATGAGATTTTCTAGGAAGTTTAACACAGAATGGATCTGAGTGTGCACACCCTGACACTCTGGGTGACTGCAGGCAGAACTGCAGACTGCTCCCCCTGACACCTGCCTTGATTTTCTCCTCTGTAGAATGGAGCTGCAGTGGCTTTAGAAGAAGCCACTGAGAAGTGGCCAGAGAGGCTATCTGTGGCCAGATGATGGGAGCTTTATTTCTTAGGGTCACACATTGTATTTCATTCTGAAGACACTGGTTAGTTTTGGAACATTCCAGAGACACATGTGGGTTCTGGGCTCACTGACCACAGTAACGCAAACCAACAATCATTTTGTTTATTCACAAATGGGCCTATAATTTGGCAGGGCTGAAAGGGGCATCTGGTGTTGGGTGGGAAGGCATGACTGGGCTGAAGCAGCAGCTTCCAGGCTGGCGACTGGAATGAAAGAAAGGCTGGTGCTAGCTTCTGGCTGGAAGTTCAGCTAGGGCTGGAAGCCAGGCCCTCTGCCTCTGTCACGTGACTTCTTCACTGTGTCAGGGCTTCTTAGGGAAGAGTGGACTCACAGTAGGTGTACTTTCCACAGAGCGATTAGTTTCCCACAGAGGAAAAAAAAAAGATCTCATTAGACACCTTTAGGGATTCTTAAAGCTGAAGCCTAGCAGTGACACACACTGTCACTTCAGAGTACCAGTCAATGTTAAAGAGGAAGGGTCTACACAAGGGCCCGAGGATGCAAGGTGTGGTCCCCAGGAGCCTTTGGTGCACTTTCTCATGTTGTTTGCTATGGGACATATTTGCCTTGTTTACTCCTTTCACGGCTGTGAAGACATGCGTAGGAGAGTGACTTTGGCTGGGGCAGTGAGAGCATGGAGCAGCTGCTTACATCTTGTTGGGAGTTAGAATGCAGAGAGCCTAGGCCAGAGAGATTGTTCTTTAACCCATGAGCCCTGTACCTATGGATTATACCTGCCAATGAGGCTCCGTATCAGAAAGGTTCTACAGCCCCTCCAAACTATAACACCAGCTGGGGGGGGTCAAGTGTTCAAACACATGAGCCACTGGGGGGCATCTCATGTTCATGCCATAGTTATGCCTCATGTCTTTCTAGCATTCTCTTCTGGTTTTGCTCTGTCAATCACTCCCTCTTTTGCTGGGACCCTCTAGATTATGCAAATATAGTTGTACCGTCTATGGGCACTAAACTATGTTGATACACTCCAGAGAGAAAGAGGGAGGGAGAGACAGACAGACAGACCTGGGTCTAGATCAGTGGTACTGAGGTGCGGTGCTCCAAACCTTATAGAACAGGTAGAGGAGGATTTGATACCTCATGGTTTCACTTTTTGTGTGTATATGAGATGTGCGTGTGTGTGTGTGTTTGTGTGTGTGTGTGTGTGTGTGTGCATGTAGAGGCCAGAATACAACTTTGGGTGTTGCTCCTCAGGTGCCAGCCATCTTTTTCTTTCTCTCTCATTGGCCTGTGACTCACTGATATCTCTGGCTGACTGGTGAGAGGTCCCTAGGAATTTACCTGTCTCTACCTCTCCAGCACTGGCTACAACACCTGACGTTTTAGATGTAGGTTTTGTGGACTTGGCCTCAAGTCCTTAAGCTCATAGAGTAAATTCTTTCCTGCCTAAGGTATCTCCCAGGCTCAATCTCACTTATTTTTGAGACAGGATACTATTGGGTGGTCAGGAACTCACTATAAAGACCAGGCTGGCCAGAAAACATAGAGATCCGCCTGCCTCTGCCTCTTGAGTACTGGGGTTAAAGGTGTGCATCACCATGCTGGGCTTCTGGTCTCACTTTTGCAACACATAAATGGCCCATTAGTGTATCCTGGTGACCTGGCTTCCTTATCCTCATCTGCCAAGGGTCTTTGACTATATCTGCCTGAGTGCAAGCTCTCTACTTAAAGAATATATTTTTATTCCCAACATCACTTACAGTTAATTCTACATTGAAATTTTTTATAAGGAAGAATTAGAAAACATTATAACCTGGGGCCTTTCCTGCTGCAATGTGGCTCTCCTGAAGAATTCACTATGTATGTGGGCTTTCCTGCAGCCTGGGTACATTTAACCCATCAGCATCCTATGGCATCTCCATTCCCCTGGTCCAGCTGAATTGGACTCACTGAGATTAGGCAGGGTGCCACTGTAGCTCTCCTGGTTTCTGACCAGGTGCCTAGAAACCGAAGAAATCGATTGCTTTTGTAGTTCTGTCTGAAATCAAAATGCTGGCATGGTTGGTTCCTTCTGAGAGCTACAGGAAGACCACACCTCACCTGCCTGCAAGTTTCTGGCCACCTCAGAGGTATCACCTCATTCTTTACAATCTCACGGAATGTTTTTATGTTGTCCTTCTTCGGTGCTTATCTAACTTGTATCAGTTTTTCCTCATTCATGCTGGATACAGTCTCATTCATCTGTATCTCTAAATATGTTCATGTGCTGAGCAATTGGCACTTAGGACACTAACATTGTTCGCATGTCAGATACCATTCAACCAATAACACCTTCCCAACTGTAGTCATACGAAATTGAAAGGAGATATTTGCAGTACTTGCCACTATGTCATTAAAGGAATCTAGGAATCACTGGACAATCTGCTTGGCAGGACACAAAGACCGCTGCCCCAGAGTCTCTTAGTAAATGACTTAAGAAGCAGCAAGTGGCTTGTATAATCCCGGATGGTGTGGATGAAGGAAGTGTAATCATTCTGCTTGTATGAGTTTTGATATTTGCTGGGTTGTATAGAAAACTCATGAAAAGGAACTCCAATCCCACCCGCACTGCATAAGTACAGGGTAAACAGGATTGTAAATGCTGTGTTCAGGTTAACACACTCCTGGTAACAGGAGCTCTCAAGGGGGACACCAGCTATCAGTTATCTGAGCTTCCATAGAAAGCCAGGCTAAGTCCCCCTGCCTATGCCGGTGTGAAAGTCACGGCTCTGTTTGTTTCCATTGGTCAGGAAACAATCAATGTGAGGTCAAGATACCTGCTTATTTCTTTGATCCTTCCAAAAATTTAAAAATACTCACGTGAATGTGATCACGTGTTGCTGTCTTTGCGCCATGCATAGGAGGGAGGTACATTTACATCACGCCCCAGGGTACACCAAATATAGATTTGAAAAAACAAAACAACACTGTGATCTTTCATGTACTCTGTGGTGGAGTGAGACGTGGTGTGTTTATGAAAAGAACAGAGTCATTCTACTTCTCACAGTTATGGCTGTCCAGAGCTGTGAGAAATGGGAGCTGGCAAGTAGCTTGACTCCCACCCCCTCCTCTCTCTCCCCCACCTCAGGCTTTCATTGACTTTGTCCTTTGACAATCACACATGCATAAAGTGCATTCCGATGCCTGTGACTCCCCACTCCAGCTGCCTCCCACCCCAAGGCAGTAAACCCCCTCCTTACAATTTCCCTTCATACACTTTTCTCCCTCAACTCACCTTTGAGACCTACTGAATTTAAGGAGGTTCATCTGTGTGACTATAGATTCGGAACTACCTATGGGAACCTGGTGGGCTTCTCAGTGGGTATACAAGAGCAGACAATCGTGGCCTACCCTCTAGAAACCATCAGGAGTTAGGAGTTCAGCAGGGGGAGGGGTGTGGATAGAGTCCTACTGCATATAGCCAGGGTTGCTATGAAACCAGGACCAAGTATCTGTGCCATGCACAGAGAACTTCTGGCTCTTACATTCCCTCTACCACCTCTTCCCTGATGATTCTTGGGCCTCTTTCTTTCAGTTCTGAGTTTTTAGTGTTGTTTATAAAACAAGTGAAGGTGGAGATTAGGAACTTTAAAATATGCTTGACAGCTATGGCGAAAGGAGAACTTGAATTGCCACCTGCACCTCAGATTGCACCAGAGCAATACGGTTTATGATGTGGGAAGATACAAGGGGGGCGGTATGCTGAATGAAAATGCAAGGCACCAGGTCTGCCATCCCAGGGAGGCTGAGGTAAGTGGGAGGCCAGCCTGGGCTACATTTTTGAGACCTTGACTAAAAAAAAGGGGTGTGTAGGGAGATAGCTCAATACATAAGATACTTGTCATACAAGATGACAACTAGAGTTTGGATGCCCAGAATCCACATGAAAAACCAAACAGGTGTGGCTGCTATTATAATCCCAGTACTTAGGAGGCATGTGCAGGATCCTTGGAACAAGCTGGCTAGCTAGATTAGGTACACATGGCAAGCTCTAAGTTCAGTGAGAGATCCTGACTCTGCCTCAATTAAAAAGTAGAGAGAGCCGAAGGAAGAGACCTGACATCAACTTTAAGCCTCTACACATGTTCCAACATATATCTGAGTATGCATATATACACACTCATATGTATGAGACAGATGCATAAATTAAATATTAAAAGTAGTTTTAAGAAAGATGCAAGATCCACTAGGAGCAGAAGTGAATCCTGGCCAGTCAGAGGGAAGAGTTTCAAATGAGAAGGAGGCACAGGAATAAAAGCTGTGCAAGCAAAGAAGTCATCCCAGAAGGTAGAAGATGGACAGGAACAGAGGCCAGAACTTTCAGGAGAGGATGGACCAGATGATGAGTTAGAGAGATGTTGTGGTGGTTTGAACAAAAATGGCCCCCATAGACCAATACAGAATGACACTATTAGGAGGCGTGGTCTTGTTGGAGTAGGTGTGGTTTTGTTGGAGGAAGGGTGTCACTAGCGGGTGGGCTTTGAGGGCTGAGAAGCTCAAGTTTTCTTCCTGCAGCCTTTGAATCTAGATGTAGAACTCTTAGCAACCTCTCCAGCACCATGTCTGCCTTCATGTTACCATGCACCCCACCATGATGATAATGGACTAAATCTCTGAACTGTAAGCTAGCCCCAATTACATATTTTCCTTTCTTTTTCATTTTAAATATTGAATTTATTTATTTATTTTTCAAAGATGTGTTTATTTATTTATTATATGTAAGTACACTGTAGCAACAGATGAGGGTATCAGATCTCATTACAAATGGTTGTGAGCCACCATGTGGATGCTAGGATTTGAACGCAGGACCTCGGGAAGAGCAGTCGGTGCTCTTAACCACTGAGCCATCTCTCCAGCCCCCATATTTTCCTTTGTGAGAGCTACCATGTTCATGGTGTCTCTTCACAGCAATAGACCCTTAACTAAGACAGATGCAGCTTCTTGTGAAATTGAGGGGAAGCGGGTACTGGCTGAGAATATCAAAGCATCCTTGTAGTGGCTTCTGCAGACAGAGAAGGATGGAGAGAGGGAAAGAGGGAGAGAGGGAGAGAGAGACAAGAGATACCATGACCATAGCAACTTATAAAAGGGGCTTAAAAACTTAATTGGGAGTTTGCTTGTGGCAGCCGTAGGCAGGCAGACAAATATGGTTGTGGAGCAGTCACTAAGAGCTTACATGAGAGCTTATATCTGGTTCATAAGCAAGAGACATAAAGCAAAACCGAGCCTACCCCTGGTGACACCTCTTCTAACAAGGCCACATCTCCTAATCCTTCCTAAACAATTCCACTAACTGGGGATTAAGCACTCAAATATAATAGTCTATGTGTGGGTATTCTTATTTGAACCACCATGTATGTATGTATGTATGTATGTGCATATATATATATGTATATATTTGTATCTTTATATAATTTCTCTCTCTCTAGTTATCTGTATCTATCATCTATACATCTGTATCTATTTATATGTATGTATGTGTCTATATATCTCTATATAGACATATATATCTATACCTATGGTTATAGATATAGATCTACCTATATTTATTTATATATCTCTATGTAAATATATACAAACATAAGATAAATATAGCTATAAATATGGATTTCTATGTATCTTTATTTTGCATTATATATATATATATATATATATATAGATAACAGATACAGATAGATAGATAGATAGATAATAGCAAATCTAGTCCAGCTAAGCTCCTTATCCTAAGACTTATTACTGATGCTCATTAATTATGCATATAGACAACTTGAAAATCCTATGGGAACATTGTAGGACTTTTCCTAGGGAGATAAATGTCTATAGGTCTTGCATAAAAAACATTTATCCCATGTGATGTTTAGCAGAATTTTGTTGAAGTGGCTAAAAATAGAAATGTGATATGGAGCCCTTAAGAGCAGTCCTTTGTTTGAAAGCTAAAACCCATCATTGCTGTAGCACATAACAGAATCGAAGAAAAGCACTACCAGTAGCATTTAGCACTACATAGCAATGTGGGTTTTATTTTCATGCTTTTAACCTTATTAATCCATCATTTAGCAAATGTCAGATGTATTGCCAGAGGCATTCAATCAGGCAGCCACCTTCCGAAGCAGGTGCATATCTGCATTGATAAATGGCTGGCCAGGGCTCTCATAGTAGGGGGATTGTAGCATGACTAGCTTTTCTCAGGGCAGATCTCTCGTACCATCTGCAGCTCAGACAGTGTGATCCTTCCCCAAAGTCAAGGGCAGCCGGTTTCAAGGTTTTCTCTGTGCTGGTACCAAGGAGGGTAAGGAATAAGCATCCCAGATCATCAGCAGCCTTGTTTAAAGGCAGCTGTGGCTTCATCCACTTGGTAACCATCCTGAGGTGCTCCCTGGATGTCAGGTGCTTCAGAGGCTCAATATGCCAGCCTCTCCTGGAAGAACTACAAGCTTCCCTGTAACACTTATCTTACTGAGCTGTTTGCAGGCTAGCCATGAGCCCTCAGATCTCAGCCTGAACTGATGAAGATGGGCCCGGTTCCTGATACTTTCAAAGACCTTTGATGCCTTAAGGCAATAACGAGTAGGCACAGGCGGAGCAGTGGCCAGATACCAGTGCTCTGTCAGACCTTCTTGAAACTGAGCTGAGATCACAGAGAGCAGGCTTTTGAGGCTTGTCTTTGGAAAAAGAACAAGATGTTGCCTGGATGATTGGCCTACAGAGTACTGAGCAGTGGACAAACAGGGAGGCCTGTGGCAGCTGGTGGCCCGTTGCTCCCATCGCTTTGTACTTTGAGCTACCTTTAAGCCCAGCTATCTGCTGGACAGTAATACATGTGACTGTGAGAGTTCAGATAAGAGGCCTGTCCATGAGTTCTTGGGACTTACCCAGGAGCAGTGATGATAGTATCTGATGATTAGTGAATATTGAAACCGGAGCCTGGCACAGGGAGGAGTCTTCCAAAATAAGAGGAACAAGGTGAAGCCCATCCCGACATCACCTACGGAAATTCAGAAGTGTCACCTCTCATGGACCCTGTGACATCAGCATAGCTCCCCATTAGACTTTTGGATAGGCTCATGGTGTGGAAGTGTCCCCAGTGGATTGGGTTGTGTGGCCTGACATATTCCTTTCTTGGTGTATTTTTAAGTTAGCACCAGCATCTGTCTTCAAAACAAAAATATACACACGTGTCAGCCTGTGTGTCAATAATTACCAGAAATAATGACTGTGCTTTGAAGAGTTAGGGAAACTATTGGTGTCTAGAACATATGCTTAAAAATTTTTTTTTTAATAAAAGACTTCCCTTTTCCTCCTGTCTCCTCTCCTCTCCTTCCTCTCTCCCTCTTTCCTTCCTTCCTTCCTTCCTTCCTTCCTTCCTTCCTTCCTTCCATCCCTTTCTCTCTTTCTTTTTTTTTTATTAGGTATTTTCCTCGTTTACATTTTCAATGCTATCCCAAAGGTCCCCCATGCCCACCCCCCCAATCCCCTACCCACCCACTCCCCCTTCTTGGCCCTGGGGTTCCCCTGTACTGGGGCATATAAAGTTTGCAAGTCCAATGGGCCTCTCTTTGCAGTGATGGCCGACTAGGCCATCTTTTGATACATATGCAGCTAGAGACAAGAGCTCCGGGGTACTGGTTAGTTCATATTGTTGTTCCACCTATAGGGTTGCAGTTCCCTTTAGCTCCTTGGGTAATTTCTCTAGCTCCTCCATTGGGGGCCATGTGATCCATCCAATAGCTGACTGTGATCATCCACTTCTGTGTTTGCTAGCCCCCGGCATAGTCTCACAAGAGACAGCTATATCTGGGTCCTTTCAGCAAAATCTTGCTAGTGTATGCAATGGTGTCAGCGTTTGGAAGCTGATTATGGGATGGATCCCTGCATATGGCAATCACAAGATGGTCCATCCTTTCATCACAGCTCCAAATTTTGTCTCTGTAACTCCTTCCATGCCTTTCTCTCTTTCAACAGTTTGTCACTACATCCTGGAACTTACTATGTAGACAGTCTGGCTTCACTTGCAGGAATCCTCCTATTTCTGCCCTCTGAGTTCTGAGATTGCAGATGTATACCAACCACTATGCTAAGTCTGTGAGCTTCTGCTCAGCTCCCTTCTGAGCCTAAGGTGGTGGGTGAAGACAGGAGCTACTGAGTGCACTTTGCATTATCTTAGAGTCCAGGGTGGTGGAAACCCAAGAGATCCTTGAAGGCTGGGTTGTCCTCACACCTGAGCCTAGCTAGTGTCCTTCCATTATCCATGGATAAATGAGTGAATGGTAACAGACTTTAGGCATAGCCCTTGTGACTAGTCTTTAAGGAGAGCAAAGAATAAAGGCAGGAGAGAGGCTGTGCTACATACTAATTAATTTTATGTATATGTGCTAACTAATTTTATGTGAACTTGACACAAGCTAGAGCTATCTGAATATTGGGAACATCAATTGAGAAAATATCTCCATAAGAATCTGGCTGTAAGGAATTATCTTAATTTTACTGATTGATGGGGGAGGGCCCAGCACGTTGTGGTTGGTGCCATCCTGGGCTGGTGATGCTGGGTCCTGTAAGAAAGCAAGCTGAGCAAGCCAGTGAGTATCACTTCTCCATGGGTTCTGCCTCAACTCCTCACTCCTTGTTCCTGCTCTGTTTGAGTTCCTGTCCTGAGTTTCTTCAATGGTGAACAGTGATGTGTAAGTGTAAGCCGAATAAACACTCCGCTCCCCAAATTGCTTTCGTCATGGTGTTTCATTGTTGCAATAGAAACCCTAACTAAGATAGTATGTGTATGTGTGTGTTTATGTGTGAATGTTGTATATGGGTATGGTATGTGTAATTATAACTGTGTGTGCCCATGTATATGTGTGTGTGTGTAATGTTGTGTATGGGTATGGTATGTGTAATTGTAACTGTGTGTGCCCATGTATATGTGTGTATGTGTAGGGAGGCTTCATGTAGACATGCCTCCCAACCATTGGGTTTGTTTGTTTGTTTTGACAGGGTCTCTCACTGAGCCTGAAGCTCACTGATTTAGATAGTCTGGCAGGTCAGGGAGCTCCAGGGATCTGCTTGCTTCAGTCTTCTTGGTCCTTGGGTTGCAGGAGCATTCACCATCCCTGTCTTCCATGGGTTCTGGGGAATCTTAACTTCAGCCCTTATATAGCACACACTGTACAGATATCTCCCCATCCCTTACCACTTGCTAATGTGTACGAATGAGCATTCATAAGGCCCAGTCTGGGTCACAGCTAGAAGAACGTATGGGGTTGCATACACAGAATTTGAGAAGAGTCTAGTAAAAGGGCTATCTGCACATGTGTGGACAGGACACACAAAACGCAACTAAGGCTGCCTGGGACTAGTTAGATCCTTACTGACCTGGTCTCCAAGCTTATATGTGTTAGACAGACAGACAGACAGATAGACAGACACCGGGAATGGTGTGGGCTTTTGAAACCTCACAGTCTATCTGCAGTGACACATTCCTACAGCAAGGCCACATCTACCAGTCCTTACCAAATGGTTCTACCAACTGGGGACCAAGTAACCAAATGTATGAACCTATGAGGGCCATTCTCATTCAAGCCACCACGTTAGGAATCTTCAGATCATAACACTTGCTAATATTTTTGAGCATTTCTGTGTGTCATGCAGATGGACATTCAATGGTTTTCCTCAATTACGCCATGGATTCTCACAGTCCCATAAAGTACTCATTACTGTCCCCGTGTATATCAAGTAAGAGGTGAAGGGAGTTATTACCTGCTCAGATGGGACTTGGCTTCTGCTGTTCAGAGCCTTTCCTTCCCCCAAATACAATCTAAACAGCCTCTGAGAAGCCTTTGCAAACACTGGGACTCTAGCTAATATCAAACATCAACGAGTTGAAGACACTGTAATTGGTTGTGGGCATAGGGCAGTAAGAAGACACACTATTTCTGCTGTCTCAGACCTTATAGTTCATTTTGGAGGGTCAAGGATAATAACAGAGAAGGCAGCAGGTCATGAGCAGTGCTGTGTAGTGAGGTGATGTCAGGGGAGAGAGCCAGGGAGAGGAGACAGGGAGAGGGAGAGGAGACAGGAAGAGGGAGAGGGAGAGGGAGAGGGAGAGGGAGAGGGAGAGGGAGAGGGAGAGGGAGAGGGAGAGGGAGAGGGCTACATTTAATCTGAGAAGTGAATTTTTAGGAGCTAGGGTGAAGACATTGGAAGAGTTTAGAATGATGCTTAGGTGGGGGAAATGACTTAGGTAAACCCAACAAGTTCAAGTGCTATTGGGACAGCCAGCTGTGTCATGGACGACAGGCAGATTTGAGCTGGAGACCCCACTAAGACCACCAGCCATGGTTTCATCTTCATTGGCTATTATCTGAGATAGGGTTTTGTTTTGTAGCCCAGAATGGCCTTGAATTTACATCCTCCTGCCTCAGCCTCTCATGTGCTGGGATTACATAGGGGCACGCCATTACAGCTGGCTCCTTGTTGGCTACTTACCAGCTCTGTGACCTGGAGTCAGAGAGGCAGTCACTGGATACAGGAAGTGAGGAAATTATCCTTTCTTACTCTTTTAATGTGGCCAGCATTTAATTCCTTATCTCTCTGAATTATAAAAGCAATGAGTTCATTATTAGAAAAACTGGAATAAAAAGGCATTTCACACATATTTCCCCCTTATTTCACAACTGAAATGAATCACTAGGCCCAGGATGTTGATTTGGTAGCTACCAGGCCCATGAGGCTATTTAAGCTAGTGTTTAAATTATTTGCAAATAAACACATATGAAGTTCATCCCCTTACTCTCCACAGCTATGTTTTGAGTACTCAGAGACTGCTTGGTTGGTGTCTACCCTGTGGACAGGGAGAACACATTTTACCCTTACAGCAAGGCCTGCAGGACAGCCCTGTGTGTGCACTTTTGTGCTTATGCATCTGTACTGTGCCAAAGCATTGGCAGCACTGCTGTTGTGTATTTAGATACCAGCGGCCAAGGCAGTAACACCATCTTCCCTTGTTGGGTTTCCGCGTCCTTGGAGAATCTCACGGAAAAAGTTTCATCCCCCTAACCATGCTAGACTGTTGTTTTGAGTGACTCATTTCCTCCAGGCTGCAGCCTAGGTCCGGTCCCTGGAGTCTATACATCACACCATTCAACGAGGGATAGGCTTAGGAACAATTATGCTTACCACATGGTCACACACAACTATAGTAACAGGAGCCATGAGCCCACAGGAATCATGAGAAGGCAAGAGGCCTTGTCGATCTTGGGCTGGTAGAATAATACATGCAAGGGTATTATTTGTGACAGGGCTACCCTGCAGCCAGCTTCCACTCTGAACACGTGGCCCTTTCAGCAGTGACATTCATATGTCAGACCATGAGACTGGGCTGGGTGTTTTGAATGACTCAGCTTTCTTTGTTTCTGTCTGTAAATAAATGTGATTGTCTGGTGAGGACAGCAGCTGTCTCAGCAGTTTGGGATCAGTTATGGTTTGTAAAGGATGTCGGTTCCACAGGGACCTTTCTACCAGCAGAATCTGGCTCAGCAGCCTTGGTCTGGAGGGAGATGCTGATGCCATTCTGAAGCTCTTACAAGGATTGATGTGCCTGAGCTGCTTGGGACTTCCCTGGAGACCGAGTCCCGTGCTTTTGTATTCAGTAAGCATTCTCCACCCATTTGTTATTTATTCAGAAAGGCTTTACGATCTCTTCCCTGATGTTTCTTGTGCTGTCTCATCTACTTCTAAGATCTATTCTTGCTTCCTATGATGCATGTGCCTTCCTTCTGGATCCAAACATTAGAAGATGCCCCTGCACCATCTATACAAAATTATATACGTAGTGTCCTGGTAATAATCTTCCCTTGGGTCTATATAAAAGTGAATGTCACAGGAGTGTGCCATCATCCCCCATCAAGCCTTCAGATGGGTCTCCAGGTGGGGATAGACTCAGCAGTAGTCGCAGCCCCACAGCAGGGTCCCCACAGGCACAAGAGACAGGTGGCCAGGTGGGAGATCGTGGCCTAAGAGTTCTCATCCCTAACTCTGTAAAGTTTGGGCAATGCATGAGGCTGCACTTGGTGTATGTTTGGACTTCAGACATTCTCAGTGCCACAATACATGCCTTATCTCAGCCCAGGGTGCCATGGTCATGGCCATGGAACCTCAGTGTGGTTGTTCACATTCCCCAGTGCAGCCTGCAGCCTATTATTATCATGGCCATTTGAGAGAAGATGGCCACGGCCTACTGACTTCCTTTCTCCATCCATTCATGCCATTTCCTCCATTCATTGCCTTTAAAGTAAATTTTTATTTTATCTTTTAAATTATAAACACTATAGTCTTTTTGAAAATATCATGATACCTTGGCTTTCTCAAAGGCATGGCTTTATCAGAAACCCTCCATGGCCTCTTGTGGCTCTCTCTCTCACTCTCTCTCTCTCTCTCTGTATGTGTGCATGTCTGCCTGTCTGTTTCTCTTTCTCTCTTCGTGTATTTGTCTCTGTCTCTGTCTGTCTGTCTCTCTCTCTCTCTCTCTCTCTCTGTGTATGCATGTGTCTCTGTGTGTGTAGAGGCCAGAGGTTGATGTTGGGTGTCTTCCTGTGTCTGTGTGTGTATCTGTTTGTGTCTCTCTGTGTGTGATGTTGGATGTCTTCTTCTACTTTTTCAGTCAGGATCCCTCACTAAACCTAGAGCTTGCCCTTTTGTGTAGACTGGCTAGACAAGATTCCTTGGGATCTACCCATCTCTGTCTCTGCCCCCAGCACTGAGATTACAGATGTGTGACACTGCACCCTGCTTTTTCATGGGTGCTTGGGATCTGGACTCAGAGCCTTGTGCTCACACAACAAGCACTCTGGGTAAATCACCATCTTCTGGGAACCTTCAGACATTTCTCCTTAGGGATATTAGGTGGCTCTTTGTCAGAGTGATTCATATTTTCTTGTGTGAGGGGAACAGCACTTGGTAAGATCCCTCCAGGCCTGGCTGGTGACCTTCACTTTTCTTCATGTTATATATTGCTCCACTTAGAGGCCCTGGAAGAGTAATACACAGTGGTGGCAGATATTCCTGGACCAAGTTGCAGAACCATGATGCTGTGCACCTGGGCTATTTCTTTCTAGCTCCCAACAGAATTGCATTAATTGAATAAGGCTAATATTAGGTCCTAAGTCCCCCCCCCCCAGGTAAGAAATAGCTATATGGGCTAGTATGTTCTGTAAAACAGCTGTTAGGCATGTTATCCGTCCAGTTTCTGAATACCTTTAATACAATGTTATATACGGAATTTTGAGTTCAGAGCCAAAGAAACCAACCCCCTAATGATGACTTCATGTGGTAAAACTCAGATTTAAAAAATACTTCATACATCATTTTTAATCTTTGGTCTCTATTACTTTGAAGCTCAGGAGAAACTTTTAAGCCTAGTTGTAGGAACGCTTCTAAATTTAGCTTTTCAAATACAATGCTCGCCTTTCTTCTCCACCTTTATTATTTGTGTCTTTCTTTGGGGAACTGATAAAATATCTTTGTGTGTGTGTGTGTGTGTGTGGTTGTTTCATCATAGCTATGCATTTTGAAGTGAGCTATACCGATTTGCATTTGGAAATGGGGGACTGGGAGAGACATCAGTGGTCCCCCCCCCCCCCCCGAGTTACCATATGCTCTAGAAACCCATAGAGCGGGAATGGGGGCAAAGAAAAAGAAGTTTGAAGTCAGGGAGAGAAGGGAATACAACATAATTAAAGAACGTGATTGGAAGCTGGAGAGATGGCACAGTGGCTAAGACTGTCTGCTGTTCTTGTTGGGAATCTCATCACCCATGCCAGGTAGCTCATAACCATCTGAAATGCCAGCTCTAGGGAATGCTACGTCCTTGTCTGGCCTCCGGAGGCACCTATACTTATACAAATGCACACACCGATGCACACAAGTGCACATAATTAAAAGGAAGAACCTTAAATAGAACATTATGAGTGAAGGTGGAAAGGTGGGGCATCTACAAAATGTAGCAAAGTAGAGATCTCGGGTAAGAGGGTAGAAATCTCTCCCAAGAGCAGGCAAAGCAGTGTTCTGGAGTCTCGATTTGGTTACCAAGCTCATTTAGGACTAGGCTAGTCAAGTGCTGAAAAGTTGAGCTTTTGAATCGGTGTTAGTCAGGGTTCTCTAGAGGAATAGAACTCATAGAACCTCTATATATCACAAAGGAATTCAGGGCTGGAGAGATGGTTCAACAGTTAAGAGCACTTGCTGTTCTTCCAGCGGACTGGAATTAGCTTCCTAGTACCCACAACCTCCGTAACTAGTTCCAAGGGATCTGATGCCCTCTTCTGACCTCTGCAGGCATGCACACATATCCTTCTCCATATGCATACATGAACATTTGAAAATAAAATAAAAGGGAATTTACTGAATTGGCTTACATGATATATAGTCTTGGGAGTTTCATAGTGTCTGTCTTCACACTGGAGAATCTGAGGCCCTAGTAGCTGCTTAGTTTTTAAGACTGGGTTCCTAAGCAGCCTCAGTCTGACACTGACGGACTGTTGATTTCTGGTCTTCTGCGCATGTCAGAAGCCAGACAAAGCTAGATTAATATACCAGTGAAAGAATGTAGCAATATAGGAAGTGGCAGCTGTGATAGAAATAACAGGGTAAATGAACTTGTCAGCAAGCCATGAAGATAAGCAGGTGAAAACTAAAAGCTTTTCCCTTGGGCCTCCTTTTATCTGGCTGCCATTGTAAGTAACATTTGGGTTTGTTTTCCTAGTTCAAATAATCTGACTAAAAAACCCATCCAGCTTTGCCCACAATTTGCCTCTTAGTTGACCCCAGATCCAGTCAAGTTACAGTTCAGGGTCCCAGCCAAAGGAATGGTGCCACCCACCGTAGGCAGATCTTCAAACTTCAATGAACACAATCAGGATAATCCCTCACTGGTACACCTAAAGGCCTACGTCCTCAGTGATTTCTAGATTCTATCAAGTTGAATATCTCAGCTGGTATATAAAAATGCCCCTAAGTAAAAACGATATATTTTTAGCACTTTCCCTCTGAATACGGATTCAAGCAAATCGGTTACTAAAAGCACATACTAGGAAGAAAACCCTGTTCTGTTGGGAAGAAATCAGAATTTTGTAGCTGAAAAAATGATAAATACACAGGAGTTTATGAATCATTTCAAATCCAGCGCACGTCAGGAAGTGAAATGTGAGTGGGGTTAAGGAAGCAGTTACCGTCCTGGTAGCATGCCAGCTCAGGGCAATGTCAGAGCCACCTTGCATATAAAGATTCGAGGTGGCGATGTCGCCATCGAGATCCAGGACTTTTGTGGACCTGCTCGTGCTCATTGTTACTTTGAAACAACCACATAGACCAAGTTTGGTTGTGAATCAGTAACCCCTGTTTTTCCCACTTGTGGTGTATATGGGATTCGAGACGGATCTGTTTGGGAGTTCAGCTGGCAGCTGACTGTCATGTATTGTTAAAGCTTACTGCATAGCCACCCATGTGTTTCCTGTAACCCCAGGAAAAAAATACTGAAAACTGTGTGTGCTGGTGTACCAGCTTCCCCCGGGAGTTCTAATCCTTCTCCACCGTGAATCGTGCATCCCTGCTAATCTGTTGGATGCATCAGAGAAGACTGGAGATGGTGATATAAGGTGTAAATACACAGAACTTATGCTTTTCAAAGTCCAAGGGAGATTTTGTCTTATTGGAAATCCTGTTTAAAATTTTAAATAAAACTTGTTGCCTGTGTCCTGGACTACTCGCCACCCGACCCTACCTGCCCTTGGGGGTTGGAGGTGAGGTGGCGCAGAGTCAGTGGAGTCAACCACAGACTCCAGGAGCAGGAGAGAAACACTGCAGCAAGCTCATCTGAACATTGCTGCAAGCTCATTTAATACCCTCCTCCCATGCCCCATTGGTCCCAAGAAAGCATCTCTTTAAAACAGCAGTTCCTGATTGGCTGGCATTGTCTGCATCACCAATCCTTGGTCTCTCAGGCAGTCCTCAATTAGGTCCTCCTGCAGGATGTGCTTTTGTGGTTGTGTGCTCCTGATGCTTACATAGAGGTGGCTGCCCTGTTCCTCCTACAGAAACTGAGATATAAAAGCTGAAATTTCATACCAGTCAGAATGGCTAAGATCAAAAACTCAGGCAACAACAGATGCTGGCAATGATGTGGAGAAAGAGGAGCACTCCTCCATTGCTGGTGGGATTGCAAGCTGGTACAACCACTCTGGAAATCAGTTCTTCAGAAAATTGGACATAGTACTACCTGAGGACCCAGCTATACCACACTTGGATATATACCCAGAAGATGCTCCAATCCATAACAGGACACATGCTCCACTACGTTCATAGCAGCCTTATTTATAATAGCCAGAAGCTGGAAAGAACCCAGATGTCCTTCAACAGAGGAATGGAAAATGTGGTACATTTACACAGTGGAGTACTATTCAGCTATTGAAAACAATGAATTCATGAAATTCTTAGGCAAATGGATGGAATTAGAAAATATCATCCTGAGTGAGGTAATCCAGTCACACCCTCATAGAAGTGGGGGGATATTTCCTTCACGAACACAACGTATGTGGTTTGGTTAAATGCTAGTTGTGGTGTGTTCCTGTACTCAGGAAGTGAGTCCCACCATAGGGGTTGGGATTGAATCAAATCATGCAAAAAATTTGGAGGAATTTGAATATATTTGCTTTCAACATCAAAAAATGGTGTTTTGATTGGGAGGGAGCTTGCACTTGCTATTCTAGGCTGTTCCCCACCACACTTCCGTTTTGGGATCCCCTAAGACGAACTAAGCATTACATTGCTTAGGTCTTCCACTTTGCATTGTCCTCAATTAAAAATGACATCCTGAGAGAGAGAAAAGAGCATTTAAGAGTTGTTTTTCTTCCAGTTCAGATGATCCAGCATCTACAGTGGCTAAGTTCTGGAAAGGCTTGTTGTGGTTTTCCTCAGAGGAAAACCAGAGGCCCATGTCGTAGAATAGGAGGGACTTAGCAATGGCCTAACCTACCCATGCTAGGTAGGCCTGGGTGGTCTGGAACTTGCTATGTAGACTACAATGGTCTTGAACTGTGGCAATTCTCCTGACTCTTGCCTTTTGGATTGTAGCCATGCGACACTGCACCCAGCACATGCTATTTAAACTACAAACAGGCTTGTTTTAGGTTATAGGGGTGGCCAGTGACTGTAATTCAGCTCATCATCTGCATATCTTCTTCACTGTTTCTGGCAGGACTCCCTGGTACAGGCTAGATCACTTTCCCATCTTACTCCGAAGCTTCTAGAAGCCTCCTCATTGCTCGTTCACTGGCTTGGCTTGGGTCAGTTGACCTGGCAGACCTGGTACATATGTTCAGGCACCTGGGCTGCTTCTAGGTAATGAGACATCTTATTTTGGAGGCCCAGAAGGTCGGCAAGGTGTTGAGACAGGTGCCTGTTTCCCTCTCGGGAGTACATGCTTACATTCAGTGGCTGTGAGTGTGGCATTTGGACCCAGGGTTCTTGGTGCTGTGTCTTGACTCTGACATTTACCTGCTGAGTGACCTTCAACAAGTAGTTTTGTCTTTCTGTGCTTCACTTTCTGCACCTGCAAAATGAGAATGACATCAGTGTGCTCATTACTGAACCACAGAGATGAGTGCCTGGTGGCGAGCATCCCTGGGTTGGTACCACTCCCTTCAATCCATCTTTCTCAAAGTGTGTGCCCTCCAGGATTTGCATACGATGGGGGGGGGGCTCACAAGGCTCCCACCCCTTCCCAAGGAGCTATTAACAGTTAGTGGCTCCTGGGAGTGGGAGACATTCTTTTGTAGTGTAGCTATAGGTCAGCTGTGCATACTCCTGTTAAGAGCCCTTCACCCCTGCTCTGGTAGGCAACCATAATTAAACTAGTCATCTCACAATGAAAACAGAACAAAACCGAAGCAATACCAACAATCACAACCACCGCCACTACCACAACTACAGCCAGAACAACAAACACCACCACCACCACCACCACAACAAACATGTGCTCCTGTGGGTAATGCGGCTCTCAGATGCAAGGCCAATGATCTAAGTATAACCGTGCTTCACTGGGTGAGTGGCCTTGAATGCCTTTGCTGGGCTGACTTTGAAAGTCCTGTCCCAAATCCTCTGATGAGGCTGTGTTCCCTTTCTGACCAATGAGATTATTGCTGTCGGCCCAGCACTCTGGGAAGTAGCGTACACTTGCAGAATGAAGGCAGATAGGATTAAATTTAGTACTGTACACTCTGATAAGCCTTTGCTCATAATCATGTGATGGGAAATCAGATAGCAATTGACTTAAAAATTAGTCAAATAAACTATTTGACATAAGGTCAAGGCAAGCCTCATGGCTGCCTGCTGGAGTTTTCTGGGTGCTGGATCTTGGGGGTGGTACTTTGAGGATGTCACTGCCAGCTTTTATTTTTCTTAGTTATGAATTGTGAATCCTAAGTCATTCTGTGGAGCATTATTTCTTCCATTGTTATCAATAAGGCAACTATGAAATGACAGCATCAGGATATCCCGAGTAAACATTTAATTATCAAACAGGTTTCACGCCTGTAGTCTTCTGCTAGTTGCCCTGAGTTTAAGGCTTTCCTTTGGGTGGCTGCATTTATGCTGTATCATGAATTCCATTTAGTTTCTCAACATTTATTTCCTTTTCTTGCTCATCTTTCCCAGGAAGCGTTCTCTTTCATTTCGTTGACATTTTCTGTTTGATTAAGAACCTCGACCTGGGTAATCTGTCCTTGGGAAATCTGTAAAGAGGTTAACTCCTCTCTACAGGTGGTTAAAATTGGAGCTCATCTGCTTTTGATAGCTGATAAGCTCAGAGTTTAGGGCTCTATCTAGCTTTTCAGTTCAACGAGCCATGTATAGAGTGGGCAGCTGTTTTTGAGCTAATATGAGATTTGATTTCTCATTTTCTGCTTCATTATCACATCTAAGTAACTACACATACACAATGGGGGGAATAAAGGGAAGGAGGAATAGAGGGAAAGAGAGAGAGACAGAGAGAGGGAGGGAGAGTGGGAGAGAGAGAGGGAGAGGGAGGGAAAGAGGAAGGGGAGGAGGGAGGGAGGGAGGGAGGGAGAGGGAGAGAGAGAGAGAGAGAGAGAGAGAGAGAGAGAGAGAGAGAGAGAGAGAGAGAGGATATGAATGAATTATCACTCAGAACCACTTTGATGTTGTTGGCATAGACAAAATACTTAACGCCATTCTTTTGACAAATATTTGTGACACAAGGGAATGTTCAGTGTGCTCAGGGCACAGAAGGGAAGATGGCAGAGGGGACCTTTTTTGTATGGAATTTATATTTTTGCAAAAGGTAGGGAGAGGCATTGAAATGGGTGGTAAGCAAATTGTAGGTTGGAGGCTGGAGAGATGGCTCAGTGGCTAAGAGCACTTGTTGCTCTTGCAGAGGCCTAGAGTTTGATTCCCACATGGTAGCTCAAGACCACATGGTAGCTCCAGTTCTAGAAGATCTGAAGCCCTTGTGGCCTCCACAAGCACCACACATGCATGCAATGCAGATACACACACATAAAATCTTTAAAAAAGAGGTGGGTTTGTACAAAGTAACGAACCTGATCATTAGGATCAGCAGTAGCAATCTTACTTTTCCTAAGCCATACCTCACACTAGCGCGTTATATATTTCCCTTTAATTTCAATGATTTGAGTTCCATACAACAAGCTTATCTGTGACAGGCCCCAATCTTTAACAAACTCTGCAAAAATAGTCTTAAGATCTGTCTTCCTCCTGGGGGAGTGAGTTCTGAATACTGAATATAGGTCTCGAGTTTCCTAGGTCAAAGTCAACAGATTTCACACCCCGATCCTGACGAATTAAAGGCCAGGACCAGCCCTATGGTGTGGCGATGTTTCCTTTGCATCCTGTCAGACAGTTCTGGTGGATTCTTCAGCATCCCAGGTGAAAGGCGTTTGCCTTAGGGAAGTGGTTCTCAACCTTCCTAGTTCTGTGACCCTTTAATATAGTTCCTGAGGTTGCTGGTGACTCCCAACCATAAAATTACTCCATTGCTAATTCATAGCTGTCGTTTTGGTATTGTTATGAATTGTAATATAAATATCTGACATGCAGGATATGTGATATGCTACCCCCACGACCCACAGGTTGAGGACCACTTCGTTAGGGTGTCTTGATGGTGCTAATTTCATTAGCTTCCTGTCTTCACACAGTCTTCCGTTGCAGGGTATTTGATCACACTGTGAACCCTGAGATTATGTTATTTACTGGACATCTGTTCCTAGTTGTGTGGCTCAGCCCTCAGCACTCACCTTTAATCCCTCTGGCTGGAATATAGACACACATTTAGCACACATCTTTTTTTATTTATTTATTTATTTATTTATTTATTTATTTATTTATTATATGTAAAGTACACTGTAGCTGTCTTCAGACATTCCAGAAGAGGGCGCCAGATCTCGTTGCGGATGGTTGTGAGCCACCATGTGGTTGCTGGGATTTGAACTCTGGACCTTCGGAAGAGCAGTCGGGTGCTCTTACCCACTGAGCCATCTCACCAGCCCCTAGCACACATCTTTAATCCGAAACAATGAAGGTAAAGTTAGTTGGTAGAAGAAAGCACCATGTTTGAAAGTGATGTCTAGTTGAGTGGCAGACAAAGTGGCGAATCAGAGAAAAATTCGACAGAATAGGATCAGCCCAACTCTCTCAAGAAGAGAGAGGAAAGGGAAACTACGTAAGAGATCAGTGTAGAGAGGAAAAAAAGAGAGGCAATTTTACTGGGACAGTTGTGAAGAGACAGGTTGCAGAGACAGAACAAGCTAGACACAGGTGAAGACAGAATGAGCCAGAGAATGTGAAGGAGCCAGAAGATTAGAACAGATTACCAGGATTAGTATAAGGTTAGGCAGAGCATTTCAGGAGAGACTGAGAGAGAGAGAGAGAAGCCAAATTGGATCAGTCAGCTTGGAAAGGAATCTGAGTCGGAACAGCTGAGTTGAATTAGCTAGATAGAGTTCAGAAAGAACCGGGAAGGGGTGAGCTTATTCAGCAGTCAGTCTCAGAGGCTGAAAACAATGTAGGTCTAGATTAGATTGTACAGAGGCTAGAAGTTTCCAGGACTAGGCCTAGGTTAGCAGACGGAGGCAGTAAACCCGAGAGACGACAATTACTACAGGTGAATAAAGTTACTGTTACAGTCTACAGTGATAAGAAGAGACACAGCTGATATAAATAAGAGAGATCAAGTGTACCGTCACTGAAGGGTACTTTTATAATCACTTGAAATAAGTATGTGAAGACTGTCAGCCATTCTAGCGATAGGTCAGAACCTAGACTCAGGTTTGAGTGGAGTGTGGGGCAGACATAAGGTAACACTTAGAGTCTGTTAATGATATAAAATAGCAGTGCACATCATATAGCATGCTGGAATATAGTGTCCTATATTCTATATATGTGTATCTACCATATCACCGCCAGGCATGGCACAGGCTGTAAAATCGGGACTCTGGTGGGGGCACAGCGAGAGCCTTTAGGTCATTGTCTTCCCTTGGAGGCAAGGCTGCTTTCACACACTATCAGATCAGTCAGAAATGCCGGTGCTTCTGAGGACCTTCTGGTAACTTACAGCAGACTTGCTTAGTAATCACTTGAAGAGACAGTCATGGAGATGTGGGCTCTCAGGGACAGACAACTCTGGGGAGGCACTGGCTTACTCAAGGTCATACCAGATTGCTGGCCCCAATCCAGTTCTCCAGTTCCCATCTTGTGACCAGACTGCAAATTAGAAATATTTAGATCACAGTGGGGCCCAACTAGGTCATGTACTTTGTTCTATATAATAGCTGAATTATGAATTATGAATGTGAACATGTGGAGTCGGGGGTCAGCTGCATAGTGGCTGGGAGCAAGTCACCCTTTTTTTGGACACATGGTCTTGTTAGTGAAGCGCTTCAGAAATTTGTTTTTGGAATTTGTAGTAATTTGTAGGTGAGCCTCCAGTAAGCACTGGAAAGAGTAAACTTACTTGACTGCAGAAAGATGAATGGCTGAGGACTCTACTTCTCTGTCGCTTCTCTGCATTGTTTCTGAGTGTGTGGACTCTGTCGCTCCTGTCTTACTCCTGTGGCATAGGGTCTCTCAATGAACCTGAAGCTCACTGTTTTTTGGATAGAGGACTATGTGGGCACACTTGACTTTTGTGTGGGTGCTAGTGATTTGAACTCAGGTCCTCATTGCTTGTGTGGCAAGGACTCTTACCTGTTAAGCCATCTCCTCAACCCCGTCTTTTTTGAGTCACGATTGTTTTCACGGCTTGTTAAAGTCTAGCTTCAGAGACCTTGAAAGAACACTCCCATACTTGTCTCTAGGCAAAAACATACACATAGGTTTCACCTTGGTACAGAGAGGCACCTCTGTACCAAATGGAGGGGTCCTTCGTTGGCGGCCACCAGCTCTGGATACTGTGGATTTATGACCACTAACGTCAGTGGTACCTAGGTCACTACATACTTCAGGACAAAGTCTCAGATGTAGAGAAATGAGTATTTTCAATAAAAAGCTAATTTTGTAACATTTTTTTTTTAGAGGTCTATCCTCACCCTAACAGAGTCTTACTGTGTAACTTTGGCTTGCTTCAAATTGATCATCCTCCAGCCTCAGCAGTTTAATGCTGGCATTATAGGAATGGGGAATATACTTAGTTTCTGATCCATTTGTTATATTGTCTTTTCAGATGATGTGTTGTTGGGTTTGAACTACAAATATAGCCTTATTTTCAGCCTTAGGGAAGGATTGTGGTAGTTTTATTTGTTCCTTACTCTGGAAGAATAAAGGATCGAGGTAGACTTAGATTTGTTTTTGGTTTCTGGAACCTGATTCTTTGTGTTTGCTTGTTAGTTACAGAAATAAGATGCATCTATTCATCCAGGGCATCATGGATGGTCAGTTGGAAAATGAAAATTGATCCCTCCCCAAACATCCCAAACAGCCTGGCTGCGGTTAGGTCTCTCACGAAGAAGCTACTCTGATGAGTTGGGACCATGCAGAGAGAGAGAGAGAGAGAGAGAGAGAGAGAGAGAGAGAGAGAGAGAGAGAGAAAGAGTGAAGGAGGTCATGTTTAAGTAGAGAGTGAGCAGTCAGGGCTCACACAGCCTCTTCTTGGCATATAGGAGGCACAGAGCAAGCATAGGAATGAAGGGAGAGTTGCTGCTTGTTGGATAATAAATCCTGTTGGAAGTAAATTCCTAAAGGGTCATCATGACTCTTTGTACATATTTAATGTAAGGTGGACGTTGGAATCACAGGGCCGGGGAGTTGGCTCAGTGAGGGTGTGTTTAGATTTTTAGCACTCACATAAAAGCTGACATGGTCTGTAGACACACACACACACACACACACACACACACACGAGCATACACCTGCAACCCCAGCCCTATGGGTAGCAGAGCAAGGAGGATTGTTGGGGCTGCTGGCTACCAGCTTAGCTACCAAGTTCAGTAAAAGACCCTGTCTGGAAGTCATGAGGTAGAGAATGACAGAGCCTCTGGCCCCTGGGCGTGTGCGCTTGTGTGTATACTACAACCATTTCCCCCCATCCCTTGCCCCACTAAATAAAGTTGAAAAACTTGAAAAACCAGTACCTACATTTTTTTTGTGAGGCTCATCACACTGATGGTCAGAGTTCCCACTTCTCTGCAGAGTGTTATTCACAACAGTCAAGTTGAAGGATCAATTTAAATAATCATTCATGGCTGGCTGGCTGAAGAAGAAATGGCTATCTATTTACAAAGGAGTATTATTCAGCCCAGAAGAGGAAATTCAGCCTCATGAGGCAATAGGAAGACCCAGGAGGACACTATTCTGGAAGAAGTAGGCCTGATGCAAAAAGATAAATGCAGTGTTTTTAAATATTGGTGGTATAAAAAAATAGCCAATCTTCAGACACAGATTAGAGCAGTGCTCAAATGAGCCTCGGGGTGGAGGAATATGGAGATGTTGGCCAAAGTGTATGAATGTTCTCTTATAAGATGGAAGAATTTAGGGGTATAAGGAAGGTCTAGCATGGTGCCATTGACTAGTAGCGCTGTCTAATTTGCTGAAAACATCCACAGAAGCACTTGCACACAGTGGGATGGTGAGGTGAAGGCGTAGGAAGTCGCTGGATTTGACCATCACATTCACAATGTAAGGTGCTTCTGCCTTGGGTCTTATGTAGGCACAGCTTTTATTTTTTGAGTATGCATCACTAAACCTGGGGAAAAGGAGAAAAATAATAGCCTGTGGGTCTTTCAGAAAGTAAATGAATCGCATTATAGTTTTATAGCTCCAGGACGTCAAAATATCTCAAAAACACATTTGCTGAAATTAAACTCCTTCTGCGAGAATTAATGAGTAAGTCCTTAAACGATGAGAGTTGGAACGAAGCAGATAATAAGCATCATAAATAGAATTGTGGGTATCAAGGCACTGCAGCTATTTTAATTATTGACAAGAAATGTACTGAGAAAAGCAGGTTTAGAGAGCCAGAAGGCTAGAAGTTGGCTTTTCTTTTCTTTTTTGATGTCTTACAATGAACCTGTCTCCTATTCTTCCTCTTCCTCTTTCTCCTCCTTCTTCTCCTTGCCCTCTTCTTCTTCCCCATCTCTCTCTCTCTCTCTCTCTCTCTCTCTCTCTCTCTCTATTGCCTAATGTATCCCTGACTGACTGGCCTCAAGCTTACTACGTAGCCGAGACATATTATTTTGTGTTCTTTTTTTTTTTTTAGGGTTACCTAAATTTATTTTTTAATTAATTAATTAATTAATTTACTTTACATCCCGATCAGAACTTCTCCTCTCTCCTCTCCTCCAAGTCTCTCCCTTTCACCTCCTCTCCCCCTATGCCACCCTCCCTTTCTCCTCAGAAAAGGGATTACCTTCCATGGATATCAACCCACCTTGGCATATCAAGTTGTAGTAGGGCTGGGAGCATCTTCTTCTATTGAGTCCAGACAAGGCTGTCCAGTTAGGGGGAAGGGATTCAAAGCCAGGCAACTAAGCCAGAGACAGCCCCTGCCCCTGCTGCTAGAAGCCCCACATGAAGAACCAGCTGCACAACTGGTACATATAGGTTGGGACCTCAGTCTGTCTCATGCATGCTATCTGGTTGGCAGTTCAGTCTCTGTGAGCCACTATGGGCCCAGGTTAGTGTGGATTCTGCAGGTTTTCTTGTGGTGTCCTTGACCCCTCTGGCTCTTTCAATCCTTCCTCCCCTTCTTCCACAAGATTCCCTGAGCTCTACCTAATTGTTTGGCTGTGGGTTTCTGTATCTGTTTCCTTCAGCTTCTGGGTGAAGCCTCTCAGATTCTGTCAACCAGTCCCTTCGATTCTTTATTGACTCCTGAACATACACTTCAGCTTGCTCTGAATCAAAGCTGAGCCATGTATGTTAGTGGGAATGTCTGTCACCATGTATCTGCCCCGGGCCATGTTCTTTTTCAGGATGGTCAGACATATTCCCAGAAACACTAAGAGATAAGAACTTTTTAGAGATGGCACAGAAGTTAAGAAACTCAAAGTCACATAGTCAAAGTCTGGATCAGCCTAGGCCTTTTCTGCCTTCTGCTATGCAGGAAAGGATTGGTGCCAGGCAATGGCTGGGGAAGGCTGTAGTCACAGATGTGCATCTAGCTTTGGCTTGGGAATGCAGATCTCAAGATATTGGCCCATCTATTGAGAGAAATAACTACAGAGAAAAGAATTTTTGAGCCCACTATTCTTGTGGCAAGGACGAATAGCAAATAGCCTGACTTGGGACTGATGGTTCTCAGCTGGGTGTGCTTTCCTGGCTGACCCTGTGGGTGCATAGAATGAACTTCTTTCCCAGGGACCCTCCTGAAAGATGCCTCTTGGTCACCAGCTGCAGAACTGGGTGGCAGCCATTGGCAGAAGGAACGACTGTTTCTCAAGGCCAGAAATAGCAGTTGGTTTTCTCCCTGAACCTCTAACCTGGGAGCTAAAAATGCTTCCCAGGTACTGAGCTATCCAATCAGAGAAAGCTCAAATTCTCAGAGTGTGCCAGGAAAGACCACAGCCTTTTCCTAATGGAAACTCAGCCTACTGGAAGCCAGCTCTCCACTGTGCCCACTGAGACTGAGGTCCAAATTAGCACACTGGCACCAGAGGCTGAAGATCAGAGCCTCGACAAACTCTGGGGGGAGAGAAAGCTTTTATATTAGCTAATCACCCGAGCCCCGACCATTAACATACTGCTCATGTCTGAACCCCTTGATTCCTTTTCTCAGCTTCTCACCATCTGCTGAATACATACTGCCCTTTGTGGTCAATAGAGATCATGGCAGCAGGCGAGGTGCTATTTGGGCGTCCCCTAAAAGCTCAGCTAGGATTACTCTCCCTCTGCACCTTAAACACCAGAGGCACTGGGTTGAAAAAAGCTGACCCCCTCTCCCAATCATGAGCTTATGAAGATGGACTGTCTCTCCCACTGTTGACTTCTGTCTAAGCTTCCTTCTGTCACTAACAGACACAGAGGGACATTTCTCAGACCAGGTCCCCCATCATGGCACCTCTTCTAGCTTCTTAGTGACATTTTATAATAATTCCTTTTCTTCTTTTCCTCCACATCTTTGTGTGCACATATGTGTGCCTGTGCATGTGCATGCAGAGGCCAGAGGTTGATGTCTGGCTGTCTTCCTCAATCCATTTCAACTTTGTTTTAGGATCTTCTCACTGACCTGGAGCTCACCCCATTTGACTGTGGTGTCTGAGCAGCATCCCTCAGGAATCCTTTATCCCCTCTTTCATTAGAGCATGGGGTACACAGGTGTGCTGTCATACTTTGCCTTTTTGTAGATACTGGGGATCTGAACTCAGGACCTCATGCTTGAGTCGTGAGCACTTTCCTGACTGGGCCATTTCCACAGCTTCCCCCATGTCTCTTTAAACAGCCTCAACAGCATCCATTTCTGTGTTTGCTAGGCCCCGGCATAGTCTCACAAGAGACAGCTATATCTGGGTCCTTTCAGCAAAATCTTGCTAGTGTATTCAATGGTGTCAGTGTTTGGAAGATGATTATAGGATGGATCCCTGGATATGGCAGTCTCTAGATGGTCCATCCTTTCGTCACAGCTCCAAACTTTGTCTCTGTAACTCCTTCCATGGGTGTTTTGTTCCCAATTCTAAGAAGGGGCACATCACTGGAAAGAGAGGCCCATTGGACTTGCAAACTTTATATGCCCCAGTACAGGGGAACACCAGGGCCAAAAAGTGGGAGTGGGTGGGTAGGGGAGGGTGGGGAGGGTATGGGGGACTTTTGGGATAGCACTGGAAATGTAAATGAGGAAAATACCTAATAAAAATATTTAAAAAAAAGCCTCAACAGGAGACAGACCATTTGCATATTGCATCTAACTGTGCAGTGGGCTTTCCCACTCTAAGACTCTGCCGTGCCTTAGCTACTGGGGACCCTCTGAGTGAACCACACAGAGCCAGGGATCAATGCAAAAGCAAGAGGAATTTATTGTTTAAGCACACTGTGGTTGGCCCTCACCTGAAGGAGAGGCGGTGAGCCCAGGTGGTCTGTTCAGCTAGTTTTTATACAGTTTCCAGGGACAGAATAGAGCATCAGCAACTAGGTACAATATGGTTGGTAGAACAGTGTGACTTTTAAACTGATTGATCCTTGGGGAATGAGATAGCAAATGCTTCCCTTATCTGCAGGTGGCCAACAGTCGATTGATTCCCCATGTGGTCTTTTGGAGGAATGTGAAGAACCTCTCCCTTCTGGACCGGAGGGGTGTCTATGAACTTCTTGACCACTCTCTTCCAGGAAGAGAGGGGTGGAATTTTCCAAAGGTCCTGAGCTGACCTCCTCACAGCTAAGATCCTCTGAGCTATCTGTCTAGTGTACTCAAAAGATCCCATTGAAAACTTAATCAAGTGTTGGTTTCACATGATCATTTATTCTGTGGAATAAACCTGCTACGGGGTGGCTGTATTCTTTTTTACAGATGAAGAGGGGCTGAGGATGAGGGCTTGGAACTCAGGGTAGAACTTGAATATCAACCTTGATTCTGACTCCAGACTTGGTTTTCTGTGTGAGTCTTGCAGCTTTTTTGATGTTATCCTTAAGCAACATCAAAAGTTTATCTTTTGAGAAACACCTACAGGAATGACCAATGGGTAGGATCTTGAATGCCCCGTCATTTCTCCTTTCTAATTGAGACCAACACATTCTGCTCCCTACCGGTTTTCTTTCTCACCAGGGCTTCTGACTTAATCACCTCCATCCTCCCTGAAGGGTGGAATGCTGAATCTTAAAAGAGACCTGCTTGGGCACTGGGATTGGTCAGCTGCCTGTGGGGCTGACTCACACAATACCCTTTGTCTACCCTTTGCCTGATTGCCTCCTCATGATTCCATTTGAAAATGGGGGATGTCACCTCTGAAAACCCTTGAAGTCTCCTTGGTTAACATTGTGCTAATTCATTGTGAGTAAAGGATCCTCTGCAAGTATCCTGTTCCCACGTGAGTATCCTCACCTGCCCTATACAGAGTCCATAAGGCAAGCTGTGAGCAGCTGACTGACACTGGATGCAGTTTAGAATTGTGAGTAGCCGGTGGACACAGTTTAGATTAGACTGAGATCTGGATGAGACTGGTTTGTTTGTTTGTTTGTTTTGTTTGTTGTTGTTCTTTGAGAATTCTGTTGTCTGTGGAGCCCTCAGATAATGTCTTAGATCCCGAAGAAGAAGAAAGGCAATGATTACAGAGCTTGCTGTGTCCAGGGTTTAGAGAGAGCCTGTGGTGGCACCTTGTGAGAGCAGTAGGGAAATAAAACGGATTCAGAGATCTTTTCTGCTTTACCTGGTCTCTCCTCTGAACACCCATGGATGTGGTTTATGTTAGAGATTTAAGCAGCAGAAATGGACTCCTTAATTTTAAGCAAGGAAGGAATTACTTGTCAGCCCCATGTGAACACACAGAGAGAAGACCCACTTTGAGGAGTAGGGGCCAGAGTAGCTTGGGAGACCAGAAATCAGTTGCCAGTTTTTTTCTGGGTTGCCCTTGGACCAAACAGCCCATGTCCTTCCTTCACTTGGCTGATGACTTGCATTAGGGAAAGCCAAATGGTCTGGCTGTCCTGAGCCACCATTGAGGACACTGTTGATGGACACTGTTGATGGACAGTTACACTAAGAAATCTTGGTGCTCTTTCTGGATGAAAGACCATCAGGACCAACCTGTGTCCCCTGCACGGTGTGCTCATGTGTTCATGAGCTCAGTCTAAAGCATTTCTGTTCTCTTCACACCAATGGCTCCTAGATCCCTTCAGAACAAGCTTAGGAAGTGGTCCGCAGTGTGGAAGGGGTTTAGAGACACTGGCAGGAGACAAATGCTGTGTGAAAGTGATGACTGACAGTGATGAGATCACCCTGGGTAGGTGGGAAAAAACACATGCTAGTGAGTGAGGGACACTAGAGGGTGAAGCCAGAGGTCAGGAGTCAGTGTGAAGAGGTCTTTCTGGAGAGTTGAGAGGGGCCGAGGGGAACTGGATTTAGTGCTAAGATGCTTATGTTTTATTGAGGCTCGATTCTATGTTTCCCCTGGGAGGGAGTGTCTGCACAGGGCATATGGGGCAAAGGCTGCCTTAGGCAAATGCTGATGAAGAGGAATGCGCTTTCCCTGTGCAGAGCTTTGGCGTGAGAGAGATCAGCAGTCCTTGTATTGTTCCCTGGGCATAAAAGTCTGAGCTCATGGTATCTCTTTGGTCAGAACGTGTAAGCTAGCAGCTAATAGCTGACTATGCTTTGTGGGATGTGAAGTTTACTTGGGAATTGTACAGTGAGTTTTAGGTCATTCTTTAAGACAAGATGTGAGAAGAGATGATAGAAAGGGGAGAACTAAGATGAATTCTCTGGGTTGGAGAGGCAGCTCGATGGTTATACATATTTACTGTGCAACCATGAGGATCCCAGCATCAGAAGAACAAGCTGTGTGCCTTGTGCACACCTGTAATTTTAGCTCTGAGTCGGGGAGAGATGGCTGGAAACAGGAGAATTGCTGGCTTCCAGCCTAGCAGAGGAGATGTGTGCTGCAGGTTCAGGGAGAGACCCTGCCTCAAAGGAGAAGGCAGAGGTTGACAGAGGAGGTTGCTTGAGTCCCTCTACTGCCTTTCCTTGCCCCGCAACTCATGCACGTACTCACACAGGCATGCGCTATATGCATACAAATAAATAAACCTTTTTAAAAAGGAGTAATTCTCACCAGGGTATATAATGTGTAACAAGCTCAGCTGTGAGAAGCTGTTTCTGAAAGGATGTTGTAGGTTATAAACAGAAATCACTCCTTGACACCATCCCAACTGCTTTCAGCCTGGGACCATTCCATGAAGTCTTTAGCTGGAGTCAGTGGTGTGATGGACGCACCATCTCCTCTGGAAGGTATTCAGTGACATCATTCCGGTAGCTAAATAGCGAATATAGCATGGATAAATATTACACCATGGAAATGGAAAATCCTGCAAATCAGGGAATATTTTTTTCTAGAGAGCTGGCTTTTTGTATATTATAGTGCATTAGCCACTTCAAAGAAGCCTGATTGTGTATCTAATTCCTTCCCTCTGACATAAGAGCATATTTAATGCAGTATTGATGTACTATTTTAAGGAAGCACTGATGGACACATAAATGAAAAATTAAAGCTAAGTGTGGTGGCGCATACCTTTCATCCACACACTCAGGAGGCAGAGACAGGCTGATCTTTGAGTTCTGGGCAATCTTGGTCTATATAGCAAGTTTTTGGCTACATAGTGACACCTTGTCCAAAAACAAGATGTGTAGTTAAGTTTCTCAATGCCTTTTTGTGATCAGCTTTTAATACTTGCTTTTGTGTGTGTGTGTGTGTGTGTGTGTGTGTGTGTTTCTCTGTGTAGTGTAGCCCTGGCTGTTCTGGAACTTACTCTGTAGACCAGGCTGGCCTCGAACTCTTTGCCTGCCTTTGAGTCCTGGGTGCTGGGATTAAGGACATGCTCCACCTCTGCCTGGCGCTCTTTTTTCTTTCTTTCTTTTCTTCTTTTGATGGAGGCTTCCTATGTAGCCCAGACTGGACTTGACTCATCTCAAGATCTTCCCCTGCCATCACCTAAATGCTGGGATTAACAGTGTGTGATGCCCTGCCTGGCCATCAATATTTACCAGTTGACTTTAAGTGGGGAAAGGGGGCAAGACAGGAAAACGCTGTTGATTGGCTGTGGTGGAATAAAGGCTGAGGTGAATGAAGGTGGATGGGGTGGAGAGTCCGGAGGCCCTCTCACCTGCTGTGGGTGGTTAGCTTTTCCTCCCATCCTTTTCCAGGTGCAGTTACTGACAAGATTACAGGCCTCTTTTTTTTTTTTTTTTTTTTTGGTTTTTTTTTTTTTCGAGACAGGGTTTCTCTGTGTAGCCTTGGCTGTCCTGGAACTCACTTTGTAGACCAGGCTGGCCTCGAACTCAGAAATCCGCCTGCCTCTGCCTCCCGAGTGCTGGGATTAAAGGCGTGCGCAACCATGCCCGGCTCAGGCCTCAGTAACCCGGGGAATCCAGCAAATTCAGGACTGTGTGCTTGCTTTGAGAATTTCGGCCTCACAGATCCTTAGAGGCCTTGCTACTGGGTGTGAGGAAGCCTACTGGTTCAGCAGAAGAGCTTGCAAATGAAAAGAAAATGCTTTGCAACAGAATACAGCTATACTGGGGCAAAGTGTCTAATTCAGGGAAATGCTTCCTGGCTTTTCTGCCTGTCAAGGAGGGGACTGTGACAGTCAGAGGTACCTGGACCCGTGTGTAGAGTGCTTACCACTTACTGTCAGTTCTAAGGTGCCTTTATTATGACGCTTATTATGTATATGTACATGATTAGAATTCCAAGTGCAGGGCCTTTTAAAAAGAATGCCCTGGAAAACTAGGCATTTTAACCCATCATCGCTGACATTTCTGAGGGGAAAATGGGATGACTGCGGTGACTTGGGGCAGGTTCAGTTCTGCTCGTACAAGCAGCACACAAAAGCTCCTTACAAAGAAAGTGCTAAACACTCCGTGCCACTCCGGGAGGAGAGAGTGGTTTGACTTCTACAAAAGCCAGTCATCTGCCTTGACTCAGTGGGTGGAGGGTTCGAAGTAGCAGAGCTAACTGCTTTAAACTTGTGACCTTTCCTGAGCATCTGCTCTGTGGCACATACAGTGTTGGACCCCAGGATGCCAAGGGTAACCTGGTCCAGTTGTGTGTGTGTTTTTTTTTTAATGTGGGTTGATGAGAAGGTAACGTCAACAGATGTAAGGGGAAGAGTATAAACACAAGGGTGATGGAGAGGAACTCAGCACCTCTCCAGTACCCCAAAATGACACCCTGTATTTTGCTGAGATTTACATGGGCACACCAAGCATAGGAATGTGGTTTATATATGTATATACGGTCCTGGTTTGTGTGTGTATACAAACATGGAGATGCTGTTTATATGTAACACAAACATACTACAGATTTCAAGCTGTTGTCTGTTACCCTACATACAAGTTTATACTCTGGCTTATACTCCTTTAAGACTCTCATGAGAATACATGCATCCCATTACATTTTATAGCAAACGCTTCTCACTCACTTCCTGGCTCGTCTGCACACAGACGCAGTAGGTTAGGAGATCTATCCATTTCCTCTTATGTTTTAGTTGGAGCTGCATGCTCCGTGGAGCCTGCAGATATCCATGCACACAAATCCTTGAATGGTGTCTCTGTTATTTTTAGGAACAGAATTACCAGATTGAACGGCCATGATGGCTGTGGTGGCTTTTGACGCGTTCTCAGGTTACATTCTAGCAGTACTTTGCAGTTTATACTCTTTGTTTTTTTTTTTTTTTAAGAATTATTATTATTGTATGTCTAGCTGTGTTTTATCTGCTTGTATATTATTGCATCAAATGTATATATCGTTCACAGAGGCCAGAAAGGGTCACTGGATCCCCTGATATAGGAGTTATAGACGTGTGTGCGCTGGGACCCTCTGGAGGAGCAGCCAGTTCTCTTAACTGTTGAGCCACCTCTCCAGCCCCCAGAGCCATTCTTGCTATAATGATATGAATAGTTTCATTTCACAATATATGGTTTAATATTAATACAACAGATATAAATGAGAAATTAGAGTTCTATTTTTTTAAAAAAATATTTTTTGTAGAGGTAAAATAAAATTTATTTTTATTATTTTCTTTTCCCCTCCCTCCCTCCCTCCCTCCCTCCCTCCCTCCCTCCCTCCCTCCCTCCCTCCCTCCCGTCCTTTTGAGAGGGTATTGATGATATACAGCCAGACTTGTACGTGCAGTATTAGCCTCCTGAGAGCTTGTTGTGGCTGTTTTTGGGAGTTAATTGGTTCTTCCAGAACACACTACCATATTAAACTTAGCTCTCTCCTCCATCTGTCTCGGACCTCTCCCCTGGTCTGCTGTTATGCAGGCTGACCTTGGACTACCTGGGCTTATGTGACCCTCCTGGCTTGTCCTCTTGAGGAGTGAGACTTCTGTTTTTCTATTTGCCTCTCCCTTCCTATCTCCCCTCTTCCCAACTTCCCATCTCTGTCTTCCTTTCCCTTCTTCTCCTCCTCCTCTGGGCTGGGAAGAGGGACTCTCAGTTGAGAACTGCTCCCTCCTCCATCAGATTGGCCCGAGCATGTCTGTGGAGTGTTTTCTTGGTTACTAATTGACATAGGAGGGTCCAGCCCATTGAGTGTGAATTGATGACATTGATGACAGCCCATTGATGACATTGAGTGTCATCCCTGGGAAGTGGGCCTGGGTTTTACATGTTTTACTTTAATTTATCTTCATGTGCATGAATATTTTGACTGTATACATACCTGGGCATCATGTGTGTGCTTGGTGGCCACAGAGACAGATGGTTTTGAATTGCCAGACGGGCTCTGGAAATCAAATACACTAGAAGAATATCTAGCGCTCTTAACTACTGAACTATCTTTCCATTTCTGGGCCTGGCCTTTATAAGAAGGGTACTGAGTGAGCCATGGAGAACAGGCCAGGAAGCAGCCTCCCTCAGTGGCTTCTACTTCAAGCTCTTATCTGGAACTCCTGCCTTGACATCCTTCAAATATGAAACTTAAACTACAAGCTGAAGTAACTAAATTTTGGTTATGGTGTTTATCACAGCAACTAGAGCATTGCCTCTCTCTCTCTCTCTCTCTCTCTCTCTCTCTCTCTCTCTCTCTCTCTCTCTGTGCACGAGCGTGCGCGCGCGCGCACACACACACACAAAGATGTTTTGGGATAGATGAAGGGGGTGGGTAGACTACAGGTCCTTATGAATGTTAAAAAAGTCTCCTCTCCTTCCTTTTCCTGATCTCCTACAGTGTCTCAGGCTGACCTGAAATTGATTATGCACCCCGGTTGGCCTCAATTTGAGGTTCTCAGGCTTCTTCACCCCCCCCCCCCCCACCGCAGCTAGAATCTCGGGGTGTACCACCAAACCTGGTCTAACTACCTAACCTGTTTTATTTTTCTTTTTATTACTAGCATTATTTGGCATTAAAAGCTTATTACCTGTTTATTTATTATCATTTAATAAAGATTTAGCATGGACTTCCCAAACCCTTTCTATTGTCTCCAGCTACTGCTTATGAGGCTGGGGGCAGGAAGTTTGTCTGGGTAGCAGAGGACCCTGAGTACCCAGTGTGTTTCTGGCACAGAGTAGACTTGAGCATACAGATGTTGGGTGGAGATGCCAGGAAAGGATGGCCAAGATTCTTGCGGAGTTTTGGTTGCTTTCTTGTCTTTATTTTCATTCCTTCAAAGAACCCGAGTGTAATGTTGCCTAACGAGCATCTGTCAGATGTTGCATCCAGCCTGTTAGCTACTCTGAGAGGACCGGCCCCGCCTTCCTCCCTGAATCAGTTCACCTGCACAATTGCCTCCATAAGCACAGTCCACACAGCCAGCATCAGCAAAATACAAATGAAAGCTTAGGCTTACTTAATGTAGCAGTTCTAGTACGTGGGATTCTGAGTCTAACCAGTGTAGTAACATTTTTTATTTCAGGTTTTAGGCAACCTGTGCTTGGTAATGCTTTTCCAGATTGTGTTTTTGGGCTACCTTAAGTATTCTCACAAGCTGGTCCTGGAATGTGTAGTAGTCAGAGTTCTCTAGAAAAACAGAGCTGACAGAATGATTATATAGAATGGGGATTTGTTAGAGTGGCTTCTGGGCTGTGGCCCAGCTAATCCAACAATGGCTGTCTACCAATGGACGGTCCAAGAATCCAGGAGTTGTTCAGTCCATGAGTCTGGCTGTCTCAGCTCTGGTCTTCAGTATACACTAGAATCCAGAAGAAGGAGTCTCTAATGCCAGTGGAAGAAATACCTCGAGAGTGAGAGCAAGCAGGCCGAGAACAAGAGCTTCCTTCTTTCATGTCCTTTCTTTTGCTTTTCACAAAACCATATTTTTATTAGATATTCTCTTTATTTACATTTCAAATGTTATCCCCTTTATTAGTTTCCCCTCTGAAAATCCCCTATATCCCCCCTTCCCCTTTGTCCCCAACAGACCCACTCCCATATCCTGGTCCTGGGATTCCCCTGTACTGGGACATAGAACCTTCACAGGACTAAGGGCCTCTCCTCCCATTGATGACCGACTAGGCCATCCTCTGCAATATATGCAGCTAGAGACACGAGTCCCACCAAGTGTTTTCTATATCAAGATATAATTTACAAAACACATGAAACTCAAGAAGAAGGAAGATCAAAGTGTGGATACTTTGATCCTTTTTAGAAGGGAGAACAATATAACCATGGAAGGAGTTACAGAGACAAAGTTTGAAGCAGAGACAGAGGAATGACCATTCAGAGACTGCCCCACCTGGGGATCCATCCCATAAACATCCACCAAACCCAGACACTATTTCATGTCATTTCTATAGGCTGCTGGAAGACATTATGGCTCAGACTAGAGGTGGGTCTTCCCACCTCAAAAGATTTAGGGTGAGTCTTTCCACTTCAAATGATTTAATTAAGAAATACCCCTCACAAATGTACCCAGCTACTTGAGTTTTAGTTAATTCCAGATGTAGCCAAGTTGACAGCAAGAATAGGCATCACAGAACTCCAGCAATATCCTAGTGTTGGTTCTTTGAGACTTCTTACTTATAGGTGGAAGGAATTCACACATGGGTGGATTACTGGTTGAATACCCTCCATAATGTTTGCCCAGTGCTATTTTTCTAGAAGGCAGAAAGGAGAGAGAGGGAGTTGCCTGAAGTTACAAATCTAGGTAGCACAGACAGAGGACTAGAATCCACATTGCTAAGTATTGGCTCATCCTTTGGTCTTTCTTCAAATATCTCACAACACAGATCTTCCCCCCTCTCCCCAGTTAACTTGACCCAGGCTGGTTTCCTGGCAGGAGAACTACCCTCTTTCCCCTCTTTCTCAGAACCTGTCCGCGTAGTCCTTTGCACTTGGCACATCAACTCGAAGTTCTCCTGGTAGCTCCTGCATCTTAAGATGGGTCTGTGGAGTTCATATAGCAGCATGTTCATCTCTGTTGCCGCTGGTCCCTTGTCCTGCTCCCAGAAAACACAGATTTTGCCAAGCAGATAAAGAAGCTACAGTAGGCTGTTCCACTGGGGTAGGCAATATTAATTCTCCTGTGTTCACACAAGGGGGCCATAATCCCAGACTTATCTCCTGGTAATTAATGGTGGTACCTCTTTTACTCTAAAACAACCTGGCTTGAGTAATAAATTATATTGTCAACCTGTAGGTCCTGTGGATAGATTGGTAGAGGAGTCTTAAGTAGCTATATGAAAGCACAATCCAATTTGCACACGATGTGTTGGCTATTTCTAGAATCTATAAGAGCTTCGGTTTTCCAGAAGGACAGATTGAGTGGGACTACAATATCATTTGGCACAAGTTCGATTTTGGTCCCCTATTCACTACAGGTTACTACAGTGGCAGCAGGCACCCAGGGCTTCTTGATTAGTCATTCTTATACACTGTAATACCACATAGTTTCATATTTTTCTCCTGATCAAAGACCCTTCAGCTCCAACTCAGCCAACTTGTACCATACCCAGAGTCTGGAGTGGCACAAACACATTCTTCAGACCCTGGTGGTCACTGACACTCATCTCTGTTTCCACATTGTAATGTTTATAGCTGCAGGGGACCCTTTGGGAGGATTAGAAATTCATTATACTTATAGAATCAGGGTCACAAATTCAACACACACATTTCTTTAGCATCCATTTGTCTCTAAAGAACCAAGGTGAACAGGGCCATGATGCCGCCATGATAGCCTGGGGGTCACCACTGAGTTTTGAGAGCTTCTTCACATCCCATAGGACTGAAAACTAAGCTCTCTCCCTAGAATTAAAGGCATCTCTCTTACTTGGTGGATGGAGGGTGTTT
This sequence comes from Mus caroli, assembly GCF_978045245.1. Taxonomy (NCBI): domain Eukaryota; kingdom Metazoa; phylum Chordata; class Mammalia; order Rodentia; family Muridae; genus Mus; species Mus caroli. The sequence goes on along the minus strand of NW_028227256.1, from coordinate 81,679,388 downwards.
TAGCAAAACAGAGTGACTGCTGACTTTTGGGAAATGTGGCGGTCTGTCAGGTTGATTCTGGGTTGTCACCAAATCTATCTGTGTATCGATGTGTGTGCTTTCTAGCTGTGCAGATGAGCTAGGCATTTGCTAGGTGACTGCTTTGGGCTAAGCTCTGGGGTGTGTACCACACAGAGCGTGGCTTTTAAGGTGGATGTGGGAAGGAGATCCATCCGGGTTCTCAAGCTTGCCAGAGCACCTTACTGACAGAGCTATAGCCTTTCATGTGCTAATTTTAAGCTCTACACCACCTCCTTTGATTAAAAGGAACAGGGAAGCCATGGCAGAGCTGTGAGTGTGTTTTTTTTTTTTTCAAGTCTATATTGTGATGTGTTTTCTAAAGCCACTGATCTTGTCATGCTCAACAGGATCTAAACCCATCCATCTGGCTTTCTCTTTAGTCTTTTAATGGATCTCTGTCACTGTGGAGAGATTGGTATGCTTTGTAAAAGCCATGACCACTATCAAAGTGGCTTTCTCATTGTAGGAAAACTGTTATTTCCTTGGGCGAAACAGTTTCTGAGTTAAAAATGCAAATCAGTTTTGGCACTGAGAAAAACAAAATTTGAACCACTGTGGCATATGCCTGTAATCTTAGCATTTGGGGGGAGGGGCGGAGGAGAGAGGATCGGGAATTCAAGGTTATCCCTAGAGCTACATAGGGAGTTCAAGACCACCCTGGACTACATGAGAGCTTGTCTCAGAACAGCTCCCCACATCCTCCTAAACAAATCTCCCAAATGACACACTTCCACAAACAAACCCAAAGTTTAAGAAAATGTTGGTGACTTCTCTAAGAGCTACAGCAAGATGCCTTGGGTGCCTTTGTCTTTGGAGCAAATGCCATCCCTTATGGAATGAAAATTCACTTAAAGCTGAGTTTTCAGTATAATAGTTAGAATTCAAATGTACTGTAGTAAACTCTATGTAATATAGAAATATAAAAAATCATAGGAGTTTTGTTGAGGCCAGCCAGCGGCCCACGTGTCTGGGTTCTAGCCTGGGAGGCATCTTGGAATCTGGAAGAAAAGAGGGAACGAGAGGCGGCGCAAGAAAGGATAGAACCAAGACATCAGTCTGACACTGGGTTATGAAGAAGGGGGAGGGGCCCATTCCTGCCAAATCATCCTTGGAGTCCAGTTTCAGGTGACCAAGTGTTGGCTCCGGAACAGTTCCGGAACAGCTAGGCGGCAGGTAGTAGCAGTGGGAGTGGCAGAATGCTAGGGTGGCAGGCTCCACCCCTGATGCTCTCTTAGTGCTAACAGTCGAACCTGATCAGCCAGATTTCAGGCTGAGGCCAGGAGGTTACAGAGTCTGATTTTCACTTTTTGTTTTTTGCAATGACTTCTTTACTTTTTAAAAACGCCTTGCACAGATGTGCTCTTTTTTTTCCCCCCAGTTTTTGGATGACTTCCCTTCTCTTCCTCCATTACATCTCTGCCAGCTTGGGTCCACTAGCCCCCTGGAGTTTATTGATCAGAAGGGGGTGTGCCCTGTGATCAATAGCCCAGCAGAGGGAGCAGAGTGGCAAAGGGGAGACTGACCTACTCTCTTTAGATCACTTTCCGTTTTGGAAGAAGAACAATGTGAACGTCTTAGGAGGATGTTTTTACACTTTTCCCTTTTGATGCTGTTTTGTTTCCTAGAGGGATGGATGCATACTGTATATCTGTCTGTTTCGTTTTTCCCAACATGAGGGTTGTGATCTGGACAGGTCAGGAGACTGGGAGCATTGCTCCTTATTTCTCTGACTAGTGGGGCTGATTGTTTCAGAGGTCCCTTGGGATCATAGGTCTGGGCCACATATTAAATTGGGGTGCTTGTGCATGTATGTGGGTGTGTGAGGGAGGGAAGGGGGCAGAGAGGAAGAGAACCTTCTCAAGACTCAGTATAACTTGAAAATACTGTTCTTTAACATTTATTTGTGTGCAAAATTGTTCCCCTTTGGAAACTTTTCCTGGTGAGAGCCCACCCCATTGTATCCCATAGGCCTTGAAATCGTCATTTCTGATTTGGTTTTCTTCTCTTCCAAGTCTTAGTTATTAAACTGGCTTCAATGCAGCATCCTTATAAAACACCCATCCAACTTGACCCCCCCCCCCAGGCCCATCTTGGCTCCTGACTCCTGAGTTGTGCCGATATTCTTCTTGCTACATTTGGCCTTCCTTATCCCTGATGATGTCCTGGGTAGAGTCAACTCTGGACCTACCTGCTTCCAAGATCTCGGATTCCTGTATCCTTTGCATCTCTTACCTTGTTCTTTACTGGTCCTCCAAGTTCCAGAAGTGTAGAACCCTCAAGGATTCATCTTCTTGCATGGAGCCCCTCACCAGACTGACAACAGCACTTTCCTATCTCCCCATTCTGCTTTCTGATTTAAAGTACAGGGACTGTCATCTAAACCCAGCTCTTGGCCAGTGTCTCACCTCTCTCCCCGCTTTAGACACCCTTCTGCACTAACTAGCTCAGTAGGACTGCAGCCCTGACATATCTAGGTGATGGCTATATCTGTCCCCAAAGCCAGGCCCCAGGGCTTTCCCAGAGGGAAACTGCCCACCCAGACACCCATGCCACAATGTAGGCGTGGTTTGCAACATCAGCTGGGTCCTGATCCCTGCCCAGAAGCCCTTCATGTGGACTCAGTGAGCCAATGGTGCTACCTGACTCCCAATATTGATCCAGTCCCACTATACACATGTTCTGCCAAAGAAGAAACCGACTCAGCCATATAGAGCAAGTGTCTCAGACATGTCCTGCTCTTCCTCTCTGTGTTGCCTGTGATTGCTATGCACAATTAAACCGGTGTGGAATACTTTTTTTTTTTTTTTTGAAGTGAGGGGCAGGATCTCACTCTGTAGCACAGATTGCTTAGCTTGGAACTCACTATGTAGCCAAGGCTTACCCTGCGCTTCTGATCTTCCTGCCTCAGCTATCCAAGTGCTGGCATTACAAATGTGTGCCACCACACCTGTCTGGCCTTAAATACATCTTGGTTCTAGAAATGACTGCAGGTATTTGAAGTTGCTCCACAGAGGCAAACTCTATGTGGGTGCCCGTAGAGGCAAGGTGTTCCTATGACAACATTTGTACAGGATCCTCATCCTGGATCAGCTGGTGACAATGTTTTGCTCACTCTTCATATATCTATAAATAATTTGGCACATTTCCACATTCTCTGTTTCAACAAAGCTCTGGGATCGTGGGTGGGAAGGGCTGCAGCATCACAGCGTCACCCGAAGCACTCAGCGAGGAGGCCAAGAGCTGCCACAACAGGAAGCAATCCTGAGCGTCCCGTCAGCCTTTTATAGTCCTTGCTTTGGTTCATTTCCGGCTCTTAAAAATAGCCTCTTGCTACCAAAATCGATGACCTGAGTTCAATCTCTGAGCCCTGCACAGTGGAAAGAGAGAACAGACACCCTCAGGTTGTTCTCTGACTCAGGAATGTTATGTTTATGTGTCCCCAATCAATCAATCAATCAACCAATCCATCAAAAATAGCCTTCTTGAGGTGTTATCAGCTAAGAAGTAGGCAGGAAGAAGGTGGCTTCTTTCACAATTTAATTTTTTTCTTTAATTTTCTTTCTTCCTTTCTTCCTTTCTTCCTTTCTTCCTTCCTTCCTTCCTTCCTTCCTTCCTTCCTTCCTTCCTTCCTTCCTTTCTTCTTTCTTTCTTTCTTTCTTTCTTTCTTTCTTTCTTTCTTTCTTTCTTTCTTTCTTTCTTTCTAAAAAATAAGTCTATGCTAGTAATTGAGATTCGAATAAAGTACTGACCATTGATGAAGGGAGCCAGAGGCTGAGTTTAGTTTGCCTGGAAGATGCAGGGCCTTCTGAGTGCCACACGGGGCCACCATCTGGGTGCTGCCCTAGAAGACTGTGTCTGGGGCCCTTGGGAACCTGCACCACCCCCTTTTCCTCCTGGCTCCGTCCTTTCCTGGACAGCTGTGCAGGGACTATGAGAACTGACACAGAAGACTCTGATCTTATTGGAGCATTGGGCTTAGGCACGTTCCTGTCGCAAAGGGACACTTGCAAAAGCTTACTTTTCGAATTATAATGCATTTAGGAATTAGTGTTTTGACTCATTATCCTAGCATTAATATCCTAGAGTGGTGTTCAAACAAGACACATTTCAAACTGTTTAAAATTGTCAGAGGGAAATGTATTTTAGCCTCAAGATGAAAGGCTGATAAACCTGGTGTTCTTATTCCGAAAGCATTCCCCAAATCCTTTCTTTATTTCCCAGGGCTATTTTTTCTTTGCCCTCCGACAGGTATTGTTGACAGGTATGAGCTGGGACCTCCCAAAATGTGTTCTCAGAGGGCAAGGCTGACCTACTCCAGACCTCGATGTTGTAGAACTCAGTCTCCACTTTCATGAAACCAGCTGTGCCTGCTTGAGGTGTCAACCAGATCAGGCCTGTGCCCTGTTGACATTCCCTCACGGAAGGAGAGGGTCCCTGGACCCTCACCTGAATATTCAGCCACTCCTCTCACTCATCTGCATGTAATTTTACCCTAAATTGCATGTGGCCTTGGTGAGGGATGCATCAAGGCTATCATCTATACTTTAGGGTCACCCAGCTCCTGCCTGTAACTCCTCACTTGTGTTCTGTAACCGAGCCTAGTAACTCATTGGTTACCCAGGGACAGTATTTTGGTTTGTCTTTGGGACCTTATGACATTGTTTATGTCCCCCCCCTGCCCCCGTACCACCCCAGCCCATGCCAAGGAATTCCCATAAGACACCCACAATCTTAGGTGCCCTGGCTGGCTCTGCTTCAGGTGACTCAAGGCGACCACAGACCCTCTGAGGACCCACGGGACTCTACTCAGTGAGATCCAGGTCTGAGGTTTCATGTTCTTCAAATGAGTAACCTCATTGCCTTGGCCTTTATTTTCTCCATCTGTGAAGAGGACTGAACTGGATTATCTCAGCAGCATGGTTCTGTGGGCTGGCCTGAAGAGAGTGGGACAAACTAGTGGAAGGTTACGTACGGTCCTTGTGAGTGGTCTGACTTTAGTCTTTTGGCTCCAGGGTTAGGAGGTTCTGGTAGATGAATGACTCTCACACCTCATCAATTTAAGTATCTATGCATCTTCTGGTTGAAATTGAAGTCTTGTCACTAGGGAAAATACACATTTTAGGAATCTCACCCCTCCTTGCCACTCACATGTGTGCATTGCATGACGAAGTGTGCAGATTTAGAAAGAGGATTGAACACTATGGGAGATATTTTCCATGTGGATACCTTTTTATTTTTTCCATGCCATTTGCTGAAGAGAGTCTTCTTTACCCATTAAGCTGACTTGGCACAGTCGCAGAAAATCGATTGTGCCTATTTCTGGATTCTGTTTTACTGACTCCACCCGTCGGCTGTTAGACCGACATCGTACTGCCTTGACAACTCTAGACATCCTACTGAACCACAGTTTCTATTTATTTTTATTTTTCTATTTTTCACTTATTCTCTTTACATCCTGCCCACTGCACCCTCCCAGCTACCCCCTCCTACAATCCTTCCTCCTCCCCTTCTCCTCTTAGTGTATGGGGGCCTCCCTGGATATCCTCCCGACCCCAGCACCTAAAGTCTCTGTGGGGCTAAGCACATTCTCTGCTACTGAGGTCAGACAAGGTAGCCCAGCTAGAACAACATATCCCACAGACAGGCAACAGCTTTTGGGATAGGCCCCGTTCCAGTTGTTCAGGCTCCACATGAAGACCAAGCTGCACATCTGGTACATCTGTGTGGGGAGGTTTAGGTCCAGTCCATGTGTGCCCATTGGTTGGTGTGGACCACAGTTTTAAGAGTAAGATAAAGCCCATGCCTTTTTTTTTTTTAAAGATGGATTTTTCCGTCCTTTTTAAAAGGGCACATTAAGTTGTTCACTTTTTAATGTATCTCCATGTCTTAGTCAGGGTTTCTATTCCTGCACAAACATCATGACCAAGAAGTAAGTTGGGGAGGAAAGGGTTTATTCAGCTTACACTTCCAAATTGTTGTTTATCACCAAATAAGGTCAGGACTGGAACTCAAGCAGGTCAGGCTACAGGTGCTGATGCAGAGGCCATGGAGGGATGTTACTTACTGGCTTGCTTTCCCTGGCTTACTCAGCTTGCTTTTTTATAGAACCCAAGACTACCAGCTCAGAGATGGTACCACCTACAAGGGCCCCTCCCCCATTGATCACTAATTGAGAAAATGCCTTGCAGCTGGATCTCATGGAGGCATTTTCTCAACTGAAGCTCCTTTCTCTGTGATAACTCCAGTCTGTGTCAAGTTGACACATAAAACCAGTCAGTACACTCCATGTTTCAGAATTAACATGCCTTTGTAGTGAAAAATAACTCTGCACACTTAGAGGTTAAGAAAGGAAGGAAAGAAGGAAGGAAGAAAGAAAGAAAGAAAGAAAGAGAGAGAAAGAGAGAGAGAGAAAGAAAGAAGGAGAGAAAGGGAAAAGAAAGAAAGAGAGAGAGAGAAAGAAAGAATCTTTTGATTAATAGCACATGGCAAGTTCTGGCTAGTACACAGTGGTAACCAGCCTTGAATAGAGTTTTTTTTTTTTTTTTTTTTTTTCTAGCTTGTATAAGGCCTTAGGTTTATATATTTTGCATATACTGCCATCCTTAAATCTCCTCTAGGTCCTGGCCCTAGGTTAAACAGAGGCAGGAGACTGCACAAGTCTGGTCACTTGGGCAGTGGGAGAGTTACTCAATGAATGTGTGGTCAGAATTATTTCTTAAGTACACCAGCACTGTTGTTCTTTTTGAATAGTGGTTGCCCAGGGTCATCTTGCCCACCTGGTTGAATTATGGTCTTCCCAGATAAGAGCTCAGGAGACTTGGTGGCAGGGCAGATCTTAAAGATGGTTGTGACACCGTGCTGCCCTCTTCAGCTGCAGGTTAGAGCCTGCATGTCTTTTGATACAGGAAAGGAGCTCCTGGTGGGCTATAAGTCAAAGTTGTCTCCTTTGGTTACTGGAATGGAGGTTAACTGGATGTCAGTCTTGGTGAATTAATATTAGCAAAAACTTCCTCAGCAAACCTAAACTTCATCTGTGATACACAATTCTCTCTTGTATAGCTTCTAACAAGTCTGGTTAGCACACATATCTTCCAGCCATATTGGAGATAGCACTCCTTCAGTTAAATACTGCTTTACGTAGCCTATGTACTGATAAATCCTTTACAAAGTCAATCTTATTACTTTCAGTCTCTCCTGCATCACCTGTACATTTGAGAAGTGCCCTTCTAAAGCCTATAAAAAGGCCTGCTAGGATTGCATGGAGTCTATATATCAAATAGGGAAAGAATTGACACAAACTACTGTGGTTCTGCCCTCTGTCATCTTTGCTTTGGTTTTAGATGATTGTCTCTGATTTATAGAAGAGAAACCCCACCCAGGGAATGTATACTGTGAAATGAAAATGAACAACTAGTTCAATTTGCTACCAATATAAATTGTGTGGCATGTTTTGCAGGTTTTTTCCCCATGGTGCTAAGAACATTAATTTTGCTAAAGCCACATAGTGATTTTTGAAAGAAATGAAAACATGTAAAATACACAAATTTTAAAAAGTGATGCTTTTCCTCACTGACAGAAGGATCCAAAGCCATCCATGCTTGTTCCAGATAACTGTGATGAGGGTGTCCAAGTCTGCTTCTCCCTGAGGTGCAGGCATGAATATTCAACCACCGATTCTCCAGAAATAGCAATCCCCACTCCCATTTGTTGTCTGCTCCTTTCTGTGATGTAAATATTCCCGCAGATGCTTTCAGACTTCTAGGGTGGTGACCCTGCAATGCCGAGAAAACACACACCAGAACACCACTGTCTACAGTTTCTGTCAGAGAGCCCCAATGGCAGGAAGTAATGTCAAGAATACGGGTGATAAAATATACCAAACTATATTTGGAAGAGCTAAGGTTTTAAGAATTTAATGTCCATCTTACTTTTCTATCGCTATGACAGAGCACCATGACCAACACAGCTAACTTAGAAAGCATTTAATTTGGGGCCCACAGTTGCGGAGAGTAGAGTCCATGGCCAGCAGGTATGGCAGTGGCACAGTAGCTAAGAGCTTAACATCCTGAGCTTCAAGTTGAAAGTGGAGGGTGGGGGTGGGGGTGGGAAGAAGGTGCAGGGGGAGAGAGAGAGGGTAGAAGTAGGGGGATGGAAGGGGAAGAGGGAAGCCATGGAGGAGGAGGGACAGGGAGAGGGGAAGGGAGGAGGGGTGAGGGGGAGAGGAAGGAAGAGGCTGTTTCACTGCATGAGGGGTTCGTACTGGCCAGAGGGAAGGTGATGTAGGGAACACTGTGGGGCAGTAGGAGGCATTAGTATGGCCAGGGGTGGGGGTGAGGGGCTTCCTCTTTTATCCCATCAGCCCCACTTGAGGCACATGACTCCGCCCTCCTTAGAGGGAATCTGGCCTTTTGACCGCAAGAGGGGGCAGTAGCTCTGAGGGTGTAGGCCATCTCTTCTGACCTTTCACATGGTATCCTCAGAGGATTTTGAAGAGCACTGAGACAAGTGAACTTCCATCCGTAACCAGATTTGCTCCGGGATAAGCCCCGCCCTCGTTCTGCGCCTTGTTGGCAGGGTGTGGGTTCCCTGTGCAGCATTGTGTTGGGTCCTTCCTACTTCTGTGACAATTCGGATCCACCCCACTCCTCCCCTGCTCGGCTTTCCCCTTTCTTTCTCCTGTCCTTTCTGTCTCCATCTGACACAAACCCCTTTCTGTGAGGGGAGCCCTGGTCTCCCTGCGACTTGGTTCTAGCAGCTCTTTGGATGGGTTGGGGAGCACATCTGACTCAGAGGCCTGTGGGACTCAGCGTAGCTGTCGGGTCCGGGGAGAGAAATGGTCCTCCATGGTCCTCCGTGTGGGAAGAGGTCATTTTGCTTCGGTCAGAAAAATGTCAAGTTCAAAGTGCCGAGCCAGCAGTTGGTTTCAGGAAGCCAAGCCTTGAAGAAGTTGTTGTGTGTGACAAAGAAGGTCCTCTGTCAGTCAGTGTGACTTCACATCGCGGCTCTGCCCTTTTGGAGTGTGTACTGTGACCGAATTAGTTAACTTGCCAGTTTTCTTCTCTGTAAATATTAATTAAGAGAAATGATATAAAATAGAGAATATGAAAATAGTTTGATAGAAATAACCCTAAAAATATTTGAGGTTTTGGTAAATGAATGCCTAGTCCATGGACAGGACAATGTTCAGCATGTTGTAAATTCTATAAAAAGTGCCCGTTTCAGTGCCATTATGATGAATATTATTTCAGAGTATTTAAGGAATGACACTCTTATAGACACTGAATTGGAAATAACAGTCACAATCTGGTACTTTGAGAGCAGGCAGTTGGTTCAATAGATTGTGCACAGAATACTCAAAATGGTCCCGTCGTACTCTGAGCAGCCTTCTTTGTCTCTTCCATGCTGTTTCCCCTCTGTTCAGTCTTCCCTCCTCCAGCCTCTTCTTCCCTGTGAGAAAAGTAAAGCAGACTTTCAGCCTGCTGAGGCGCTGAGTTAAAGGTTGCGCGCACTCCATCAGATTGGCATGACATCCGCAAACGTCTGCCCCTCTTCCTTCCTTCCTTCTCTTGTAATATAGCTAATCAATATGAAAGATTACCTCTGTGGAACTTCAGGGCCTTCATGGTAAAGGGTTGTGGTCTAAACATGTGATGTGGGCTGATTGGAGCTCACCCTGCTTGGAGGTCCCCTGCTGTGCCAGGCGTTAGCTGCCTATTTCTGGGATTCTGGGCAGATCAAAGAGTTCCCAGGGGATAAGAGGGATGGAGGGACAGAAGGACAGAGGGATGGAGGGGAGTTTGGCTGCGCTTATCCCACATCACTAAGAACTTGACTGTGTTATCACTGGCAGCTGTCTTTGCGTACACTGGCTTGTGTTTAAATAAAAGAATACCCGTTCCATGGACAGGATGATGTTGGACACTGCCGCCAGCTGTATTTGAGCTTGACATGAAGCCCAGCTGTTGGTCAGACCCCCCATGACACGGTTTAGGAGGAGTCACCTCAGCTGACTGTCACTGAGAAGACTGTGGAGAAAGGCTGTGATGAGAGCCTGAAAGGTCTCCACTGGCAGTGGGTCAGGTGAGGGCAGAAGATGAGCAATGTGAGCCAGACAAGGCAGGCAGGCCTCTCCTTCCACCGCATGGAGGATGGTGTGCCAGGTTGCCATGGTGACCACAGACTCCTTTGGGCCAGCTGCATTGTGAAGGTATCAGAGCAGAAAAGATGGCAACTCCCTAGTTCCCATTCTGCCCAGACTGTGAAATGGCAGTAAATGCCACTCCGTTCTCTCCTAGAAAATGTGCTTTCTCTTTGAACTCCGTGCCATAAATTCTAGGGAGAAAAATAATTCATCAGAGCCAAGTTCTGGATGTAATGGTAGCATTGCAATGATTTTTCTCTTTTAGATGCATATTTCTCAGGTTCAAAAGTAAAATTAGAGTCTTTTTTCGCACTCCCCCCGGGCTGCGCTAATGTGTCTTTGTCCAGGAGTAAAGGGTGGCATCATAGCCTGCTGCGCTGGGTTAGTAACTTATCCCTTAAACTCGGGTCCTCATTGTGTTTTCACGTGGGTAAACATTCTGGTTCCCGGTTTTCATGAATTTCTGTCTCGTGTGTGTGTGTGTGTGTGTGTGTGTGTGTGTGCCTGTGTGTGTCTGTGTGTCTGTGTATATGTGTGGTGTGGTGTGTGTGTCTGTGTGTGTATGTGTGTGTCTCTGTGTGTGTGTATGTGTCTGTGTGTGTATGTGTATGTATGTGTATGTATGTGTGTGGTGTATGTGTGTGTGTGTGTGTGGTGTGTGGTGTGTGTGTGTGTGTGTGTAGTGTGTGTGTGTATGTGTATGTGTGTGTGTGTCTGTGTATGTGTGGTGTGTGGTGTGTGTGTGTGGTGTGTGTGTGTGTCTGTGGGTGTGGGTGCGTGTGTGAGGAAGCCAGAAGACAGCTGCAGATTTCACATCCCATCTTTGTTTCAGTTTGAATATTTTTTATTGTGCTCACACTTTAAATCATTGTTTATAGTACTTTGAATCCAGTTTTTGCTCTTCCAAAGAATTTTTATATCTTTACTTGTTTGGTTCTTAAAATGCCATCTCTTTTCTTCTTTTTGGCATTATAAAAGTGGCATAGTGCCATTATGAGGAGTTTAGCAATAAAAAGAAAGATCTAGAATCCTACAATTCAGATTTTTTATTTATTCCTTTTTAAAAAAATTTTAAGAAATATTTTAAATTTAGAAAATTAAGAAATCCAAACCTGCTGGGCATGGTGGCACATGCCTTTAATCCCAGCACTTGGGAGGCAGAGGCAGGTGAATTTCTGAGTTCGAGGCCAGCCTGCCTGGTCTATAGAGTGAGTTCCAGGACAGCCAGGACTACACAGAGAAACCCTGTCTTGAAAAAACCAAAAAAAAAAAAAAAAATCCAAACCTCTGATTGGAGGGAGGCCGCCGAGGTTAAGAACACTTCCTGTTCTTTCTGGGGACCAACATTCAGTTCCTAGTAAGTGTGTCAGGCAGCTTCCAACTGACTGCCTGTAACTCCAGCTCTAGGAGATCTGATGTCCTCTATAGGCCTCTGAGGGTACCCACCCACATGTGCCACACATTCACATGCACATATAAATAACAATAAAAACTTCTTTCAGTGGGAGTACTGAGAAAAGGTCTCACTGTCCTGGCTGTCCTGGAACTCACTCTGTAGACCAGACTGGCCCTGACTCACAGAGATCCACCTGCCTCTGCCTCCCGAGTGCTGGGATTAAAGGTGTGCCCAGCATACCTGTCTAATAACTATTTCTGATGATAGGAGGGAAAGTCCCTAGCTTATTTGATCTACTGTTTAATACCAGTAGCACGACACTTTTTTCTATTTTAGAACTTATATCTGGTGAGGAATATTGTTTTGGTTCTTCTAATATTCAGACCTAACCCCTTTCTTACTATTCTAAATAAGAAAAGCTGTTAGCACATAGCTGCAAATGCTAGTTTGCCTGCTAGCTGGCATGTTCCAAATGTCGGCATGTCTACTCAGTGATTGGACTTTCTGTATCAGCGTACTGCTGCCGTGGATTCTCACGGAATTTTATGAGCTCACCCTCTACCCTTTCATGTGAGACTTATGACAGTTTGGTGACTTGTCCCATTCCAGATCCTGCCCTCCTCCACTCCCCACTCCCCCGAGGCTCCTGCTTGAGATTTATACTTGAGGGAAACCTACACGCTAGCTTTGAAACTGTTTATTAGTGTTTTTTCTTTCTTTTTTTTTTTTTTTTTTTTTTTTTGGTTTTTCGAGACAGAGTTTCTCTGTGTAGCTTTGGCTGTCCTGGAACTCACTCTGTAGACCAGGCTGGCCTCGAACTCAGAAATCCGCCTGCCTCTGCCTCCTGAGTGCTGGGATTAAAGGCGTGCGCCACCACGCCCGGTGTTTTTTCGAGGAGACTCACTAGCAAATTCTTCAGTGACGGTGCTCCTGTGAGCTGCTGGGCTTTTTAGAATGCAAGGGCTGTGAGTGTTTCTGTAGCCTCAGGTAGGATGTGCCAGAGTCTCCCACATGCTGTTTTGTAGACTGTGAATAGAAAGCACGAGTGACTCTGGATTTGTGCCGTCTTCCTTAGGAGAGCTAAGATAGATTCTTAAGAACACTGTATTTATTATTATTGTTATGTGTGTGAGTCTGTTCTCTCTGTCTCTGTCTCTCTCTGTCCTCTTACACCCATGAATGCATGCTGCACACTGTGTATGTGGAGGCCAGAGGACAACTCTGTAAAGGACCTTTTCTCATTTCATCTTTACACGGGTTCCAGCGATGGAACTCAGGTTTCTGGGTTTGTGTGACACACGCACTGGGTCATCTTGGCCCCAATATTCTTATCAAGCTGTACATTTCATCCAAAATTGTGCTAGGCTCCCTGAAATTCTATATAGTGTCCACTTTAAAAGTATGACAAGGAAAAAGTATAAAATACTGACAAGTATTTTATTGGCTGACATAAAGTAACTAAGAGTGAATATAATGAAAATATTAGTGCTGACGTTTTAATTTTTTTTTGCCAGTCATATCTGTTAGCTCACTTAATTGTTAGCTTTTTTTTTTTTTTGTCTTTTGTGTTTTGGCTGAGTCTCAGTACATACAGCTCTGCTTGGCTTGGAACCAGCTAGTGTAGACCAGGCTGGCCCCAAACCTGCAGCAACCTTTCTGCTTGTGCCTCCCATGGGCTGCAGTTACAGGTGTATACCATCTGCATAGCCAATCGCCTGGCTTCACACTTAGCAGATGAGGGGGAGCAGAAGCTCAGAGATGAAACTCGTTTTCTTCTGTTTCTCCCTCTTTGCCCTTGACTCAGTTGAGTCATGAGCTGTGCAGGAAACATTTCTGGTGCAGAGTTTAGAAACTGGGAGGGATGTCTTTCTTATTGTGTAGTTCATGGCCTGCCTGACCTTGTTTTCTGTAAGGTGAGAAAAGAAAGTTAGCTGAGAAACTTTCAGCTATTCTTGCAATGAACTCTTTAAGAAAAAACAATAACCACCCAACCGGAAGCTCATAGAGGAAGGACCTCCCCCGCCCCCCTTCCTGTCTGTTTTATTCCACAAGACAGCTTATCAGGCAGTCTTTTCTGTACCTAAAGAGCAATGCTACTTTTCAGAGGGATCTGGGAGACAGAATTCAGGATGAGAGTAAGTTTTCTGGGTGCCTTACAATGCCCTCTTGTAAATGAAAGCTCCCAGAGGAAATAAAAAAGCTGTGTCTGTGTTAGAGTCTACAGGACCAATTGACTAGTAGAACTTTGTGATTATGAAGAGTTAGAATGTGGCCAAAGGAGACCCAAATTCTCTTTGGCTATCTTTAACTCCCTTGATAGCTACTTACTACCCACTCCTAGTCTTGACCTAGTACACTTGTGGCTGTCAGATGAAACCTTTTGGAGTGTATGGACTTCCCAGACCACTAACTCCAAGCTGGGAATGCCCTCAGATAACATCTGAAACCTGTAATTCAGTTTTCCTGGCTTTGCTGCTTAACTGGTATCCTGTCAATATATTTGGGGAGGGGGATGCTTTGGTTTATGATTTTCATTTGTTCTGTAATAATAAAAAGTTCACTAGACCATTTCCAGATTAAAACATGGCATTTGATGATGTAAGCATCCTCTTCTGATGCCAGGAAAGGCAGAGGATTGTGGGAGATTGGCAGGTTGAAGAGATTTTGCGGTGCTGTGGGGAGGTAAGACATATTTTATTCACCGGCACACAGACCACTAAGTGCACAGCTAGGAGGCGCCCACGTGAATGCTGGCACACACAGGAGGGCACACAGGCTGCAGGGAGGGAGGTCCACAGGCCTGCAGACAGACAGACATAGGCAGGCTAGTGAAAGCACTCAAGACCACATTTACATAGAGTCCCGCAAGAGTGGGTCCTGAAGAGATGGCTCAGTGCTTAAAAGCACTGGCTGCTTTTCTAGAGAACCTGGGTTTGGTTCCCAGCATCCACATAGTAGCCCACAACTGTCCAGTTCCAGGGCATCTCACCTACCTTTTGGTTTCCATGGACACCAGACATACATGCAGGCAGAACACCCACACACATGACATTAAAGAAAAAAAAAACACACAGGAGTGTTGCTCTGCCAAAATATCTGTATAATGGATGACATCACTGTTTATCATGGCTTACTTTGGGGTTCTCAGTGGGGTGCTCTGTGCTCTGTGGGGATTGACTCATAGCTCCCAAGATGTTTGGTGACTTCCATGTTTAAGCTGACTGGTATCAGATACCCATGTCAGTGCCATATTACCTCTGTATAAACTGGCCCTTATGGCCCTCTGTTCCCAGGCCACATCCACTCAGATCTGGCTTCAAAATAAACTCTCTGTTTTTTGAAGAGGGGTCTGCATTTTTTTATCAATAAGCTTAAGACTTCCTCCAAGGAAACACTGGAGATAGGAACATGGTCAGGAGGCTACTCTAGCCAGTGTAGCCAATGGGCAAGCACCAGGCTCAGGAAGAGATCCTGTTTCAAAAGATGAAGGGAGGCACCTGACATTGGCCTCTGAATGCTATTCCATATGCATGTGTACACACATGCATCATAACCATTTACACATGTCCATGCATATACATTATAATGCACATGCATGCACAATGTGCGCGCACACACAGACACACGCACTGAGGTCTCTGTTTCACAGAGAATAGAGGTAACCTGAGCAGACTCCTTTCCCTTCATTAACCTGTGACACAGTTGCATTTACATATGTTCTAGCCTTTGTCTGATGGGTTTTCACAAATTGTAAGATGTCCACAGACAGGGGTAGGGAGGGAATTTTAAAATTTCCTCCCTATAGTTTGACCAAATCAAAACCAAATTTATTTTGCTTTGCTAGTTTCTGTTCCCTAACTTCTTTACTGTATAGAAAAACAGAGATAGGTGAGATTACAGATCTAAGTGGCCAGTAGCATAGCCAAAGAGGAGATTAAATGCTTTACTGGAAAACTGGGTTGTCATGGCAACATCTTCTGGTCCTCTCTCAGGGCTCAAAGGGTCCTGGTCTAAGCTCCAGTACCACACAGCATTCCAGGGCAGAACTGGCTCTGTCTTTTTTTTTTTTTTTATAAACCACAGCCCTCTGTTTTTCTGTTTGCTTTTGGTTTTGGATTCTATCATGATATCTTTCAGGACAAAAGATCCAGGGAAGACTCAGTACTATGTATGGTGTTCCTATATTTCAGGCATTGATTTTTACAGGTGAATCCCCAAACTGTAATATGCCACGCTGGGGAGATGGGATGTGGTGTGCAAGGTGCTTTCTGGGTCAGCTAGCCTGGTGTATGCTGTGACAAACAGCAACAAAAATAGACCTTTCCTCAAAGAAGGTGAAGGCAAGCTCAAGGCTGTCTTCTGTTCTCCACACATTTGTCTTTCTCTTCAGGTGCTCATGCTCACACACACACACTAGAACAACAAGAACAGCAGTACCAACAACATAATGAAATCTGCTTGGATCTGTTTGGGGTCAGCTGGTATGTTTGGGGCTGTGGTCCTTGTAAGATGGCGCCTTCATTTCCACAACCAGTGAGTCCTGCTCTCTGCCCCATTTCCCATCTCCTCTGCCCCCAATTTCATTGCAGCCATTCTGGTGTGTGTGTGTGTGTGTGTGTGATGTTTTAAAGAGAGACACTTGTGTCCCTCCCTGTCTTTGACTCTCAGATTATTCAAACAATACATCTCAGGAAGTTAGAATTTCTCCAGGAATCTCAGGCTGAGAGAAGGCAAACACTGAAGTGTGATGCCAGTCGGAGCTGGGAGTTATCTCCCTGACAGATTTCTTGGTTCTGAGAGCTGTCAGACCACTTGGCTTGAGTGACAGGAGCTGAGAGAGTGATGGGTTGATGATGGTTAGGACCACACCTTGTGTATATGTGCTCTGTTTCGCAAGCCTCCCCCTCTCTATTTACGCCTCAGCCTTGCATCAAGATTCTGAGATAGATTTGTGGTTGTGAGGGGTCTCCTTGTTCCTCTTCCCAGTGTGGTCACATTGAATCAAACCATCCTTGACTTTCTCTACAATTTGCCTCTCTAGTTGGCATGTAGACAGGTCTTGCTTGGTAGGGCTGCCAGAGCCCCAACCCTAAAAGCTGGTAACAACAGATATCTCAGGCTTCAGGGATATAATCTTCACATGATTCAGCTTCACTGCATGGTAGGCTCTGGATGATGTCATTTCCAACACAGTGGCTGTCCTCCCGGAGGCAGGAAGCAGTAGCTACCAGCTCTGACAAGCTTCTTCGAGGATCTGCTGGGATGCCATTTGCACACTCTGGGTTGGCCAAGACACTCAGGAACCCGAGGGACTTACACCTTCTGATAGGAAAATGGCAAAGTCCCATCCCAGAAGGAGATATGGGCTGAGAGCTGCAGTTGTGCCCTTTTTGGAAAATCCAATCTCATACATCTCACTGCCACGGTGGTACCTCTGGGCTATAGATGCCACTTCGGCGTGTAATCTCTCTAGTTCCTCCCTCCTGCTTATCAGGTTTCTTAGCTCTTCTTTCATTCCGGAGCTTTTAAGGGACTCTCGATTTCCCTGTTTACCCTGCTTACAACCTGCGGCTCACATTGGCACATTACTGCCTTCTAGAAGATTCTTCATCTCATTACTTACTGGTTCTGCCTGGTTGTAACCTGTTATCACTGATATCTGTTCAGTGAACAGACCCCATAGATAAAGCACCACCTGCTAAGTGAACTTCTTCCTCATGGTGAGCCCATTGGCAAGATGATCTTTGGTCATCGTTCATAGGTGGTAAATATCTGTTTAATTGCTTCAAATTTAAAGTCATCCTCCCCCTTGAGCTGGTACAATATTAAAGGCTGGATGGTTGGGTACCAAGTGGTGGTGATGTCCTGAGAATGAGGAGGCTTGGTTGACTGTACCCTGTCACATCTGAAGTTGTAAACTAGGTAGACTCATCTGATTTTAGGTGACCTATTTGCATTATGATGCATTGTTTTCTTGTTCTGTAACTAGTCCCACCTATAAACTGCAGAGTAATGTGTGCATATTAAATCATGGATATTTGTAATGTGCACTCTTTAGGCATCTACCCAAAGAGTAAAGTATTCACAGTGCTCATCCTAGGGAGCCTCTCTGAGGCTAACAGCCAGGTCACCTTTTGGTAGCTAACCGAAGGGGGAAGGAAGTACAAGTTGAGGTAGCTGGGCAATCACTTTTCTCTGCACGCTAGGAGCTGTTCTGGTAAATTCACTGGGACAGTGTGCTTTAGAGAAAAGAAAAATATGTCACCTGGTATGGGATTTGGAGTGAGTTATTTAACCTCCCCTGAGCTCAGTTTCCCAATGTGACCTATAAAAAGTTTCCTCCTGTGAACTCTAAAACCATGTTAGCTTTTAAAAAGGAAGCATCTTACATTGGGTATGCTTTTATTTTCAAGTCAATGCTCCTCACGATCTTTATGAGCACAGAGGAAATGCATGCACTCTATTCAAATACAGCTTTCAGAGGTGAATTGTTTGCTATTTTCTTAACATCCAAGACAGCTTGCAATGAGTCCGGACTTTATGAATCAATTAAAATATCTTATGCCAATGCCTTTTGGTTGACTGAATCGACTTATCGATTTACCTTCAAATGCTGAAGGCTTTATTCCCAACCAGACAAAGAATGAAAAGGCATGCTTGAAGGAAAGCCACGTCTCCTTTCTGGTTTCATGGCAACTGAGCCCGCCCTTGGGCCCCTGCCACGGAAAGACATTGATTCTCTGTAATTGCTTGATTCCCTGTAACGGCTTTGGGTAATGTGTTTGAAATTTTTAAAAGGTCCAAAGAAGAGACCTTAAGTAACGGCTGTATAAGCAAATAGGCTGAGTTATTGAATTCGTGCTTTCTCTAGCTTTCTTCTGTATATAATTAAAAAAATATTTCGAGGGGATGGAGAGATGGCTCAGTGGTAAAAAGCACTTTCAGCTCTTTCAGAGGACCTGGGTTTGGGTCACCCACATGGTCCCTCACAACATCTGCAGCTCTAATTCTTGGAAACTGATGCCCTTTGGGCTCTGGGTCTTCACATAGTGTGTATAGATACCTACAGACAAAACACATAGTGTGTATAGATACCTACAGACAAAACACATAGTGTGTATAGATACCTACAGACAAAACATCCATAAACATAAAATGAAATTTAAAAAAGACTTAAAACACCACATGCATTTTGCACAATTTAAAAGTTGTACATGGCTTCTGATTTTTTTAAAAAAAATTCTTTGATGTTGAATGAGATGATTTGATTATCAGGCATATTCCTCTATCACTCAATGTTTGGTTTTGATTGAATAGAAACTCCTCGTCCCTTCTTTGTCATCAAAATTATGTGATAGAAGTCTCTCTCTCGCCTGGTGTGGTGGCACACACCTTTAATCCCAGCACTCGGGAGGCAGAGGCAGGCGGATTTCTGAGTTCGAGGCCAGCCTGGTCTACAAAGTGAGTTCCAGGACAGCCAGGGTGAAACAGAGAAACCCTGTCTCGAAAAAACAAGACAAAACAAAAAGTCTCTCTCTCCTACTCTCCACCAACATTTCCACCTTCCTTCCAGACTAATCAAACTGGACTTACCCTCTCAGTATTACCCTTCTCCATTGCTTCTTTTAACCCTGATTCCAAAACACCTGTGGTTTTTTTCTTTCAGTACTTTGCTGCCTGACCCTATCCTTTCTTCCTCTTCATTTAGATTGTTTCCTTGATACACTGTTTTTTTTTTTTCCTGATAATTCAGTTCACTTGCATCTTGTCAGAGTTCTGGGCAAGAGGCTTTTTGCTGATTGTGGAGCCTGTCTGGCTCTCCCATCAGCAGATAACAGAGCCTCTCCCCTTTTTCCTTCCAGCCTTTGACACAACCAGGCATTAGTCTCCTGCTCCAGGCTGGCTCTGACAGCTGTGCAGGATCCAGGCTTGATAAAGGGAGTTGTTAGTGAGGGGAGGGGATGCTGATAGCAGGAGATGAATCCAGGGAAAGAAGCAGGGGACCAGAAGAGATGCTTGGGATTAAATGGATAGAGGGAGTAGTGGGGAGCTGAGCCATGAATTCAGTCCCTCATAGTCTGTAAATTCGCTCTTACTCCTTCCCAGCCTGAGCGGATTTCCCATAGAAATAGAATACAGGAGGATGGCATTGAGGAAATAGGTTTTTCTGAATATGCTTTATGTGATTTTCTTTGATTTGGTTGCAATTTCTATTTAGCCCTGGGCTTACGGGTATGTTGTGAAGAAATGGCATTATCCTATAAAATTTCTCATCGATTCTTGTTTATCTACAATACCATAAAATGAAATAACAGTCCATCTCTCCTGATCACACGGAAGGACTTGAGGAGATTTGCCTCTGTATTGGAAATCCGAGGAAATGGACTAAGAGAAGAAGTGGCAGAGATCCAGGTCCCAGGGTATATTGAGCTAATCTCAGCAAGAATAAAATTAAGGCATGTGTCTTGACATGATCATTTTGTGGAGCTTCCAGAAATGTACACAAACAGGAGGGGATTGTGTATCTCA
This sequence comes from Mus caroli, assembly GCF_978045245.1. Taxonomy (NCBI): domain Eukaryota; kingdom Metazoa; phylum Chordata; class Mammalia; order Rodentia; family Muridae; genus Mus; species Mus caroli. The sequence goes on along the minus strand of NW_028227256.1, from coordinate 81,659,262 downwards.
AGCCCTGCTCTGTCAAGACTGCCTGGAAGCCAGGCTGAGTGAGTGTCTCAGCCTTAAAAAGGGTAGAGAGGCCAGGCAGTGGTGGCATACGCCTTTAATTCCAGCACTTGGGGGGAGGCAGAGGCAGGCGGATCTCTGAGTTCGAGGCCAGCCTGGTCTACAGAGTGAGTTCCAGGACAGCCACGGCTACACAGAGAAACCCTGTCTCGAAAAACCAAAAAAAAAAAACCCCAAAAAACAAAAAACCCCCCAAAAAACCCCAAAACAAAACAAAACAAAAACCCAAAACAAAAAAAAGGTACCGAGAGAAGAAGTGATTTTTAGGTTATTTTAGTAATGGGTGGAAACAGCTGGTCGCACACAAGCAAATGTGCCTGGTCTTGGTGAGGTCAGGGCAGGCAGACCTCGCATGTTTAAGACAGAAATTTAATCTCATGCTAGATGCCTAAGAAGACATCACAATGTTCTGAACTTTGGGGAAAAATCTTTTAATGGTATTCAATGGCTATTTTTAGTTTAATGTTATGTTTCAGATTAGTTTTTAAAGTTTTTAGACCAAATAAAGAAAAATGGGAAAATTATTTCTGAGGAGAGGAGTGACTTGGATTCCTGAGACCCTTTTCCTGGTATATTATATTTATATTACTACCATGCCATACCATGCCATACCATACCATACCATACCATACCATACCATACCATACCATACCATATATTACCCTTGTCTATGAATAGCATATCTGAGGTGCTAGTGAGCACTTGGGATCTAAGGCTTTTTTCTTCTTTCTTTGTTCCTTGCAATGTTGGGGATTGAGCCTAGAGCTCTTCTCATTCTAGACAAATGCTCTATAGCCAATCTACACCCTCAGCCCTTCTTTCTCTGTAGCATCTCTACCCTGTGTGTGTGGTCTCCCTCTCTGATTTCTCCCCTTTTCTCTGCTATTTTGTTTTCCCCAACCCATTCTTCAGCAGTGGTCAGGAGGGGATTAGCTTCTAACCCTCTCACAGACTGGACTGCCCGTGAGAGACTTTCAGAAGGTTTTCCCAGGGAGGCAGCTGGAGGGGCTGGGGTGTTGGCTTTGAGGGGTTTAAAAACCACCAGGGGTGGTGTGAATGCTTTAATCCTAGCTCATGAGGCAAAGGCAGGCAGATCTCTGTGAGTTCAAGGTCAGCCTAGTCTAAGTAGTGAATTCCAGACACACACACACACACACACACACACACACACACACACACACAGAGAGAGAGAGACAGAGAGAGAGAGAGAGACAGAGACAGAGACAGAGACAGACAGACAGAGACAGAGAGACAGAGAGAGACAGAGAGAGAGAGAGAAGAGAGGAGAGAGAGAGAGAGAGAGAGAGAGAGAGAGAGAGAGAGAGAGAGAAAGAAAGAGAGAGAGAGATAGATCCTGTCTTCCTGTCTTTTCTGTCTTGGAAAAAAAGACTTAAAATCAAATCAAACCAAACCAAACCATTCCAACATAGTCTACCTCTTTTCACTAGCTCCACCATAGCCATTACTTATCCTGTGAAACTCCATCTTCCTTGTTTATGGACAATAATGCCCAACTTTGGATATCTGTTGAGGATTTTCATTTGAACACTGCACTGAAGCTCTGACTCCTGGAGAGGAAACAGGAAGCTGGAAGAGGAGCAGAGGTTAAAAACAGCTGACTGCTATTCTTAGCAGGTTCTTGGGTGTGGGATTTTGAGAAAGAGCCGTAACCTGCTAGTCCTCACTGGGATAGGATTTGATAAATATGTAGATCTTGATTCCACCAGATGTTAGTGACTTGCAGAACTCAATTAGGGGAAAGTAACTCTCTGTGACCATCTTCCTGCCCCAACACTGAAGACTTTCTGCAATCTGACCCAGAGAGGGTGATGGAGGATTTACCCTAATTCTTCTTGTGGCTTTAGAAAGTCAAATGCTTTGATTCAGGGCGGAGCGTAAGGCTCAGAGGCACAGTGCTAATCTAGCATACACAGGCCTGCTTCCATTTGTGGTTCTGCAAAGGAAGCACCAAATGATTGCATCCCCCTGTTTTCTTCCTCTGACTCCCAAGAGCTGTCTTCCCCGAGGAGAGTGGTTAGTACCGAGTGCCTGGACTGGGGTGGGAATCTTAGACTACAAACACTTAGGGTGGGATCCCATTGGTTAATTCCTGAGCATTATCTTTACAAAAGTGACCTTGGAAGGACCCTCTCTGCTGGTGGGTAAGGTAAGGCTTTGGGGGAAATGGCCTTGTAGGAAGTTAGAGTATTGAGTTGTAAGGTTTTTAGACTAAAGCCGTGCTGACTCAGAATCAAACAGGGACATAGCTTGCCAAATAAAAGTGAACCTTGCATAACAAATAGACCTAAGCTTAAGTAATGAGAGACTTTATTGTGGTAAGGGAAGATGAGTATCTTAACAGCACGAAGGCTTCATCCATGTGGTAGTTTGAATGAGAACAATCCTCATAGGCTCATAGACTTGAATGCTTAGTCACCAGGGAGTGGCACCGAATGAAAGGATTAGAAGGAGTAAGAGGAAGTAAGTCACTGGGGGGTAGGCTTTGAGGTTCAAAAGCCTGTGCCAAGAAGCCCTGTCTGTCTGTCTGTCTGTCTGTCTGTCTGTCTGTCTGTGCCTATGGATAGATCAGGATGTGGAACTCTCAGCTACTGCTCTAGCACCTGCCTCCATGCTGCCAAGCTCCCTACCATGATAATGGACTAAACCTCTGAACCTGCCAAAAAGCCCTCAATGAAATATTTTCTTTTATAAGAGTTGCATCAATCATAGTATCTCTTCAGAGCCATAGGATAGTGACAAAGACACTCCATAAGATCTGCAAGTATCTCAGAAATCAGGCAGAAAGGATCTGCATAGGGAGGACTACAGAGGGCTAGATGAAGTAGCAGGATGAGTAGGCAGCCTGCACTCACAGCCAAGCAGATACCTTTTCTTTTTATACTGTAACACATTTCTGGGGCCATTGTACAAAGTGTCATCAAATGAGTAGCTCAAACAGCAATGTATTCTCTTGTGGGTTTGGAGGTCAGAAGTCTTACATCAAGGTGTTGGAACAATTGTTTCCTTTTGGAAGCTCTGAGAGATGGTGGTGGTTTCATGCCCAGTCTATCATTGCTGGCAATCCTTGCTGTCCTTGGCTTGTTTGTGTCTCATTCTAATCTGCTTCCATCTTTACATGGTTGTCTTCTCCCTGTGGTTTCCATCTCTCATTCTTTTCTGAGCATGCCAATTGATGGTGTTTTAGGACCCATGCTAATTAGCATGACTATATCTTATCTAATTATGCCCTTAAAGATCCCATTTACAAAAGAGGGCATAAAAGAGGTACTGTTGATTATATGATTTCGACATGTTTTCCAGACAAATCGATTCAACTCATGACTCTTGGAGTTACAGGTCCGTAAGGAGTTTGACCTATGTCCTAATGTGATCTTGGACTAAGGGTGAGTCAGAGTTCTCAGGCCTGCAGGGGAGAAAAAAAAAAACCCAAAATTTGTCCACATTAGCTTGTTAAGTAGCTTGTTATCTTACTTTTGCTTTATGTTGCTGCAGGAAAATACACTGCAACTTAAGGGAGAAAGAGTTTGTCTCATGGCTTCTTGTTATACAGCTCATCATTGCAGGGGCCTCAAGGTGGCAGGAACTTGAAGTAGCTAGTCACTTCACATGCATAGTCAAGACTAGAAGGCAGTAGATTAACATGGCATGTTTGTGCTCAGCCCACCCTCTCCTTTTCATCCAGTTCAGGGCTCAGGTGTGAAGTGGTGCTACCCACATTCAGGGGTGGGTCTTCACACGTCACATAACACAAGTAAGAAAATCCCTCACAGGCTAACCTAGACAATTCTTCCTTGAGACTCCTTTCCAGGTGACTCTGAATTGGGACAAATTGATGTTTTAACCACCTCACAAATGTTTTATAGAGATGGGCCAGCAGCAAACCATTCCACTGATCACTTCTAGTCAGCTGAAGTGTGTGTGTGTCTAGCCTGCTAGAGATAACCTAGGGACTCATTGGTGAGATTTATCCAAGTCACCAGGAGAAAGTAGTCTTTGCAGCGAATTGTTTCTTGGTAAAAGCATCTGCAGGGTGGGAGGTTTTCTTTCCAGCCCTCAGTGTTCCGGGAGTAGAGGGCTCAGGACAAGTTTACGGTCAAGTTCTTTAGCAATCTGAATGGGCTTATGAGTTCTCTTCCAGGAAGGAAGATCACCTTGTGGTTGTTTTGACTCAGGGTCTCACATAGCCCAAATGGGACAAGATCCTGCTGAGTCCGAGGATGCCCTTGAACTCCTGATTCTCTTATTTCTATCTCTGTAGCTCTGTGAACTTCAGGTAGGAACTAGAGGCAGAGTAAAAAGCCACTCTGGAATGTTCAGGGGCAGTAGATCATCATGATGGGAGTGTAAATGTGAGAAATGTAGAGTGAGGTATGTTTGGAAGGCAGTGTAGAAAGACCAGACTCACCAAGCCTTGCCTAGATTCCATTCCATTGTCAATGAGAAGCCTGTGGACATTTCTAGGCAAGGGAATGCAATCTTCAAGGCCTTCTGCTGGGAAGATGTTATGTTGACAGTGGTATGTGGGAATTCACGAATGAAATGAGGTAATGATTGGTTAGGGGTGGGGTAGATTAAAATGTTGTGATCATTTCTGGTGCAAGGTGTATTCATGCAGTTATCATGTGTCACTTTTGTTTTAATATCTGTAATATGAAGATACTTTGTAAAAATCTTTACTAACCTGGTCACTAAGGGCTTTTCTTGCGTTTGGTAACATACATATTCTCACACACACAACCTTGTGCTAGTTAATTACATTTATTTATTTTGTACATGTGCTTAGGTCAGAGGATAGTTTGTGGAATTCCCTCCTTCCACTGTACAGGAGATGGGACTTGAACTCAGATCACCAGGCTTGGCAGCAAGTGATTTTGCCTGATGAACCATCTCTCTGGTTTCCTATGTTAGTTTATTGCAGTTACTGTAAGAAAGTACCACAGGGCAGGTGGTTTATAAACAAGAGCTTTGCTTTTATATTATTCTCAGGATTCAAGTCCAAGATCAAAGGCTGGTACAGTTGATTTCCTCTGAGGTCTCTTTCCTTGGCTTTTTTTTGACTTGCCTTATTGCTATGTCCTAACATGGCCTCCCTCGGTGCTTGTGAGGTCTCTCACATTGTAGAAGGCCACCAACCCTTTTTCATTAGGGCCTCCTTAATGGTTTCATTTGTATTTACCTATCTCTTTAAATCTTTAAAGATGGCGACATTCTGAGGTACTGGGAGAAGACTTCCACATATGAGTTTTGGGGGATACAGTTCAGTTTAAAACACTTTTTAAGGGGACTTTCCATCAAAGTGTGGGGTTAGTGGTTCTTGGATGGTTTGGCAGGAACTCTGTTAGGGAGGCAGAGAGAGTTGCATAGTTGCAAAGCACCAAGGCATGTGCCTTTGGGATGTACCAAGTACTCAACCCTATACAGAGATGCTCCACTTTCATCCCAGGGCTCATTTTATTCCCACTACACAGTGATTGACAACAGCCATTTTTTTTTTTAAGGAGACAGACTGGTGACTGAAGTTCAATGAGTGACATTTAATTGTTGGCATAAAGGAAGTATCAACTATGAGGCAAGTGTGGGTTGTCGTGCTACCCATACTTATATTTATGATATGAAGGAAGTTTGGACAGAAGAGGACATGAAGAACTGAAGCTAAATGGCCAGCATTGAGTTTTGCCTTTGTCTGACCATTCCCTAGTTCCTTTCTAAATCTATTTTTTTCCCTTATTCTTTCCACCCACTGCTGTGTTCTTCTCATGCCCTATGGAAGATGTGCAGTGGCCTGCTCTGCGTAGCAGATGGGCTGAGAGGTATATCCCTGTGGCTTCTGCTCCCTACACTATTCTTCTTGGCTTTGCACTGCCTCCCACAGTCAGCCTTTTCGAGTGTGAAGGACTGTCACCTTGGTTGTCTTTCTCTTCTATATTTCATAACAATAAGAGAACCCTCAATTACTTACTCTCGGGCTTTAAGAGAGTTCACTGACCTACCTGGAAACTCAGTCCATGGAATCCAAGTAATGTTAGAATTCTGAGTAACGACGCTATTGGTCAGTATTGTGTCTGTTCCTGAACAGGCTCACTGCTAATGCCTTAAATATATTTGCCTATACAGTCCCTATGTTGTGGGAATAGCTACCTCTTTTTTTGAGACAGGCCTCCTGTAACCTGAGGCTGGCTTCAAACATTGATATGTAACCAAGGATGGCCTTAAACACCTGATATTCTTGCCTGTGCCCACTGAGAGTTGGCATCAAAGACACATGCCACCATGACTAACAGAAATGAGACATTTTAAAAGCATAAACAGGAAAAAAAAACCCTGGCTTTGCATAGCTAAGAGAGAAGAGGGACAAGACCCCATCCAAGACTTCTGGATTTCAAATGAGGGCTGTATTTCTAGTTTAAAGTCTTCTTCTGCTTCTCTGGACCAGGTTAATTTGTCACACTCAGAACAAGTAAACATTGTACCCAGCACTTTTGCTGTAACTTTTAGGCAACCTGAGAGGCTACTAATGACTAGAAGGCAAGAAACGACTTTGCCAACTGTCAATAGCCAATGTAAACTTTTTACTAGTCCCCATCTTCATTTAACATTTTCCTCAAAGATGATAAAATGGTTGGCATTTGAAACCATGAGTAACGTCATGTCTAACTCTATCTACCATTTGTTCTTTCCATAATAATATATACATATTATATTAAAACTAGATTAAGGGCTCTTGGAAATAAGGTCTCTAAGAAAGTAACAGAGTTTGGGCTGAAAATTATTAAACCTTCAGTGTTGTGTAGCAGTTTCCTCCAAGAAAAACATCTAATGTGGAGGGAAGTGTATTAAGATGTAGGATGTTAAAAGGGGCTGAAACAACAGAATGTTCTAAGAGGTATGTGTCCATCCCTCAGGAAGTAAACAACTTAGTGGCTCTAGGAAGTCCCTGAAACTGACCAGATTCACTATGCTCTTCCTACCCTAAACATGTATAAGCTGTAAGAACTGCTGAGAGATACTGTGTAGAATAACAAACTAGAAGAATTAGAGACCAACCAAGTTACAAAAAGAGGTTCAGATCAACTGAGGTATGGAGAAGGACATACTCCAACCTGTTGAGCTGCCTGCAGGTTGTGTAATGCACAACAGGTTTCATGAACTGTCAGCAATGCTGGGATAGACTTTTGGTGATGTGGATGTCTTTGAGTCATTTCTGTTCCGATAAGTATCACCCAGTAAAATTCACTGACTCACCAACTTGGACTTTAGTGATATTGCACTTTGGTCTGGTCTGATGTGTTGGCTCCTTATCTGGAGTAAGCAAACATTTGTCCACATCTCTCCAGCAATAGTGGCACAGTACATTCAGTCTGCAACCACACCAAAAAATGACAGTACATAATACTTATTGTTCTTTTCATGACTATATTCAAGGTTACTTGATTTTTCTAAAATCAAAAGGCTGGGGATTGGATTTTTTGGGGTACTTTATGGGGTAAAGAAAACAATTACCAAAATATTGGGAAAATGGGGCTGGTAAGAAGGCTTGGCAGGTAAAGGTGGCAACCACCAAGCCTGGTGGCCTGAATTCTATACCTGGGAGAAGTCAAATAGAAGGTGAGAGCTGACCTCCATATGTTTGTCATGGCCAATCCATGAGTGAGCGAGCACACTCACACACACACACTCACACACACACACACACACACACACACACACACACAGCTCACAAACAAATATCACAGAAATGTAACCCCTCCCTTTTTTATCTAAAAAGTTGACAGATAATGGGTTCCAACCGATGTGTGTGACAGGGTGTCTTTAACACTCCTTTCTGGAGGCTGTGGGTTGTGAAGAACAGTTGCTTCTCAGCAAAGCTAATTAAAAACATTATAATTAATTTGCCATTGTCTAAACTATGAGGAACTTATTTGGAATAATAGTCACAGGTGACAAGACTTTAAATTAAATGGGAAGCAAATCAGTATTTAAAATAGCTCAGTGTAATTAGGTTGCAATTATTTGAATAAATTGGATCCAAATGCTGAAAACTAAACCTGTCATAATCTGTGTGCTAGAATGCAAATTTATTGCTACAGAATCAAGGAGCCCCTTTTACTCCTTCTGCCCTCCTCTCTCTCCACCATCCTTTCTCTCCCCTTCTTCACTCTTTTCATTTCTTCAAATTCTTTCCACTTTATTTTTTGTTGAGTTTGATAAATGAGATTGAGTGGAATATAGGCTTTTCTTTTCTTTTTTTCTTTTTTTTCCTTAGGTATTTTCTTCATTTACATTTCCAGTGCTATCCCAAAAGTCCCCCATACCCTCCCCCACCCACTCCCCTACCTACCCACTCCCACTTCTTGGCCCTGGCGTTCCCCTGTACTGAGGCATATAAAGTTTGCACGACCAATGGGCCTCTCTTTCCACTGATGGCCGACTAGGCCATCTTCTGATTCATATGCAGCTAGAGACATGAGCTCCAGGGGGTACTGGTTAGTTCATATTGTTGTTCCACCTATAGGGTTGCAGATCCCTTTAGCTCCTTGGGTGTTTCCTCTAGCTTCTCCATTGGGGGCCCTGTGATCCATCCAATAGCTGCCTGTGAGCATCCACTTCTGTGTTTGCTAGGCCCCGGCATAGTCTCACAAGAGACAGCTATATCAGGATCCTTTCAGCAAAATCTTGCTAGTGTATGCAATGGTGTCAGCGTTTGGAGGCTGATTATAGGATGGATCCCCAGATATGGCAGTCTCTAGATTTCATGCTTTGAAATTAATGTAAGTTTGGAATACCTGCTATTTTGCCTTTTGAGGCCTCTGTGTATATGTTGTAGTGTCAGCTATGCTCAGGACCCTTTGGCGTGTGTGTGTGTGTGTGTGTGTGTGTGTATGTGAAGCACAAGTTGTCAGGTCATGGCTTGAGCCATGTAAACCATCTCTCCCCATACACATAAGCATGCTGTTGGCCTCGGCTACAGACAGTTGTTGGCCACAAGTCCAAGTAAATACTGTAATTTAAAGTATGTTTATAGGTCTCACTCTGCCCGTGCTAGGCTTTTGTTCAGCACCACCCTGGAGTGTTAGAGACTACTAACATTGAAAAGGTCAGATTTCTATTGGACCTGAACGTTGCCTAGATTCTAGATAGTTGCTTCACCTTGTTCATGACAATCTGAGAAAGGAGATGACCCACATAAGTGGATGGAAAATATTGTTCTTTGATTCCTTACTTCATGTTCCTTTTTACTATAATATTTCATTAAGTTTTTGAGAGCTTCCTACATGTTTACAATGTATTTGACCATATTCACCCCTAACTCCTCCCTTAACCTTCTCTCAGACCCTTTCCCTACCCTACACCACCTTCCTTCCAACTTCATGTCCTTTTTATTTCTCTTAAAAGTCCACCAAGCTCAATTTAGGTTGACGCATGGGTATGAGGCCACCCACTGGGGTGACGTCTACCTATGCGGTGCCATGCCCTTAATGAAAACTGACCGTTTCTTTCCCAGAAGCTACATTCTGTCCACAGTTCCTTAGTTAGGGATGAGGACTCATGAATCCCACCCCATTCTTGAATGCTGATTGGCTTGATCTTATGATACAGGTATTGTGCAGACCAGGAGAGCTGCCAGGAGGTCCCCAGTGGAGTCTTGCTCTGTCCAAGACACTATTTTTCTCTGGTCCTCTCTGATCTCTGGCTATTACAGTCTTCTGTGAGGGACTCTGAGTCTTCAGGGAGAGGATTGAAACAGACGTTCCATTTGTGGCAGAGTACTTCAGAGACACACACTTATCTTCTGTACGTTGATCAGTTTTGAGTGTTTGTCTTAATTACTCTCTGATGAGGTACTGAGCTGCACGAAGATACAAATTGAGAGGGCTATTTGATGCTATGTCCATATCTCAGAATAACAGTGAGTCCACCTAGAGCCTATGAGCCCCCTACCATGGATTCTTGGCTAGATTTATAGTGCCAGGTATGTGTTTACTCCTGTGGAGCAGACCTTAAATCTAACCAGAAAGTTGTTGGTTACTCCATAACATTTGTAATGCTATTGTATCGGTGAGCATATCTTGATACACTGGTCATTACTGTAGCTCACAGGTATCCCATGATACATTGGTCATTACTGTAGCTCACAGGTATCCCAAGATACACTGGTTCTTACTATAGCTCACAGGTATTCCATAATACACTTGGTCACTACTGTAGCTCACAGGTACCCCAGTTGAGTAAGACTGTTGATGACATTTCTTCCCTGGAAGATTACATTGCACCTTCTGGTACTATGAAAGCTACTAGCTTGTATTTTTTCACCGGCAGTGTTTCTGAGGACAAAGGAAGAAAGGTGGGACACACAATTATTCATGAGGCACATTTACTAGATGTCTATGAGTTTGCTGAAATAGTGTGGCTATTTGTGGTATTGAAAATACATTTTTTTATACCTTGAGAATTTTATACATGTATACATGTATTTTGATATGCAACCCCACTTCCCTTTCCCCTAGAGCACCTCAACACATCCTCCTCTCAATGTCATGTCCTCTGACATTGTGATAATGTACTGAGTTCAGTTAGTGTTGTTCCTATGCACATAGGTGTGGGGCCACCCACTGGACCATGGGCAACCCTATCAGCAGCCACACCTCCAAAGAAGTGTTCCTTTTACTCCAGAAAGTTCTCAACTATCCCTGTTACTGCTGAGCTGAGAAGATGATGTCTTGGTAGATTAGTTCCCAATCTTAATAAAGTCTTAAGCAGCCATTGAGGATATTAGACTCCAAGTGACTGTATAGTGGAAATTCGAGGTAACTGCAACTTCAGATAACTGCTTTGGATAATAGTGCTCTGTACATTTGATTTCCCCAGCTACCTATGAGGAAGGCAGGAACTCTCCCTTCATTCCTAATTATTTCCCTTTCCTTATTTCTTGTGTGTGTGCATGTGTGTGTGTATATATATATGTTCACATATATATATACATGCATGAAGCGACCTAACAAGGCTGACACAAGGAGTCTTCCTTGATTCCTCTCCACCTTATATACTGAGACAGAGTCTCTCACTTTGAACCCAGATGAGACAGTCTAGCTTAGCCAGTCTGCCCCCAGGAATCTACTCTCAGCCTGTGCTGGAATTGTAGACTAGCTGCCTTGCTGACCTGGCTTAAGCCAACTTCCCCGTACCTTGTTGCCTATCTATAGTGCTGTGCCTAGAACCTAGGACCTCTTGCATTCCAGACTCACTGTTCAGCCACCAAACAAGACAATACAGGAAACCAAGGCCCTCAAATTTGGACTCTTAGCTTTGATCTTTTCTTGTCCTATAGCCTGGAGACAACCCTGCTGTAGCTCAGAAAGACCGCAACCCAGTCTTTAGGCTCTGTGGAGTTCCCACCTTTTCTTAGGACATTATGACTGCCAACCAAAAAGGACAACATAGTTAAGGTGGGGAGATGTCTTCCCACTCCCTGAGCACGGACTTCTGGGAACGCAGTAGCTTTAGAGATTCTTAGGATCCGTTAAGTTGGTTTCTTAGGGTTTTCTGCTGGGTCTTGAGTTTCCAGATTCTCATCTTCAGGTAAAAAAGTCAAATTCAGCACTGGACACAAAATTATTCTTATTTTGCCCCTAACTAGCTTGATCAGTGGGTTAGTGCCCATTCATTAGTGTTAGCATGCACAATTCAGGATCTCAAGCTGAAACAAGACTAAAGTCTCAGAATGAGTAATAGGCAGTGTCTCTTGTCACTGGATGTGTGCTCAGACTCAACTGAGCAGAACTGCCCTTCTAGGACCTTACAGAATTGAGAGGAAGAGCTTCCCTTACCGAGTCCTCTATCATCCAGAAGACTGAGGTGCTCTCCGGGTAAAGGAGGCTCTCGTAAACCATCTTGGTTGTTGCTTCTGTAGTATGTGTTAATGCCACTGCTTGGATTTCTCACCTCTAAAATACAGCTGGCCCAACCTGCCTGCCAGGCTTATATTTAGGCCAAGAAATAATGTTTGCCGTAATTACAGCATCGCTATAGAACACTCACCCAGGATAGGATATGAGAATTTCCATCGTCAGTTTCATTTTCTAGATAATGCATAGACTGTGTCATAGCTCATAAATTGAATTTGATGTGACTATAATTCAGGTGAATGCTGTAGTTATATCCTGGAATGTTTGATTTTGCTTTTTGTAATAGCAGGCACTGATTGCCAAGCCACTGAAAATGCTAGGGTAGTAAGTGGTCATGCTGTTTGGATTTTATTTCTTTACCAGCAAACATTCTGTTTTTAGATGTGATATTTATAGACTGAGCCAGTAATTAATCTACATTGTATTCAGCAAAATTAGATTTTTGTTTTCAAATGGCTTTGTTGGATGAAAATCTTCCCTGAAGAATTGGTGGCATCAGAGATGCTGATAACTGTATCTCGTGGTAGATGCTTTGCAATGCAAATGTTTTAATGATCACAAATGTGATTGGATTTTAAATAGAGCCAGGCCATTGTCTCCTTTTAGTAAATCACATTGGCTTTGAATATAAAAACACTGCATTTTAGTCTAAAATAATTTTGGCATATTAGAGTAAGTTCTTGTTTTGTAAGATATAATAAGACTGTTTGGGTCACTTTAAGATTTTTTTTACTAATGTATCTATTTCCCCCTCCATATGGCCATAGATAGGACAATGAAAATCAAAGACAAGAGTCCTTCATAGATAGATATTTACAAGGCCTAAAGGTAAGGACTGAGGAACAGAACTGGTTTAACATTTGCCATGGCCGATATTGGTCAAGGTTAAACTGGTGGCATCCATATCCTGGCTATTCTGGCCAAGGACAAAGGACAACAAATCTAGAATGTTTCACTCAGTTCTGGATCCACAGTAACCTTCAGAGGGACAGCTCTCTCAGCGGGCATTCCTGTGGACAGCTAGCTCCGTCCAAGTCTGATGTCAGCTGATGGTTTGTACCTAGAACTCTTCTCCTTGACCATACAGGAGTCCCTGCTGGCTGTAACCAGCCCTGTCAGATGCCTTTCTATCAGTGCTGGGGATAGATCCCATTACGGTTTCTCAATTCATCAGGAATGCTGGGAAAGTCTGATGCAGCTTGTGTTCTGTTAACCTGGTCGTTTGCTAACATGAGTGAGCAATCAGAGTCCTCCACTGTATTGGTGAGAATTCTGAATGTGAGTCCCAGAGTCCCTCATTAGCAGAACCTCGTAGACATTACCATCCCCATTTCACCTAGGGAATCTGGGGAGTTGAGTAGTTCTTATATAATGTCAAGGATGAGGCTGGGACTTGGTCCAAGCTGTGCTGGACTTCACAGCCATTGACTTCAGATTTCAATGGATACCTGAAATAGCCACATCATGTTTGGTGGCACCCACAGCACCCGAGAGTGGGGGGAAATCAAAAAGTGCCAGTCTATGGTGAGAAGGCTGTCGTGGACTGGATAATTCATATAGTAATAATTTATTTCTGGTGGCTCTAGACACCAGGGAGTCCAATTTAAGATGCCGGTATTAAGAAGGGGAGGAGGAGGAGCAGGGGGATAGGGAGAGAGGAGTGGGGGAGGGGGTGCTTGCTCTCTGGGTTTTCTTCTTTTCTTCTTCATTTGGGCCCATGGCTCATGGGATGTGTGGCCCAAATTCAGAGTATGTTACTTCCTTATTTAATTTACTTTGGAGTCACCTTCATGAGCATATTTTTATGAGGGTTTAAGAGTATATTGTATTATAACAATAGTTTCTATGTAAACTAGAGATCTCCAAACTTTCTGTTTCACAGTGGTCTTAGTATTATCATTACTTTCCCTCCCTAAACACCTCAGGCTAAATTATTCCTGATAATTTTAATTATTAAACAGCTCCATCCCAACAACTTATATTCAAGCTACTTTGTAGCTGTTTGAAAGAAACATATACGGTCACTTCATGAAGTGGCCCAAATCACATATTTACGGAAAATTTGTGTGTGTTGGATACTGGGCAGTTTCTCAGTTGATCATCTGATTTCAACCTGCATGGCATATTTGCTTTTCTTTTTAAATTAATTTTTTATTGGTTCTCTGTGAATTTCACATCATGTACCCCAGTCCTGCTTACCTCCCTGTCCCCTCTTATCTGCCCTTCATTCTTGCAACCTACCCCCCAAAATAAAACACACACACACACACACACACACACACACACACACACACACAAAAGAAAGCATAGAAAACACCCCACCGTGGAAGCATAGTATTGTCACAGTATGTCCCACAGAACACCCCTCTGTCCACACATCTTTACTTTTAAATGTTTACCACAATGAGTCATTAGTTTGGTTTGACGTCTCTGGCTTCTGTGACACCATCACACAGCTAACTGGCTTTCACTTCCTTGGGGGCTGGCTCACCCATGCTTTGTCATCAGGTTCAGTCCACTGTGTGTCTCCAGGCAAGGTTCCGGGCCTGTTCTCTTGAGTGCTGCAGCCAGTGAGGGGGAAGCGCTGGCTCTTCCTCTCTCATGCCGTCAGTGCCAGACGACACAGTTGGTGTTGGAGAGGAGGTCATCACCACACACCCATGCCACCTCATGGCAAATGGCAGGGTCAGCTCTCTCAGGTTCTCACCCTCCAGGCTGGCTCACCTGTGCCCCCACCACTAGGGTCAGCTCCACTGTGCTGCGCAGGGTCCACAGGGCCTGCAGAGCTGCTGCCAGTAAGAAATGGGGCCAGCTCTTCATAACACAGCAGCCAGTGAAGGGCGGGGCTCCTGATCATTCACATTGTTCTTGGCCACTGTCCCATTTGGGATGTCTCCATGTTCACTAGTGATCTTGGTATGAACAAGAGCTTTATTACCCACAGGGATGGGAAGCTATGTATACCACTTACCAAAACACTTCTCAGTCCCCTGCTATCTTTTAATTAATGTTTTCATTTGATTTTATGTATGTGAGTGTTTTGATGCATGTACATTTGTGCATTGTGTGTTTGCCTGGGGCCCTTGGAGGCCACAACAGGGTATTAGATCCCTTGGGACTGGAGTTAGAGATGGTTGTGAGCTGTAGCTGTAGCTGCAAGGAGCTGACTCGGATCCTCTGGAAAAGCAGCAAGTGTTCTTAACCTCAGAGCCAATTCTCCAGCCCCTGTCCCATGCTAATTTTAATATCTTATTATGTCTATTTCAGTAGATGTAAATTCTATGCTGTACTGGCTAGTTCTGTGTCAACTTGACACAAGCTGGAGTTATCACAGAGAAAGGAGCTTCATTTGAGGAAATGCCTCCATGAGATCCAACTGTAAGGCATTTTCTCAATTAGTGATCAAGGGGGAAAGGCCCCTTGTGGGTGGGACCATCCCTGGGCTGGTAGTCTTGGGTTCTATAAGAGAGCAGGCTGAGCAAGCCAGGGGAAGCAAGCCAGTAAGGAACATCCCTCCATGGCTCTGCATAAGCTCCTGCTTCCTGACCTGCTTGAGTTCCAGTCCTGACTTCCTTGGTGATGAACAGCAGTATGGAAGTGTAAGCTAAATAAACCCTTTCCTCCCCAACTTGCTTCTTGGTCATGATGTTTGTGCAGGAATAGAAACCCTGACTAAGACATAAGCCTTTTCCTCTGCTGTGTTGGTTCAGTTGGACTTCCCCACTGTTACACAGTATGGCTATCACATAACCTTATCTATATGCTGTAGGGATAAGCTGTCTGTCTCTATTTGTCAAATTACCTTGGCAATACTTTCATGTCTTGTATGAATTTTGGAACAACTTGACAAATTAGAAAACTAGATAGCAAGTGGGATTTTGGGTGGAATCATATTGTTTGGCCTTGATTAGGATTCTCGTTAAGTTGCCAGCAGAGCAGCCATGGTAACTTACTCCACTCAGTCTGAACACCTCAGATATAATACCCAGACAATGGTATCTGCCTCATTGGACTTCAGGGAAGATTAAATGGGCGCGTACAGGGAAGGCATTGACAACAGTGCCAGGCATTTGGAAATCTTAGCTATTAATATTCCTTGGTTTAACTCATCTCATTAAAGGAACCAGGACAATTAATCAAGTCAGTTCATCAAAGGAACTAAGTGGGGCAATCACAAACTTTTCAGATAGACTCTAAGCAAGGAGTCTATCTGAAAATACCCGAGTGTGTTCTGTTGACCCTTGGTCCACGGTTCCACACACTGGAATTGGGTCACATTGTAATCTCCTTCCTTGTGTGGAAGTCTGATGTCTTGAGCTCATTGTAAGTGCTGGTGTGTGCGCATGCATGTGTGTGATTGTCCTGCATCCCGAGCAGTGTGAACTGTCACCTCATCACTCCTAGCAGATTTTAATCTTAATTTCTTGACTTCTAGCATCAAGGAAAGGTGGATGGACACATGGGACAACAGTAAGGGAGAGTTGGGTAATCCATGAGGTACTCATTCGTCTGAAGATGTTGGTGGGATGCTAGACTTTCTGTCTTTCCTTCAGGCTGGCTTGTAGATTTATTTAGTTCCTATTCTGTCCTCCTTCCTAAGTGGCTGGGGAGGTGTCGGGATGTTTTACATCATTGTCTACCTTCTTGTCTATGCTGAGAGTTATATTTCCCATCTCTGTTTCCCATCTCCTGTGCAAATCCCAGCCCTCATTTCTAAGTCTGTTAGCCTGGTGGTTAGTGCAATGTCCTCTTCAGGTGACTTTCTGGTTGAGCTCTCTTGTTTCAGAACTTGAGAATATCTTTCATCTCAGTACCCCCATTCAAATGTACCTCTTAATCAAAGCATCTTTTACTTGATTTGATTTTTATAGATATATTTTAAAACCAAGATGGGTTTGACCATCAGTCAATCTTTTACCATAGATGTGCCAAATAGTAAAATTTCCTGTCAATGAGGTTTTCTCTTATGGAGGTCCATATTATTTTCAGAGCCAAGGCAAATCATGGTACCTGCGATCTTTGTTCACTAATGGTGTTTAGAGGCTCAGCTCGCCAGAGTTAGGGAATGAGATTGGTGCTATCAACATGTTTAAAGCAATTGACAAGATGCTCTGGGCTCGGGAATGAGTTCACTGGGAAGCCTTTGATTCCATATGGCTGAGTTTTATTGACGATTCTCCCAGTGGGATTTTCTAATCTTCTAATTTTATGTCTTAATTGCAAGTGCTAACTATTTGCCTTTTAAAAGAGGTGATTTGGATGATTAGCGCTGTAGATTGTCTTAGAAACCCTGTGCATCTGCTGCATACTTCTGCAAATATTCTTTTTTTTAATTTAATTTTTTAAAATGTATTCAATTTACACTACCCCCTTCCCAGTCACCCCTCCCCTTCTCCTCTGAGCAGGTTGGGGCCCCCCCATGGGTATCCCCTACCCTGCCAGTTCAAGTCTCTCTGTAGATATTTTTTAACAGGTGCCATCTCTACTGATGTGAGCCTTAGCTTGTAGTGGCAGGGGCAACTTCTCTGTGCATTAGAAGAAAACTCCTGGTGTGCAGGTGGAACATTTTCTCTTCTGCCTCTGTGTAGGGCCATCCTGTGTTCATAGGTCTGCGAAGTCAAGGTGACAGGGTCTCTCTGCCCCATCTCTCCCATCCGTCCCTGCCTTGACCTTTAGCCTGCATACTCCTCCCTGTTGGCTATCCATGTTTCCTGAATCCATTGCACATGGCTGTTGTTTAGTTGGTAGGACTTCTCTGGATGAGCAAGTCTACCCTTAGCCCTATCTTAATATAATTGTACTAGATTTTCTTTGTTTCTTCTGACTTTAAAAATTTTAAAGTGCCCCCCCATTGTAAACACACACACACACACACACACACAAGCAGATGTTGTTGGCGAGTAGATTTCTTTCCTGCCATTCATCTGAACATATATGCAGTTAGGCATCTCTAGCTCTCATTGGTTTAAACACAGTTGCTGCTGGAGATCCGGGGCCTGCTCCCTTATGGCTTGATCTTTCTTTGATTCCTTCTTAGTTCTTTACCAAATGAAGCTGCCTGTACAAGGCCGGCAGCACACAGAAGGCTCATCTCCAGGCAAATGAGGTTAGACAATATAGAGACTTGCAGTTTGTCTACAGAGCCACCATTCTGGTCCAGCCCCCCAGAGCAGATGGGTTTACAAATTAGAGCAGCCATTTTCATTTCTGGTTAGAGATGCAGAGGAAATTTTGCATGCCTGCAGAGAGGAAAACACCCCAAAATGCTCACACCAGCCAGGCATACAGCACACTTGTCACTTCATGACTTATAAAAGCCTTTTCCAGGGGCTGCAGAGATGGCTTGGCAGTTAAGAGCACTGACTGCTCTTCTAGGGGTCCTGAGTTCAATTCCTAGCAACCACATGGTGGCTCACAACCATCTGTAATGGGATCTAAATATCCTCTTCTGGTGTGTCTGAAGACAGCTACAGTCTATAGCTAGACTCATATACATAAAATACATATAGAAATCTTTTTAAAAATTTTATTTTTTAATAGTTTTTATTGGAATTTTTTAATTTACATTTAAAATGTTGTTCCCTTTCCTGGTTACCACCCCTCCAAAAGACCCTATCCCATGCTCCCTCCCCCGTTCCATATATATATATAATTCTCAACAACAACAACAACAAAAAGCCTTTTCCAAGGTGACCTGCTGACTAGCATCTTCCCCAACCTATGCATGTTTTCAGTTTCTCTCGGTCCCTTCCTGATCCCCACTTCCCCCTGTTCTCCCAAAGTGACCACTGTTGTGAATATAAGAGTGGCTATTGCTCAGTTTTGTGTCTTTTCCAAAAATAGAAAAACCCTGTGTATAATGAATTTATTCACATGATTACACAATTCTTTTTTATGGCCATATAGCCTTTTGACATGGGTATACTGGGGAAGGCTATCCTTTCCCCTGGCTTTGGCACGGCTTAAACAGAGACCTGTTTGGGGACATACGCAATGTGTTTTAATGAAGATGGCTACATCTTGTCCGGCTTTAGAACTCTAACACACATCTTTAATCCCAGCCCTCAAGGCAGAGGCAGGTAGATCTCTGTGACTTTGAGGCCAGCATGGTCTACATAGTGAGTCCTAGTCTAGTCAGGGCTGCATAGTGAAAACATGTCTCAAATGTATATAAGTATGTATTAATTATCACTGTGTGTATGAATGATGCGTGCATGTGAGTTCAGGCATGTGTTTGTCATGGCACATGTGTAGAGGACAACTTTCAGGAATTGGTTTTCTCATTCCTTCATTGTTGGTTCTGGGGATCTAACTCCTATCGTCAGGCTTGTGCAAGAAGTGCCTTTCCCCTCCAGCCCTCTCATCAGCCCTGTTTACTGCTTTTAAAATCTTTACCTTCCATCCAGAAAACTTTCTGAAGTTCCACATTCTGATAACTTATCTGCACAGTTGTACAGTCTGTGAATTACCACCCCTCTTCAGTTACACCCCGGCCTCTCTCTACTGGCTAGAGCCTTTTGTATAGGGTTCAGTGTCTCGGCCACAGTCAACATCTTTGCTTTGTTCTCAGTTTCAGAGAGAAGCCTTTCAACATTTTACGAATAAAAATCCTACTTGCTGGGGGCTTTTTTGGATACTCTTTATCAGGTTAAGAAGTCTTCCCACGGGTGGCTGTGGACCTTACAAGAAAACTTCTCAGCAGCCTTGAGATGATCACAGGCAAGTTAATTGGCAGTTTGCTTGCAGGCATCTCTTCCTAAGCAGTCTGGGAGGCGAAAGTTGACATGCTTCCTGGGTGTATAGGATTGTGATTTTGTAAAAGGAGGTTTTTTTTTTTTTCTTGGCACGGTTGGTACCTCTGGTAGAACAGAAACGCATGCACTGGGGCAGTGTGTCAAGATTCTGAGCAGGATAATGGTATCGTGAGTGACGGAAGGAAGGAGAGCATTCTGTTTGAAGCTGGAATGTCGTTGGCACTGTGTAGTTGTAGTGTGCCCCTGAGGATGTGATTACGAATAGAAACAAGGGCCAGAGGCTGGGTCAGGTGTTGGAGAAAGCCTCAAGCTGCATTCTATTCCTCTCATGTCTGCAGCTGAACACGTCTTAATGATACACCAGAAAGACTCTTTACTTGTTGACCAGACTAGAGCGAGAGCCGGAGAGATTTCAAACGGGTTTCCAAAAGCCTCGTGTTCGAGAAACATGGGGCAAGGAGCAGGCAGACAATTAGACACAACAGATCTCATGTTTGATGACTTTCTGTCATGAGCTTGAACTTCCAGTGTCCTTTAGCCTACTTACAAATGGGGTTCATCTCACAGGCAAGAATACAGAAATAATAATAATAATAATAATAATAATAATAATAATAATAAAATCAAGGTACAGGGCTGTGTATTTTAGTAAGATTCATATCTCTTGGTTTAGCAAAGTGATTGACTGAGTGTTCCTGGTACAGAAGTATGGATTTGTTCTCCTTTACTCCTGGTGGGAAACACTTGTGGACTCGACTCGGTGTTAGGATTTAGTTGAGACCTTTACTGAAGGAAGAAGGGAGAATTCCTTTTCTGGACAAAAGTGCTGTGACATTTGGACCCTGGCTTCACTGTTTGGCTGTCTCTCAGCATGGGGCTGCCAGGTGTGTTCAAAGCCATTCCTGTGGGCAACACAGACACACACTAGGAAGCAAAAGATGCTAGGCCTCCCTCTTCCTGTCATCCCTAGGGCACTTCCTTTCCTATCCCATGATCACCCACACAGGAGAGTAGAATCCAGGCTTCCTCTGATACTTACTCTTTCTCAGCTTCTCATTGCTCCAAACTCAGGGAGCCAGAGCCAAGCTTGCTGTGGTTCCATCCTAAAGGGCGGGTATAGACTCTGAGCATTTCGGGACTGCATGGTCCTTCCCATCCCACTCCTCAGCGGGCCTCTGATGACAGAGATATGCTTGATTCTTTAAGTTGAGAGCTTTGCCATGCCAGCAAAACACTCCGAGTTTGGATCCCAAGCCCTTAGGCTGTACCGGGTGGCTTGTGACTGTGAGCCCAGCACTGGGGGGTACAACAAAGCACCCCATTCTTTCCTGCCTTCTCAGGCAGTGACTGCACACTATATTAGCTCACTCTGCATGGGTCCAGGTTAGGAGAGACGACTTGCTTTTATAGTAAATTGAATGTTATTTAGTCCTTCTACAAACGCAGCTATGGGATTACTTAAGGCTCCCAACATTTTCCATTTTCCATACTATGCACTCCAAAGCAGCTTCTTTCACTCAGTGTCCCCCACTTGGCCTCTTAGCAGCTTCTGGATTCCAGTCACTGGGGCTGGGGACATTCAAGTGAAAAAAAAAAAAACCAGACAGGAAAAGAACTTGACCTCACAGGCTTAAAAGATAATAGAGGACGACAGAAAGTAATACTGTTTGTTTGTTTTTTAACATGGTAGGAGATGCCAGAGGTTTCAGGGAAAATAAGGCAGGAGAGGAAGAGTCACTGACAGGGGATGGAGACTGCAGTACTAACGAGGGTGCACGGAGACATCCTTGTCAGAAGACAGTAGTGAGCAAAGACTCATAGGAAGAAGCTTAGAGCAGCTCCAAGAATTAAGGCTTTCCAGGCTAAGGGATAACCAACATAAATAAAGGCTCTGAGGCAGGGGAATACTTAGAGGGATGGAGAAACCCCGGTCCGTGTCTGGAGATGATGGAGGGAGGGAAGGGATGGATGAAGAGCTGGAGGCAGAAAATTCAGGCTGGCAAGAGTGCATGACGACTGGGGCTTCTGTTTCTGAATTAATCATTTTCTTTAGCACCAAAATACAAACATCATTTATAACATAACGTATGTGCCCATCTTAGAGACGCGGTGACCAGACACAGTGTGTGGCAGGTGGGACTTGCCCTCTGTACTAAATGACTAGGTGTGAACTCCACAGGGCAGATTTGATGGTTGTTAGGGCTTTTTGCATTGATTGCCAGGCATGGTGCAGTTCCAGCCACACAGTAAGCCCTCAATCAATAGCCACTGAGTGGTCCTCTTAGTGTACCTATTCTCCAAACATGCATTTGAGGGCTCAGAAGATGGACGGCTCAATGGGAGAAGTACTGGCCACACCAGCAAAATCATCTGAGTTTGAATCCCAGCTCCTCAAGCTGTATGGGGTGACTTGTGTCTGTGACCCCAGCACTGAACGGGTACAGATGAATGGATCACTGGAGATTTCTGGACAGCTAGTTGGGCCCAAACTGGTAAGCTCATAGGATCATTGGGAGAGTTTATCTCAAAGCATAAAGTGGAGAGTAATGAGGGATGGATGCTTGATGTTGACCTTTGGCCTCTACACACACACACACACACACACACACACACACACACACACACATGCACGCCCACTCACACGCACGCGCACTCACACGCATGCGCACACACACTCACACTCACACTTACACACGCACACACACACACACACACGCACACACATGCACACGCACATGAACATGTATGAACATACCACGCACACATGAACAGACACAGATGCACAGAAATAACACATTTGAGGTGGGATTCATGATATTCACTCAATTCCTATTAATTTTTGTTGTCTGAAGAAATGGAACACTTATTCTTTGCTTGATTCTAAGGGCATGATAATTTGATGTCACATTGGTGGAGATGACATACAGGGATCATTCCCTGCTGGGCAACAGGGGTGGTATTGTGCTGGTATTGGTTAGTGACTCCAGTGGCTCTTTCTCCTCCCCAACCCTTCCACTTCCCAGCAGTGACGCAGATTCAGGGGTGTGGGTTGTAAGGATGAGGCAGCTACACTGCAGTATTCTCCTGGAGCATGGTGTGGCCATTTGGAGGGTGTGGTGGGCATCGTACCCAATGGCCACACATCTGGTAGCTTCGTGCCATAGGAATATGGACACATTCACCAGAAGGTTCTTTGGAGGCTATTGACTAATGTGTCTGCTGTCCCACAAAGGACCCTTGGTCCCTCTGAGAGAGAGATGTCTCAGCAGTAGGCTGTGATGATGGAGCTGAGGACCCAGAGCCTGTCTGTCCCTAGAACGGCAGTCTCACTTCAAAGCCACCAATTCTTTCAAGCTGCTTGGTGGCAGCTTCAGCTTCTGGAATTAATTTCTGTATCGATCCCTTCTGATTTAAATGGAGTTCTACCTTTTTTTGGAACATGGATCCAATTTTTTCTTTGTGACAAGGTCAACCTTGGATGATTTAAACGTTGATTTCAGAAACACAGTTGTAATTGTCCCCTTTGTTCTAGCTAATTAAATTCTTCCTTCCTCCTGTCAACTAATTCTTGAGGTGACACTCCCTCCACTTGCCTGCCCTAAAAATAAACTGGAAATGAGCCAACATTTTGACTAAAGATGCAGCTCCTACCCCCTATCACATGCTGTCCAAATAACAATCAATTCATCCATATTTATTTCTTTCAATGCTTTTAAAAAAGCCTCACCATCTCTCTTGATGTGGAAATAGAGAAATAAATAGGACATTTGAAAGTCCCTCATTCACGGAGCTCACAATTTTTTTTTTTCCTGTGGGACAGAGAGAAAAGATTCTTTTAGATTTCACAGTGAGTAAAGTCTTCACCTGGGGAGAGAACTGAATATGGTGGCATAGGGAGCCATTCAGAGTCTGGAGAAGAGACTCCAGGCAGTGTACCAGCAGGTGACATGGCCCTGAGGTGGGAGGCTTCACACAGCCCAGAGACCTGTAGTCCACCAAGAAGGTACAAGGAGAGGTGGGGAGGAGCAACCTTCAAAGATAGGGAGGGACTGGATCAGGGAGGGCTTCACCATCTTGGGGTTTCCTCTGTGCTTATAGATTTATAAATACGTAAAATTATTGACTGTCTTGACATTCTCTTTGGATGCTAACTCATTGACTCATAGATTCTGAGTGATATATATAGTATAGAGCCAATGTCATGGTTTTGGAGCTTTGTTTGATTAGGTTCCCAATCCTCTTCCACCCCTGAAGGAGTCTGCTGGAAACAGATGAACATAATTAGAATAAGGGTAGCCATTTTACCATGCAGAATTTTGACCACATAGGCTTGTTGGGCAAACTCACTTGAGCAAGGGAACAGAGAGTCCCCTTTCTGTGCCGTTGATTCTGTAGTGAATTCTATTCTGCAGTCAGCTCTAAGAAGCTGGGGTATAGCGGTTGTGATTGAATTTTCCTTTATCACAGGAACAAATTGTAACTGAATAGCACAGAGCTTGAGCCCTGGTGCCAACTCCAGAGGAGCAGGTGGTTCTTGTGCCACTGATCTGTGGTGTGTTCCCAAGGACCAACAAATGGCCCTTCCAAGGTCAGCAGCAAAGGAGTCTGAGAGCAATGTGTACACAATGAAGACACACAGAGCTGCGTCTTCACCCTTCTTATCCACTGAGACCCTGTTTCCTGTGATGACCCTGCAGAGTGATGGGACCACAGATCTCACAAAACTCTGCTGAAGTTCCTACCATACTCTCTTCCAGCCAGATTATCGTAGGAGCATCTGGCCCTGGAAACCATTAATTCAATAACACTATCTTAAAGATCTGCTCACAGGATCAGCTAGGAAGGTGTGAGAGATTTAGGCAAGCCAGAAATTGAACAGCCATTTCTCATTCAGAAATCTTGCAAAGGTTCAGGATGTTAAAAAGATTCCAATTTAGATCCCGGACAGCATTTGTCATGACTAGCTGCTTATGACAAAGTCTTTTCTAAAGAGTCTTACTTTAAACTTTTTGTCTAAAAC
The DNA here is from genome assembly GCF_978045245.1 of Mus caroli. Lineage (NCBI taxonomy): Eukaryota > Metazoa > Chordata > Mammalia > Rodentia > Muridae > Mus > Mus caroli. The sequence goes on along the minus strand of NW_028227256.1, from coordinate 81,634,507 downwards.
GTTCTACTCAATGATGTGTTCCTGAAATCCGTGTGGTCTGGGGCTAAGGGTTGGGGTAGGTTGTTTGTTATCATGTTTCTCTTGCTGTCTGGGATGAGTGTCCCGCTGGGATGATGGGGGTGGGGCCGGGGAGCAAATGCTTATGTGCTCTCCAGCAACTGTGTTAAGAGAGCAGAGCTGGTAACGGGCAGCTCATTTCCTATCAGTAACACCATACTCCTTGTGAGGGAATAATTGACCCATTTACGGTCTCCTTTTAGTTTCTTGCAGATCCTTGTGCCAGCAACCCTTGTCACCATGGTAACTGCAGCAGCAGCAGCAGCAGCAGCAGCAGCAGCAGCAGCAGCAGCAGCAGCAGCAGCAGCAGCAGCAGTAGCGACAGCTACCTCTGTATTTGCAACGACGGCTATGAAGGTCTTAACTGTGAACAACCACTTCCCAGTATTCCAACCTCTGGCTGGACAGAGTCCACAGCACCCAGACAGCTTCAGCCTGTCCCCGCCACCCAGGAGCCTGACATAATCCTGCCCCACTCTCAGGCAACCGTGACACTGCCAACTTGGCAGCCAAAAACAGGGCAGAAAGTTGTAGAAATGAAATGGGATCAAGTAGAGGTAAGAATATTGTGTGGAATGTGTTTTTCACAGGAGAAACCAGAAATGTCAAAACAATTCCAGCGGTTTTAATGCAAGCAATAAGAATTGAAGGCCTTTAAGTTAGTCTCTGAGCAAGCCATGCATGAAACCTTACATCCACTTTTGCTTGTATACATGACGTTTCCAGCACTGAGGATTGAACCTAGAACTTTACAGAGGCCAGGCAAGGACTCTAGCACTGACAAGGTCTAGGTTGCTCAGGTGACCTCTTGCTGCACAGGTGCACATATGCCCTCCCCTGCTCGCCAAGTCCAGACTATATGATGATTTTCTGATAAAAAAAAAAGGATTCAACAAAAATTAAAAAATGATTTGGATTATTTCCTGGAATAATCCTCACATACATTTCTGTACGTTAATTTGGAATTGGGGAGCTAGTTCAATGTGTGTGTGTGTGTGTGTGTGTGTGTGTGTGTGTGTGTGTGTCACACAAGGATGTGTATGCATATCGCAGGACCCAATTACCATGAATGTATGAGTGTGGTGGACCTGTCCTGTCTCAGACAATACTGTTTCACTCTGGTCCTCTCTGGCTCTGGCTCTTACAAACTTTTTCCCCTGCTTCTGCTGGGGTCTTAAGATATAGTCCAGTCTGGCCTGGAACTCACTATACGGCCTGGACTAGCCTTCAGCTTGTGTGGTCCTCCTTAGCATTCCAGGTGCTGGGAGTACAAGTTTACACCATCACATCTTACAATGAACTTTAGATGTTTTTAAATTTAATTTTAATTCAAAAAAAAATTTAAAAATTCAAACTTTTATCTAAATTAATATATGCTAATAATGTATGCTAGTATATATAGTATATAGCTATATGTTATGTATATAATATATATGATACATAAATATATAGTATATATAGTATGTGTTATTAGCATGTACTAATTGTAGGTGATAAAGAGTTTATTATGACATTTTTATATCTCTGCATATATATTTTGCTCATATTCACCCCATTGGTCTCTCTTGGCTCCCCCTCACCATCCCAGCCATCTCCCATTTACTTCCATGTCTTCTTTTGTGTATGAGGCAGTCATTTTCATCACGGTTGCTGACAAGAGGACGTGTAAGAGCTTGTCCATAGATGCGTGGGTGCCGTATGGTTACACCACTGAAGAAAACGTCCCTCCTCCCTTCAGTTGTTAGTTGCGTGGAAATCTTCAGATGGATGAGACCCTATGAGCCCCTTTCCTGCCCATGATAGGATGCTGATGGGCCTGATGCTGTGCAGATCGCTATAGATCATCACAGCAAGTGTGAGTTTAAGTGTGCAAACACCCAGTCACACCTGAAGGTCAGCATTCCCTTCACTCTTTCGCTGGCTCTTACATTCTTTCCATTCCTTCTACTTTGTTCCCTGGGCCTTTTAGAGGGGGTGAAATACATGTTTTATATTTAGTTGAACATTCAACAGTACTTGTCAGTTTGTGGCTAGCCTGGGCTACATAGTGAGATTCTTAAAAAAACAAAAACAAACAAACAAACAAACAAACAAACAAACACAAAACCTGAAACAAAGACTAACTGAAAAAAAAAAAACCCAAAACCCCACAGCAACCAAAACCCCAAGTTCTAGGTTAGGGGAGTGTAGCTCAGTAGTAGTAGAGAACTTGCCTATGGACCACCCTGGAATCAGTTCCCAGCACTGGAAGAAAGAGTGCAGGAAAGAAAAGGGCTACTTCTCCAAACCCCACTGTCCCTAGGCAGGGCTTGCGTGCTCCTGGTACCCTCAGCACAGAGCCCCTTTCACAGCAAAGGCCCCAGTGGTGGCTTTGGAGCTACGGAGGCTGCTGCTTCTAGGCAAGAAGGTTTCTGCCTTCTTAGTCCTTAGCTAGTGCTTGCACCTCTGTCCTTTAATTGGTTAGTGCCCTTAGGATCAGCACAGAACAGGAGCCAGTGGCTAACGGTCAAACGAAGAGGGCAGCAAGTCCTGACTGAAGCACCCATTTATCAGTCAACAACCCTGCCTGTTTGCAGACAGCTCTCTGAAAAGCTGCGTGCCATAAATCCAAATGACTCGGATCTTCATTTCTGTCCTGTCTCTAAGGTTCTAGTTGTCCCCTCCATGGGCAGGCGACAGTGTTATTTCTGAGCAAAACAGAAGGGACATGGCTTGTTGATTTCACCTCTCATTGCTATCTCCGTTATATCTCATCCGGGTAACGGGTCTTCTCTCTTCTAGGTGGTCCCTGATGTTGCCTGTGGGAATGCCAGTTCCAACAACTCTGCAGGTGGCCGCCTAGTGTCGTTTGAAGTGCCACAGAACACCTCTGTCAAGTAAGTGCTTTCTTGGTTCACACCTGTTATGATCGACTCTATGTGCAATGGACTGGGGGTGTCTACCATGCATCTGGTGTGTCACTGGCCAATCCAATGGGGATCTTGAATGAATCCCAGGTAGGAACCCAGTCTCTGCCACTCAAAAAAACAAGAGTAAGGAGGATCATGGTGGGAGGTCTGGTCAGCTGTGGGAAATCGGATTGGATAAGTCAGACCCAACAGGAGACACCCTGAAGCATTAGAAAGGATTTGGAGTCTGCCACCTCATCTCCCAGGTGACTTTTTTCTTCTAAAAATTCTAGTGGACCATTAAATCCGTTTGTGTAATTTACTTCAAATTAAAACAAAAATCTACACATTACAACTTTCTCTTTCAAATCAAGCAATATAGGAAAAGTGTTTAGTTCTAAATTTAAGCTGTTGAGGAACAGGCTGGCTATTGTCTCCTGGAAAATAGAAAAGAGGCAAAGGAAAACAGATTTGGCTGCCCAGCTAACTGCTGTCTATGGGTGATTTACATAGACCCAGGGAAGATGGCACACAGCTAGGAGTTGGAAGAAGCCAGCCCTAGAATGTTTCAGGCACACTGATGAGTCTGCCCTTCATTGGTACCATTAGCTGTCATCCTTCCTACTCTAGTCCCCACTTTCAGCACCCCAGGGGACCCAGAAGGCATGAGACACATAGCTTTGACCAGCTGGTTCTGTGCATTGGCTATCTCTGTTATATGTGCATTGGCTCATCTATCCACCTATCCCATGGGTCCTGACCATTTTGCCTGCCTGGCATTCCCCACAGTGAGCTTCCTAACAATGTCTAGCAGAGGAATTATATTAAGCTCATTCTGCATTTGTCCCCTACCCTGCTCCCTGAGTTTGGCTGTGAGGTCATCTTGACAGAGGACATCTAGATAGGCACTGGAGGTCTTGGAAGAATGTCCCCATAGGAAGAGGTGGAGTGTGAGGCCACTCCCAGCTTCACCAGCAGGGGGAACCCCATGTTAAGTGTTTCAGAGTACCTTCCACAGTGGCAAGGTTGGGAACTGGCTTGAGGTAAACACATCACAGTTCATCACTATTTTAGTAAGTAGCTTATGTGTCTGCTCTTGCAGAATCCTCCTCCTGCTCTTTCTTGTGTTGCTCAGATCATCTGCCTTTATAACCTACTCACCTACTCCATTCAGTGCGTTCCTTTTCTTTCTTCTCAAAAAAAAAAAAAAAAAACCATGACATTTTCTGGACCTCTCATGGGTGGCATCCTTTGGACAGAAACCACAGGATGACCCAGGCTGAGCAAGATGGGAATGACATATGATCTATGGGCACCCCGAACTGATATGTGGGTGTTTCCAAACCCTTATATTGTACTTTCATGTATTCATGAATGCAGTCATTTGTTAAGACATTATTGAGCCCTGGGAGCTTGTTCTGGAGGAAGAGCTGTGTGGAGTCTGCTGAGGGATGGAGGTGGGAACTGATCCTCTAGAATACAAGAAGAATGAGCAGCTGCTGGCATTGTGTGCTGGCATCATAGGTATAGCACAAGTGATGCAAAGGCTAGGGGTACAGTTTCCATGGGGAGAAGGAACACATAAAGCTTGGTGACCAGGCAGAAACCCAGAAAGACATGTTGGTGGCCTTTTGGTGCTGCAACTCTGGGTGGCAGGGATGCAGGCCTGGGACTGCAGCTGAGAAGGGGCTGGCAAGAGTTCACTGCCCTTAGATGACGTACTATTCTCTGGATCTTATCCTGCGAGCTGTGAGAAGACGAGAGACAGGAAGCGTGGGGACATGACACACTTTGCTTACTTTGATGGCGTAGGTCAGAAGGATGGGTTGGATTGCGGTGTGGATCTGTGATAAATTTAAGCAAGATTCTTTTTACATTTATCTGTACAAGAGCTCATTCTGCTCTTCATTATTCATTATCATTACCAAAAGATGGGGTACAGAATAGTCACTTTGTGGTAGACTTTGAACAAGTGGGAGGTAGACACTTGGGTAAGTGTGGTTACTTTAGCGTGTATAAGGTGGGCGCTTGCTTTTATAACCATTTCTTTGCTTTCCTGACACTTTTGTGCTGATGTAAGGCTGTCTGTATTTTCATCTCGAATCTGATGAATTGGTTCTACGACGAATCTTAGTAAGAGCGGCTTTGCATTGATGTGTGATTCTTGTTTTCAGGATTCGGCAGGATGCCAATTCTTTGCTGATCTTGCTGTGGAAGGTCACAGCCTCAGGCTTTCAACAGTGTTCCCTCATAGATGGTCGAAGTGTGACACCCCTCCAGGCTCCAGGGGGCCTTGTCCTGCTAGAGGAGATGCTGGCCTTGGGACCCAACCACTTCATTGGTGAGTTAGAGAAACCTTATCTACATCCAGTTCAGCCCAAGCCTGGTTTGATGTTTAGATATGGTGCATAGACATTCTGTCTGGAGGATATGGTGTGAATGTCTAGTGACTGTATATCCTCCACTTCAAAATGGTTTGAATGATAATCAGAATGTCCTGCTAACACTAGCATTTCCCGTGCGACTGTATGAGGTATGCATTTGAAATATTAGCTGACATCTCTCATCACTTTGTAGCATTGCTATAGGCAAGGGTGCTGAGAGTGGGGGTGGGGGTTAGGAGGGAGGAATTTGCTAGTGTTTATATGGACTTACTTTTTTTTTTTTTTGAGATGGGAGAGATTTTATGAATTCATGTGCAGTTTGAGCCCATGTTGCTAACAACATGACAAAACAAAAGACTGCTTTAAGTAGAACAGTGGTCTGCATTTGGGAGTGGGGACAGTCCTCAAGCCAGTGAAGGGAAATGTCGGGACTGAGGAGCAGGGTGTTAGCCTGTTCAGCTGTGTGTCAGCTCTCTGCTTCTTTCTAGAAAGAAGCCTGGGGTACTCTCAGGACGCCACTATCTCCTCTTTCCTCCATATCCAATAGATTCCACATACTGGACTGATGGCTGACATATTATTTCCACACATGTCCTGTATGTGGATGACCTATCTAAGTCTTTGGGAGGCTGATTCAGATTTGTATATCTTGTAAAACTCACTGATTAAAGGTGTAGTTTAAGATGATTTATTATGAATTAAAGATGGATTATTTATTTATAATTGATACTTAAAACATACAAATTGTAAATATTAACAGGTTATCCTGTGGTATTACACTGTTATTGTGGTAAATATGTACATATATGTATTTATGTATGTATATACACACATATATATATATATATATATATATATATATATATTTACATATATATGATGCAGGTAGGTGCCCACGCACTAAGACATATACATGGAGGCCAAAGACAGTTTTGTCTAGTCAGTTTTCTTCTTCTGTTTTGTTTGTTTGTTTATTTATTTAATTGATACAGAATCTTACTACCCTAGCTGGCCTGGAATTTGATATGTAGCCCAGGTTGGCCTTGTACTTGCAGATTTCTGCATGCCACTGTCCCCTGAGTGCTGGGATTACAGGGGTGAGCCACCACACCTGGCTCCTCCGATCTTTTTGCTGAGGTTTTGAGATGGAACTCAGGTCACCTGGCTTACATGGCACATGCACTCAAAGTACTTTTTCCCTGTGGTATTTTCATGCATGAATACATTGTGCAGCCTCTGAACATAGTCAAGGGTCAGACAAGGACTCCATGTCACCAAGGACCTATCATTTCTTCACAGTGAAATGGTCAAAAGCCTCCTCCTGTGCTGCTGTTACATTTCCTGCCGTCAGTCTAATGACTCTTTACAGAGGATGTACGTGATGCTGCTCTTTGGGATTTCTTCACGATTCCCACATTTAATATTTTTAAAACTTTTTCTTCATCATCACTGCCTTATTAATATTTATACTATGCCATGTGAAGAAGAGATGATGTGGGTGTCTGAAGTGTAGGTTCTTCTTGCTGTGCCTCTTCTGTCACCATCTCTGAATTGCCATCAAATTCCACTGCCGCTGCCTTCTGCCTGATTATCCCTTCTGTTTCCCCCAAACATGTCTTTTCCAAATCTGTAATTGGCTTTATGCAGTGTTTGGGGGTAAATAAATTGGTAACCTTTGCTTAGAGCTGTTGGCTCTGCAGGGAGCAGCAAGAGTGCTCATTAGCTCTCCAGTGACTCAGTTGCCCGTCGTTTGTACTTCCAGACTCAAGTTCTTTGCTCCAGTCTTAGTCCCATGACACCCAGTGGCTTGCTGGTCTTGAATAAGGTGTTTATGTTTAATTTGGAGTTGCTTGGTGACATGGGAGTGATGGGGGTAAGGACCAAACTCGCCTTCCAGCGGTGTGAGCTCTGTTAAGGTGTGGTGGAAGGGATGGACCCACTGTTTGCTTAGGATGAAACCCCATGGAGTTCCTTCCCCAGGCTTTCTCCTCTCTTACAGCATTCTCTCCTTTCCTGTGGCAAAATGTGGCTCTGCTCAGTCACTGCCCAACTCAGCCTCAGTTGACTAACCATCCACTGGCTCCTCTGTGCCTTAGATGCCAAAGTCATCTACCCTATTTACACCTCCTCTCATAATACAACACCAAAACAAGAAAACCCATCCTCTTTGGAGTCTTTCATAAGAAAAATGACTACCCAAAGATTTTTCTCTCCATGGGTCCTAAAAAAAATCTCTATGGATTCTAAAAAACTAAATACTCCCTCCCCAAGCCTCCACCCCCTTTAACTCTTATTATCACATTTATTATCATTATGTTTATTTGTATGTGTGAGTTTATGTATATGTGTGGGTACATGTATGTGTATGTGTGTATATGTGTGTGTATTTGTGTATGTGTTTGTCTGTGTGTTTGTATGTATGTATGTATGTATGTATGCATGTGTTTACATATATGTGTGGATAGGCATGCATATGTGTGTTTATGTGTGTTTGTGTGTATGTATTTATATATGTATGTATGTATGCATGTGTTTACATATATGTGTGGATAGGCCTGCATATGTGTGTTTATGTGTGTTTGTGTGTATGTGCATTGGGAGGCAGAAATCAACTTCAGATTTAGTTACTCCTGTACCATTCACCTTGTATTTTCATACAGGTCTTTAAGTTTTTAGGCTAGGATGACTGGCCAGCACCACCAGGATGACCTTGAACTCCTGACACTCCAGTCTCCATTATTCACATTCTGAGATTACAGGCATGTTGTGCACCACCACACTCAGTGTATGTAATAATGGAGAAGGTGCTGAAGGCCTCACATACACTAGGCGATCCATTTACCAACTGAGCCTCAACCCTAGCCTAGGGGCATCCAAATTTGTGTTTGGATTTCTATTCACACTTCGCACATGCTCACTGGCTCCAGCCCCATACTTGTATCATGTATTCCTCCCAAGTCTGGCTCTTTCCCTGTCTTCGGCTCTTCTATACAACATCTGTCTCAGCACCATTTGCCTCCCTTGCCCTCTGACAGATGCACTGGCAGCTGGCATCCCACAACTGGGAATGAATGATCTCTGTTCCCCTCCCGAGTGTGCTTGTTGTGTTGGTCCTATGTGTTCTTGGACTGTGGCTCTCTAGCGAGGAGAGCCCATATCATTGCCCCTTGCTGCCCAGCATGGCCACTGGGTAGTCCCCTGCCTGGCAAAATTCAGATGCACATCAGCTATTCCCTCAGCAAATGTCACTTGAAGGAGACATTCAGCTGCAAAATGTCAATCTTAAGAAGTCTTCATAGACTTTCAAAACCCACCGCTGTGACATTTAAATGCCCTCCCCTTTTCTTTATTACATTACAAGAATTTTAGAGGATCAAACAACATACACATACACATACACACACTCACACACACACACACACAAAGAAAAAAAGAAAAGAAAAAGAAAAGAAGGAGAGAAAGAAACTTTTGGTCTTTCTTAAGGGAATGTTATTTAAGGTTTCTTGCTCTGGAAGTCAGGGTAGGACAGTTGGGGAAAGGTTAGAATGGTAGACTCATTAACATCTTCTTTTGATGACAAACTCAAGATTTAAAACTGAAAATACAAAAACGCTGTCTTTTCATGGTTATCTTACAACTATGGTTGGATAAAGTCTACTAAGCTCCTACAATAGAAGTGGGGAAGAAAACCCCGAACTTGGACATGTTACAATGAAAAGTAATAGGGGGTGGAGTGGCCGGGTAGTGATTCATCCCAGCAGGCAGAGGCAGGTGGAGCTCTATGAGTTCCAGGCCAGCCTGCATTACAGAGCCAACTCCAGGACAGTCAGGGCTACACAGAGAAATATCTCTCTCTCTCTCTCTCTCTCTCTCTCTCTCTCTCTCTCACACACACACACAAAACAAACAAAAAACCCTCCCAAAACCCCCAAAAACAAAAAAAAAATCCAAAATAAGTAAATAAATACATAAATCCAAAAAATAATAATTATTAAAGACCAAAAGCCAGGTCTACACAGAGAAACCTTGTCACAAAAAAACCAAATAAAGTAAGTAAATAAATTAAATAAATAAATAATCTAAAAATAGTTATTAAAAACCAAAAGCAGAGGGAGTGCAAAATCGCGCCTCTCCCATGCATAATTTAGGTCGGTTCTTTCCCCTGCTCATCTCATTAGAAAATGGCAAATGGGACCTTATAAAATTTCAAAGCTTCTGTAAGGCAAAGGACACTGTCAATAGGACAAAACAGCAACCAACAGATTAGGAAAAGATCATTACCTGTCCTACATCCGATAGAGGGCTAATATCCAATATATACAAAGAACTCAAGAAGTCAGACTCCAGAGAACCAAATAACCCTATTAAAAATGGGGTACAGAGCCAAACAAAGAATTCTCAACTGAGGAATATCAAATGGCTGAGAAGCACCTAAAGAAGTGTTCAACATCCTTAATCATCAGGGAAATGCAAATCCAAACAACCCTGAGATTCCACCTCACACCACTCAGAATGGCTAAGATCAAAAATTCAGGTGACAGCAGATGCTGGCGAGGATGTGGAGAAAGAGGAACACTCCTCCATTGTTGGCTGGATTACAAGCTGGTACAACCACTCTGGAAATCAGTTTGGCAGTTCGTCAGAAAATTGGACATAGTACTACCTGAGGACCCAGCTATACCACTCCTGGGCATGTACCCAGAAGGTGCTCCAACATGTAATAAGGACACATGCTCCACTATGTTCATAGCAGCCCTATTTATAATAGCCAGAAGCTGGACACATCCCAGATGCCCCTCAACAGAGGAATGGATACAGAAAATGTGGTACATTTACACAATGGAGTTCTACTCAGCTATTAAAAACAATGAATTTATGAAATCTTAGACAAATGGATGGATCTGGAGGATATCATCCTGAGTGAGGTAACCCAATCACAAAGGAACACACATGATATGCACTCACTGATAAGTGGATATTAGCCCAGAAGCTCGGAATACCCAAGATACAATTCACAGACCAAATGAAACTCAAGAGGAAGGAAGACCAAAGTGTGGATACTTCAATCCTTCCTAGTAGGGGGAATAAAATACTCATGGAAAGAGTTTCAGAGACAAAGTGTGGAGCAGAGACTGAAGAAATAAATGACTAACCAGAGACTGACTCACCTGGGGATCCATATCATATACAATCGCCAAACCCAGACACTATTGTGGATCCTAACTAGTACTTGCTGACAGCGTCCCCTGAAAGGCTCTGCCAGTGCCTGACAAATACAGAAGGAGATGCTCACAGCCATCCATTGGACAGAGCACGGGGTCCCCAATGAAGGAGCTAGAGAAAGTACCCTTCAAACCCCTCAGCAGTAAAGGAGTTGAAGGGGTTTACAGCTCCATAGGAGGAACATCAGTATGAACTAACCAGTACCCCCAGAGCTCCCTGGGACTAAAACCACCAACCAAAGAAAACACATGGTGGGATTCATGGCTCCAGCTACATATGCAGCAGAGGATGGCCTAGTCAGTCATCAATGGGAGGAGAGGCCCTTAGTCCTGTGAAGGTTCTATGCCCCAGTGTAGGGGAATGCCAGGACCAGGAAGTGGGAGTGGGTGGGTTGGTGACATGGGGGAGGGGAGAAGGGATAAGGGGTTTTCAGAGTGGAAACCAGGAAAGGGGATAACATTTGAAATGTAAATAAAGAAAATATCTAATAAAAATAAAATAAAAAATAAAGAATTATTATTATATTTTAGAGGCTTTTTTTTTTTTTTTTTTTTGAGATAGGTCCTTGCTGTATAGCTGTGCCTGGCCTAAGACCAGGCCGGCCTTAAACTCACCGAGATCCATCTGCCCTTGCCTCCTGAGTGCTGAGAGTGAAAGCATTTGCCACTACCACTGAGCTTTGGGTTCTTCTAACTTAGAGACAAGCCTTGGGGCTCTGGCCAGCTAACTTCCTAAAACTTTCCTTAGCTCTGTCAATGAAAATTTCAACCAGGAAAGTAATTTTCTAATGACCTCTTTGCAGTCCGATTTCTGGGCTGTTGCAGCATCTCTTCTTTCTTAGGAGCTAGGGGCAAGACGGGAATGGAAGAGGGGCACAGGGGACCAGAGGGAGAGAGGGGAGGCAAGGGACAATACTGAGGCACACAAAGATGCTCTGAGTGCCCAGGGTATGAACTCACGGGACACAGGGTTTCTTTCAGGGAAGCAAAGCTTTTTCCATCTTACTCTTTTTTACAAGGTAAGAGGCTCTACTGTTTGTTTCTTAGTATAGAAGTGTAGATGGGAGAAAGGGAGAGGAGATGAAAATTTCCTTTCTTGCAGCCCCCTTCACTGACAGCCATGTTAGTACTCTGTGAGGTCTCCTGGTACATTCCTTCTTGCGTATGGCATGCGCAGATACAGCAGAGCATGGTCACATATACATTGGCTCTCTCTCCTTCCCACTTTATGTCTTACTGCATTCTTTTATGAGAGAATAAAACTTTATAGAATTACTTTTATGGTTGTATGGTGGTCTGTTGAACTAAAACGTATTTTATCTAACCAATATGCTAGTGTTGAACAATTACTGAACGATACCTCTGTCTTAGTCAGGGTTTGTATTCCAGCACAAAACATCATGATTAAGAAGCGAGTTGGGGAGGCAAGGGGTTTATTCAGCTTACACTTCCAGGTTGCTGTTCATCACCAAAGGATGTCAGGACAGGAACTCTCTCAGGGCAGGAGCCTGGAGGCAGGAGCTGATGCAGAGGCCATGGAGGGATGCTGCTTATTGGCTTGCTTCCCCTGGCTTGTTCAGCTTGCTTTCTTACAGAACCCAGGACTACCAGGCCAGGGATGGCACTACCCACAATGCCTCTCCTACCCTTTATCACTGAAATGCCTTACAGCTGGATCTCATGGAGGTATTTCCTCAAGGGAGGCTCCTTTCTCTGTGATAACTCCAGCCTGTGTCAAGTTGACACATAAAACCAGCCCGTACTCCCCCTTCCTCTCCCCACTTTTTTCTTCCTCCTTTTCTTCCTTCCCCCTCCCCCTGCTTTTCTTCCTTCTCCCTTCTCCTGTCCTGCCCTATGCCCCTTTTCTTTCCTTTCCTCTGTCTTTTCCTTCCTGCTTTCATTCCTCCTTTCTCTTCCTCCTTTCCCTCCATTTCCCTCCATCTCCCTCCATCTTCCTCCCTCCCTCCCTCCCTCCCTCCCTCCCTCCCTCCCTCCCTCCCTCCCTCCCTCCCTCCCTCCCTCTTCTTTCGATCAAATTTAAGCATGTCTATAACTGTGGCTTTGTGTCTTCTTATGACGTATATGGGTTACATTTCACAATGCAGTATTTTCTGGATCAAAAGGTGTTCAGTTGCAACGACAGTTTTTGATACAGATCATGGACTTGTCCTTACCCCTTTTCCGGTTCCCACTCAAGCAGCCGACGTACTGCTGAGAACCAGCCTTGTCTCTCCTCTATCCACATTTAGTCAGATGTTGTTTCAACACAACCTGACATTCGCACACACCTTGCAGCAGCACTTTACCAGCCTGACTTGTAGGATCTCTTGCACAAAGAGAATGGCTGTAACATTTTTCTGACAAGAGGAACTTTAAGTCAGTATCACTTTAGAACGATGGCCATTGTCATGGTCAGCATTACATTTGTGCATTAGGGTCAATGTGAAGAAGCAGAGGGGAGAGGAGAGAACAAACCCTCGCCTGTTCTATTGGCGTGACACCACACTGTCCCACATGGGGGGTGCACACGTGACAGTCAGAAGGATACTGTCCCTGGGTGCTCATGTGGCACACACAAGGACTCTTGTCCCTGGGTGCCCACGTGACAAACAGAAGGTTTTGTTCCCTGACTCCAGTTCACATCTTCTGCATTAATTGTACTTCCTCATTGCTGTCTCCCGACAGTAGATTCTGAATTCTGTACTATCATGGGCCTCTTACAAAGTGAGAAAGCCTTGTAAACTGGGACAGAGCACGGTCCATAAAAGACAAATATTTGGAGAACCTATTAGGGAGGCTTTAGAGAAGAACACTGAGTCCCCCCTTCCCCCCAATCTCTATTTGTTGTAATGTTTTCAAAGGCTGTGAATATAAAACATAGGGTAGTAAGTAAGTGGACTAAAATAGGGCATGTCAGCAGGAGAAAATTGTCCAGTTCCGGATAAGGCATATACATGACTGGGACTGAGTCCCCAAAGGCCCCTCTCACTCTCATGTCTGAGACTCTCCCTGACATTTGAGTTTCTGAATGCTGGGGTATTTTTGGTTTCACAGGCACGCTCAACAAGCAACGCTCTCACAGCTGTCCTGTTTTAAGGCTGTAATTGTGAGGTTGACCTACAAAAGTTATATTTGCCTGGTAGACAAATGGAAAAAAAAAATCTCCTTAAATGAATACACTGACAAATTCCCTTAGGCTATGTAGCTAATAATGGGAGACTCTAGAACAAGCCTAAAGAGACAAGGCACCCTCGGTATCTACAAATCTCTCCGTATGCCTGCTTATCAGCAAGCCATCAATGAATGGATTTCCATGCATAGAGGTGTTTTTTTGTTATATCTGGAATGCAAAGAAATGTAAGATGTTTATCTTGGACTTGAAAGACTTCTGCTTCAGGCCCATGGGATATACATATTAAATAAGCTACATAAATCCTGTGGTCCTGGTGCTCACTCTTGCTGATAAAATTACATTCAAATCAATGTAGTATTGCAGCCAAATCGTGAATTAAAACACTTCGACTCTTGATTTGTCTTCAAGAAGGACTGTGGAGAAGGGTGGAAACGCAGCCCTATTAGGCGGCCGATCACACAGACCTTGCTTTCTTCAGGGTCTCCATGAGCTTGGCATTCCTGCTTTCTGAAACCCCCTTTCTAATCTCCAGGTCCCTCCATCCTCACCCCCAACTCCAGACAAGTACCTGGCCTTGGTGGCTTTTCTGTCCTTTCTCATCTTCTCCTGTAGCTTCTGATCTTGCACTGACACACAAGAGGTGTTTGATTGCACATGGTTCTCTTTGTCTTGACTGTTGCTTAGATCCCCCACTGCAAAGGGCATAATCAGGGCCTTATTCCATAGTTGAGACTTCTGGCTTAAAGCCAACCTAAGGGGCAAGTAGAAAGATTCACATAGCAGGCAATTGTTGCCATGGTAAGATATCAATGCTTCTGGGATGATGTTGCACATAGAGAGGTAGATGAAAAAGCAAAGACATGTATATTAAATATTAGAGACTCATACAATCCGTTTAAGGGCCCTGTGAATTTAGAAGGGGAGAATATTTACATATTAAGCTACTGTCTTCATCATTGTGATCAAATACCTGACAAGATGCACCCTAAGGGAGGAAGGATTTATTTTGGTCCATCATGGTTGGGAAAGCTTGATAGCAGGACCAGCTTCTGGGAGCCTAAGGATGCTTGCGCTCATCTCAGTGCATCAGGAAACAGACATGGAAGAATGATGGGCCTCTTAGGGCTTTCTTTCTCCTTTTCTTTCTTTAGTTCAAGCCCACATGACCTTGGTTAGTCGTCCTATACATAGACTGACTCTTCTTTCCTCAGTTAAACCCCTCTTGAAACATCCCCACAGGCACCTTGAGATGTGTGGTCTCCTGGTGATTCTAAATCCAATCAAGTTGACAGAGATGATGAATCACTACAGTGACCAGTTACCAAGGGCAGAGCTATGGCTTTAGACCTGAGCCACACCTTGAATTGGGCTTGAACAAAAAGTAGAAAAGGCATGAGTGACATCATGGGGGTGGGGTGGGGGGGGGATGGTCATGGCCTTTTCTAACAGCAGAGCGAGTTGTTTGTGCCTGTGGATTTCAACAATAAGGTTGGAAGGAGATGGGAAGTGGGTGAAACTGGAGAGGAATCACTCCTGTGTTACGGCATAGGTTTAGCTCACAGGCAGGAGGAGCAGGTGGTGACAGTGACACTGGGGTATATGGTGAGTACCATGGAGGAGCTTTTGATGGCAGAAAACAAAGTAGGGTCAGGTGAGAGGGGCAGTGAGTGTCAGGGACATTCTCACATTAGGGTTGTGATTGTGTGTTTCTATATGTGTGTGTATGTGTGTATCTGTGTGTGAGTTCTTAACAACTGGAATAGATCAAATCAAATCAGAGATAAAGGCTCTGCTTCTGTTTAGTTTAGATGCAGGAGTAGTGTTCTGAAGGCCCCTGAGAAGGCAGGACCCCAGCCTACGAGGAACAGGTGGGCTCTGTCTTGGCAGCCTTGTGCCTGGAGCCTGGGGCTATTGGGAAAGGAACATGGTGGGGAAGGGGAGAAAGGGAGGATGCTCAGAGACACACTGCAGTGTGCCCTGCATGGAACTAGGAAGCAGGCAGAGAGGAGTGAGGACAAACAGGGAGACAAAGAGAAGGAAGGGAGGAGTTTGGGAGGGAAAAACGGATCCAGTCATCTCAGGGACTGAGATCAGATTTCTGTCGTGGCATCTCATATGTGGCAGCTTTATTCTTCTTGTCATTCAAGCCCAGGCTTCCATTTCATCCCTCCCTTTTCTTCCCGTTCCTAGCCCACTCATCAAGAAGTGTCTTAGTCTCAAACATCATCAAACCCCAATGGATTCCCTTCTGCCTTTACCTCTCCCTGGTGCTGCTGCTAGCCTGCCCAGCCCCAGTCTCCTGCACCTGGGCAGTTGTAGATCTCTCTGCATCAACCCCTGGACTTCCTATGTCAACCCCTGCACCAAACATCTGAGCCATATTGGGGAAGACCATTTGCATAATCCCTTTCTGCTCGCAGTTCTTCAATGGTTCCCTGTCCCTTGGCTTAGACGCTAAGACCTAGCAGCCAATAAGACCCAGTGTATCTGCCCTATGAATGTCTGCTCTGTTCCTCTTCTTTGAGAGCATCTCAGGAATATTCCCATCTATACGGCTCCTTCCTGCTGGAGTCCAGTGGTGCTTACTTGTGATGACCTTGCGTGACCACCTTCCTTGACACCAACAGCTTCCCTTCTTCTCATTGGTTCTCCAGTGCTCTCTGAATGCCAGTCTCTACTCCTTAGGGCTAACCTCTTCCTTATGGGGAGAATCCTTTCTCTGTCTATGCTTGTTACCCTTGTTAGACTGTTAAGTGTCCTGAAGGCAGGGAGTGGTTACAGGTTGTCTACTGTTATATCATAAACATTTAGCATAGTACATGTTTGGTAAGTATGGGATGCCTCGTGAGATTAGCAGAGGCATATTTTATAATTATGGAAGCCCAGTTCAAACTTACCTTTGAGAAACAAATAAACAAAGCCACCTCCCACCCCACTGCACTCACATCCCATAATTATTTTTTTTCTCCAAGTCCAGGGGCAAAGGTGATACTTGAGAGTCTCATACGACTGAAAGTTCAGGGGCTCATCTGGCTTTACTAAGTGTCACATTCAGCTTTCATCCAATAATTTCCTGAAGAAAATAGCACGTGCCCACAACACCAGCACTCAGGAGGCAGAGTCAGGAGGATCGATGCAAGCCTATGGTCAGCCAAGTGTCAGGCCTCCCAAGGGGTCATAGTAAGACCCTGTCTCAAAAGGAAATGGCAGTCATCTGAAGCATTTGTCCTTGGCTTAGTTTTTGATTTTCTGGTCTTATTTTACGTACTACTCTGTTGATATACATAGGTGCAAAGCACCCTCTCTCTATTTTTATCCATCATCTTTCCATCTGTCTATGCATTCTTTTTCCATGATCCACCTATCAGCTATCCATCATTCCATCATCCATTCATCGATTTATTCATTTATCCATTTAGCCATCTCTCTATTATTTGTCCATTCACCCATCATCCATCCATCCATCCATCCATCCATCCATCCATCCATTCATGAATACACACACACACACACACACACACACACCCCTGCACATAGGTGTCCACCTATATAAAGACCTACATGTATCAAGAAGAACAGGTATACCTATACACATATTTAGTTTAAAATACTTTATAGGCAGATAATTATAAGATAGCATTGCTCATAGCATGCCTGAGTGGTCCACAATGATGCCTAAGAGAGGGCAATTAGTTTGAAAGAAGCAGAGCTTTTACGATTGGAAATGACACTAGTGCTTTGGTGTGTGTATGCCAGGGGCAGGGGTATGGTATAAATAGCTAATATTCCTGAATGCAAAACAATCAGCTAATTAGCAAATTTGTTTTTTGTTAATGAGATAGTTGTTCTTTGAAAGCATTTCATTTGGACCATTAACACAGAACTGACTTGTTCAAATAACCCTGGTTCTGAAGCTTGCTTTCCACACCAGGAGGTGGGTGTCTGCCTTTGGTAACAAGAAGGGGCTTACTAAGGTGGAGCCACAATTAGAATTGGAAATAGAACCCAGAAAGGACAGAGAGCCACCTGATGGCTCTTGTGGTGTTTTCTTTGTTTAGAATAGAAACTAAGGTCTGCTTTGCCTTGCTTTGTTTTGGACAAACACTTTATACACCATGCATGACTCCTATTAGATATTCCAACAGAGAAGGCAGGCTGTTCAAACAAAGCAGGGTAGGGAATTGGGGCTGTAACGGTTGTAAGAGAGAGGAATAGAATGTCTAATGTGCTCCATTGCCTATAGCAGAAAGGAGAGATAATGAGATAGCCACTCCAAGGCTTTTGAAAAGATTGTGTGTGCATAAAACCTGCTTTGGAGAGAAGAGAAAACCCTTTTCCAGCTGGCAGTCACATTGAAATAAAGGATTGGGTTTGGAGAGCTAAGTGGGGCCAACTCATTCTTCCTTTGTCAGCTGTGTACCAGGACTGGTGTGGTGTTTGTGGTCTGCAGCAGGCACAGCACACTGAGGCTTTCTACCTAAGCTGGTCTGGGCTTCTGGGTTCAGGGAACTCCTGGACGAGAAGGAAGCTTGTTTTTCTGTGGACCAAGCAGTGACTGGTTAGCGCCATCCCTGGAGCTGGGACCTAGGCTATTCACATCACCCCTGGCTTGCTGCTCTGGGTTCTGGGAGTCTTTCCAGCACTCCGTTGTTCTACATATCTTCAGCTTTGCGGTCCACACACTCACTCGCTCACTTTATTAGCTATTTTCTTCTGGGTATATGAACCACATTCTTTACAAGCAGACACTTTATTCTGGCGGCAGTTTGAGGGTGTGTAACAGGGAACTTCCTTGTTAGTAACAGAGAAGGCATGGTGGGAGCAGCCTGGTGGTAGAAGTATATAGATTGCTTGCTTAGACCTTCGTAGACCAGGAAACAGGGTGTGGCTACAGCTCCTAAGACCTGTCCATAGTGATGACCCATCTCCTCCATTGAGACTCCACCTCCTTGGGGTTCACACCTTTGTATTAGCTTTGTGTGTGTGTGTGTGTGTGTGTGTGTGTGTGTGTGTGTGTAGTAAAAGACCAAGGCAACTTACAGAAAAAAAAAAGAGTTTAGTCTGGTTCATGGTTCTAGATGGTCAGAGCTCGTAATGGTAAAGACAACATGGCAACAGGCAGTAGGCATGGCCATAGGAGCAGGAATGTAAGAGCTCACATCTTAAACCATAGACCTGAAGTGGAGGAGGCTTTTTAACCTCCAAGCTCATCCTCAGTGATGTACTTCCACTAGTAAGGCTGTACTACCTAACAGTCCCCAAATAGTGCCACCAAATGGGGAGTCAGTGTTCAGTGCCCTAAACTGTGGGAGACAGTCTACATTTGAACCACTGTAAACGTCTCAAAAGAACTTCTGAAACTGGGGATTCCTCCATTTAAAGACAGGAGGCCAAGGAGAGACGTTCCACATTGAAACCATCACACCCAGGCTCATACGTTCATGTTTTGTATCTCTCTCAGTCTTTATCCCCAACACTGTCTGAATGGCTGCTGTGAGTTAGGCACCTGTTTGGTTCTGGTAACAGAATTGTGAGCATTCAATTTTATACTCATGGATCTTGTTTTTGTGTGGTAACAGGAAACAGACAGTTGTAACTGTGACCACCATGCTGTTCCATGGATATATAGTCTATAAAAAAAAAGCAGACATGATATTGATATGAGGCTCCTACCCTGAAGGAAGGTAACACAGTCAACTAGGCAATGGGGACACTCTTAGAGGCAGAAGGTAGGAGGTGCATGGGCAAATGCCTTCATGCCGGAGAGAACATATAACATCAGAGAACGTACAAGGATATAAGGTTGGAGCTCAAGGAAGAGACAGGAAAGTGAAAGAGATATGGTAGATACCAGACATGTTCTGCTATACAGACTGTTAAGTTTCCTATGGCAGTAAGGAACTACTACAGGCAATGAGCTGGAAGACACATGAATCTTGCTCTAGAATCCCCACTGAAGTGTGTGCATTTAACTCTGCAGAGAGGAAACCATTGGCAAAGGGAGCATTTTCAGACTTGATATTCAGGCATGTGATGGTAACAAGTGTGTTAGAACCTAAGTTACAGTTTATTGGATGGACTCTGTAAGCAACTTTGGGTCCTTATAGCCAGATGGAAGAGGGGCTGAGTAGTGGTGGGATGGCTGCTTTAATGTCAACTGGACACAACTTAGCATCAACTGGGAAGGCTGTCTCAATGGGAGATTGTTGACGTTGGTTGGCCTGTGGGTATGTATGGCTGTGAGGGATACCCAGCCAGCCCACTGTTGAGGGCACCATTCCCTAGGCAAGGGATCCTGAACTATGTAGGAGTGGAGAAATAAGAGTTGAGTGCAAGCAAGCAAGCAAGCAGCACATTCATTTCTTTCTGCTTTCATTCATGGGTGTGATTTGACTTGCTATCTGAAATTCTTTCCTTGCTTCCTTACAGTGATGAACTGTAAGCAGGAGGCATAACCTGAAGTGAACCGTTTCTTCCACAAGTCACTTTTTGCCAGAGTATATTATCACAGAAAAGACCATGAAACTAGGACAGGAAGAGCCCTTTCTGGAGCCACAGAAAGTGCAAGAGAGAGGGAAGGCTGCCTGGGAGCCTCTTGTGGTCTGAGGTGCATAGTGGGACAGTACCCATGATGCAATAGAACACTGATGTGAATGAGAAGTAACCCTTTGAATCAGACCCACCCTCCCAATCTTTCCGTTGTTTTCCTCCCTCAAATGGTGTACCATGAGTGCTTCATTGCAATACAGCAGTTCATTCTATTTTTAGCATAATAAATTCATATATTAAAAAAAATCAAGTTGTGCAGCAGAATTCAAGAACCCACAGCATTCCAGCGAGAAATCTCAGCACTCACACATTCAGGTGACTTCTTTCATTTGACTTTGAAGGTACTAGATAGCCTGGTAGCTGACTGCTTAAACTTTGGATTTTGAGCTGAAGCAGAGCAGAGAGCTATAAATAGAGCTAAGGCAATTGAGAGATCATGCTCAGGATGCTTCTAAGGGCCAGGAAAGCAAACATGTCAATCAATAGCCTTTGAGGAAGTGCATCTGTAAGCCCAATTTCTTGACCATGCTTGTGAAGTCACCTTCAACCTAATTAAGTGTGCATTTATCATCTTCCTACCATCAGCACAGAGCAGTGATTAATTTTTTTGGCATTCGCAGTAATGCCATTAATGGAGAAGCATTCATTAACTGGACATGGTGGCTGCTGTGTATGAGTGCTACAGTGATTTAACAAGTGACTTACTAGGATTTGATGAGTTCAGATTGCATGAATGAAAGATTAAACGATATATAATTCTGACTGATTATAAGAGAGTGATCAAACAGACATTGAAAAATAGATTACATGCACAAAGGATTTCAATTGTACATTCTGTGTGAGCCAACAAAATTTCAAAGGAAAATACAAATTGATTTCCATGTTCTCCTAATGAGTTCTTAGGACTTGCATTTTAAAAAGATGTTCAATTCTGATGTGTTTTTCATGTACCATGAGAAATGGAGATCATTCACAGGCTTAAATGAAGATTATTTAGTGCCAGAGACAGGGGCATAGATTTGACAAGCCTCATTGTAAAGTTTGCTTCAAGTAAGGATTTTATGATTTGATTATAGCATTTTATAACATTATGTCTTTTATTTTAGTTTATCTTTCTTATATAGATTACTTGTCATTCTTTATAAAAATTTTCTTTTTAATACTATGCTATCCTATGCATTGTATCTATGCCTTGTTTATCCATATAAACACTTAAAGGGAATTATTCTACCTAATTATTCTACTCTGGGTTAATGGGCCAATGAGTTTATTAAGGCTACTACTTATAGGGGAATGGATGATGATGATTCAAAGGCAGCTGCTTCATTAAAATCTTACCTTCAGACTGGCCAATGACTTCGGAAGGCTGCATCCCTGGAAGACTTCATGTCTTACAGTCTTATAGGCAGCTTGGGCAGTTCTTCTCCTGAGATATTCCTTTCAGCTCATATAACTCTGAGGAGTAGCGTTGTTACTCTTATAAGTTTCAGGAATTTCCTGGGACTTGTGAGTTGTTTATTTCCTGAGTTTTGATTATCCTCTCTCTAGGACAGAGCATTTTAACTTTCAGGAAAGTGTTACACAACGTGAGTATAAGTTATACTTTAACTTAAATATCATCTATAAATTCTAGATAGAATTTTAAAGGGTAAAAATCATTTTTAAATAAATATCATTTCAAAGTTTTGACTAGAAGGGACTAATTAAGGGAATATCTCAGTAGCTTTCTTACTTGTCTCCTGACACTGCTGTTTCCTAAGGTGAACATACTTTTCTGGAGTCTTCTCCTCAGGACTCTTAAATTCATACATCAAAACTCTGTCATCAGGAAGCAAGGGCTTTGGAAGGTCATTAAGTTGTGAAGGTGGAGTCCTCAGTAAATGTAATTAATGTTTGTATACAAAGGAACATTTGTCACCCAGCAATGCCTTACCTCTTCTTCCATGGGAGGACACAGTGAGAAGATAACTATTGATGAACCAAGAGGTGGTATTTACCACACACCAGCTTGCCTAGTGCCTAGAACTTTCCAGAGAGATCAGTTTCTCTTATTTCAAAGTTAACAGCCAGTAGTAGTTTCTCCAGAAGCCCATATATGAACACCTCATTTACACAGATATTGTTTGTTCATGTTACTGTTTGATGATGGTCATGATGATGGTGGAGGTAATGATGATGGTGGTTGTTATGATGGTAATGAAAGCACTGGTAATTCATAAGGTCCTTATCTATTTGTACTGTATTAAAAATCATTGCTCATATTACGACTCCTGTCAAAACAACTATCCGGGAATAGGTACTATTATTATTTCTATTTCGGAAAGGAGTCCAAGGCACACACTACTTAAGTTCTTTCTCTTCTTCCAGGTCCCTTAGAAGGTGAGCTGCTCTGATAACCACCCAGCTTTGTATATAACAAAGAACAAAAAGAGAGGGTGTGATAGAATTAGTATTTTGTTCATATGAGGCGGTAGCTGATCAGATGGCTAATGTGATAGAATGGTACAAGAGAGAATATTTCAATTCAGAGAAACTACTGCCTAATACCAGCCTTAGGAAAAGGAGTATTATAGTACGGGTACTTTTCTGGAAATAAATTGAGCAAAAAATGGTGTTTAAGACTAGCACCAAGTTGCATTCTAACTTAGGAAGAACTCTCCGTCCATACGTTTTTGTTGACTTTTAAAGCATATTCTCAGACATTGTATTTTTAGCGTTTTCTGTAGGTGAGAGGATGGTGATTGAGTGGGACGGTAGTGGTAACTTTGCTGTATATGACAGCAGTATGTGTTGAGAATAAAACTGCATTCAGATGTTAGCAAGTTGACTGTATCTTTTTCCTAGAATGCCTTAACATTATCTATTTTTTTCCCTTAAAGCAAAGTGATAATATGCAATTTCCATAGTCATTTGGTTAGGTGTGACTCATTTGGTGATTTAGAAGAACAAGAAAGTCAGTATGTACCATTGTGTCCCCTAATTCAGGAAGCATATTTGGCTAGATCAGCAGTTCTCAACCTGTGGTCATGACTCCTTTGGGGGTCAAATGACCCTTCCACAGTGTTCGCATATCAGATATAACAGTAGCATATCTGTAGCATAATAGTAGCAAAATTACCATTATAAAGTAGCAATGAAAATAATTTTATAGTTGGGATCACTACAACATGGGGAATTATATTAAAGGGTCACAGCATTAGCAAGGTTGAGAACCACTGAGTTAGATCTTATTCAGAAAATCAGATATTCTGTTTGGGCAAACTGTCCCCCCAAACAACTTCCATCTCTAAGTGCCAAAACTCACAAGTGTGCCTAGGGATGCAGCAGTTTGTAGAATCCTTGGTCAGTATGCACAAAGTCCTGGGTTGGCACCCTAGCACCCAATACAGTGGATGTGGTGATGTGCACCTATAATCTCAGCACACTGAAGACGAAGGCAGCAGGACTGGAAGGTGCAACATCATCATCCTTGACTCCCTAGTGGAGGCCAATGGTGACCTCAAACACAAAGCCATTAAAAAAAAAGACAACAAAGTGTTAAAAGCAGGCAAATATACAGTGACCACCAACCCTTTTGTTAGAAACTGACGAAAAATTTTGTGTAGAGAAGACGAAAAGATGGTCACCAGGTTCTTCCCTGGATGTGACACAGTTGTATAGCACATGGAGTGAACAACATAGACCCCATTTGTCTCCATTGATTTCAAAAAGATCTTAGACACCAGCTCCAGGAACAGACCACAAAATCCAGACACAAGGTCATAAAACTCCCTCCCAAAGAACAGCCTGGGGATAACCACAAGAATGGGAAAATATCCTATCCCAGGATGGGCTATCTGTGTTGGGCAGTCCTATCTCATCCCATACTTAAATGTTCATGACATAGGAATGCAGACCACTGACCACCTGGCACAAGCCAATCAGAACCTGACCCCTGTGATCTCTCCAGCACTCACCAATGAAATTTCAGATAATGAACCCACTTTCTAAATATAGAAGAACTTAGTAGCCAATCAAAGTTATACTAGTGTCACTGCTTTGGCCCCTACCAGTCACACTAGAGATTGCCTAATCCTTCTAGAGAGTTCCTCTGCTTCCCTATAAGAAGGCCTGCATGCCTTTGTTTGGTGGTCGCCATTTTGGAGAACGGTTGACCCTTGCATGGTGGTTGTTTCTGCAGAATAAACGTTATTTGTCTTTGCATACTATCTGAATCTAAGATTTTCCTTCAGTGATTTTCAGACCCTTAAAAGGGGACATTTTTGAAAGAGCTTTTCCAGTACCTCCTGCCAATTTACCTTCTGGTCTAGATTTGATTCTACATAAAACAGGACTGAAGAACAGCTGAATTCCTGTGGTCCAGGGGTATTAGTTAGTCTTCTTTTGTTAGCCCTGAACTTGATCTTGCCTGTAGCTCACATCCAAAAGTAAGATCTTTGCTCCAGGCCCTAAACTGTCAAAAGGTTTGATTTCTTCAGTTTTGTGGCCCAGTCTCCAAGTCTTGGATCACAGATGCAGACGGAGTCCTTTCTTACCCATTATGCTTTGCACTAAGCCCAGCCTGTTTTCCTAGCAGGCTGATACAGTTATGCCATTCCACCCCGTGTCTATGGCACAAGACATGGTCATTGTGAGCTGGCTTTCTCAGCATCCGAGTTAATACCAGAGCCTTAGGCCTGCAGCTGGAAGCTGCTATTTGAAAACCTCCATGTTTTGAGGCTTCCTGAGTTCAGAACAGTATTTATAGGTTTTAGGCTTGTGCCAAATGACTCCAAGCCTTAACAGGCAAACTTGGTGCAATCTATTTTGAGCACCCACAGCTCAAGAATTTATGGTTGGAATTTTTATTTTCCATGTACACATTCTCTTTAAGAGGAAGGAAAATGATCTTGAACCAAATGACTGGAGTGAGATGTGCAAATCCCCTTTGCTATTAATCCCAATGAGGTGTTAACTACAAAGTCCATTTAAGACTCTTTAGCTTTAGCCTTAGAGAAGGCAGTAAAATAAACAGCTAATGGCCTGAAGCCAGTCATTCCCTGCACTTTAATTGATGCTTGACCACCGCATTCCAAGGATAATGGCTGGGCCCTCCTTCACTTCTCATTTGCACCAAGGGGGGCTGTTGTAAGAGGCCCTGTAATGATTGGAGAACACTTTCTTACTGTGTTAATGAGCACCCCTAGGCAGCAGCAAGAGCAGACTGTGTGCATTTGTGTTGGGAGGATGGAGAAGAAGGAGAGGAAAATGGGGATGGGGGATGGGGAAGCCCAAATTTTATTTGCAATCCTAACTAGTACTTGGGGGGTGTTAACAGATCCCTGGGTAGCCTTTGTAGAGTTGCCTTCATTAGGGTTTTAGACCTCAGTAGGGAAATCATCCAGCCACATAACAGATAGAAGGGAACCAATCAACATCAGTTTTCCTTCAATCCCCAACCCCCCCTCCCCACCACAGACCAATGCCTCCCTCTATAGTATAGTCAAAGTCCCAACCTCCTATAGTTCTCTATGCTTCCTAAGAAATCTCATTGTGGGGCATGGTGGTTCACACCTGCAGCTCAGGTAAGGACTGCTGTGAATTGAAGGATAGCCTGGGTACAGCAGACTGTCCCCAAAACTCAAAGGGCAAAAACAAATTATTTAACAGACCAAAATTCAAAACACCATTCCATCAAAAAAAAAAAAAAAAAAAGAATAAGAAGAAAAGAAATAGAAATCTTAACTTTTCTCTCAATTCTGCAATTGAAAACATCTTACAGGAATTTCTTATTTAGTATGATTATGGCCTGGTATTGACGGGAACTCAATTTACAGGCTGGTATAATGGCACACGCCTTTAGTCCCAGCACTTGGGAGGCAGAGGCAGGAGGATCTCTGTGAGCTTGAAGTCAGTCTTGTGTATGGTAAACTCCAAGACAGCTAGGATTACATAGAGAGAACTTGTCTCAACAAACAAACAAAAACCACAAAACAAGCAAATAAACACCACAGTTTACTTGTAGATATTGCATTTCTTGTCTTAGTGTGGACTTTTATTTTTTCTCTCTTCTCTTTCCTACAAGTGTACTTCTCTGTTCTGTACGTTTGCTGCTGTTCATGTTCAGATGGTTCCAAGTTTACTGTCTTAGTTAGGGTTTTACTGCTGTGAATAGACACCATGATCAAGGCAACTCTTATAAGGACAACATTTAATTGGGGCTGGGTTACAGGTTTAGAGGTTCAATCTATTATCATTAAGCCAGGAGCATGGCGGCATCCAGGCGGCATGGTGTAGGAGGAGCTGAGAGTTCTATATCTTGTTCCAAAAGTAAACAGGAGAAGACTGACTTCCAGGGAGCTAGGAAGAGGGTCCTAAAGCCCACACCCACAATGACACATTTTCTCCAACAAGACCACACCTATTCCAGCAAGGCCACACTTCCTGATACTGGTCCTGATACTGCTACTCTCTAGACCAATCATAGTTAAACTATCACATTTATGTAAGCCCTCAGATTCTCAACTACCCATGTCATGTGTCTGACCACCAGTTTCGACTGCTCCATTGGGGATCTCATTAATACTTCAGGGATGAGAGGTTGCCTATGACCATGTGGTCAGCCTGACATCCATGTATATGTAGGCAACTCTAATTGGACTCTAATTGTGTGTGTGTGAGATTATAAAAGAAAACCGATTGAGAGGTGCATATGAGGGAGAATACTGGAGGAATTGTTTGGTGGGCAGAAGAATGGATATGATGAAAATGCAGTGTATCATTTATGAACTTCTCAAACCATACAATGAAAGATTATATTTAAATCTATCTATCTATCTATCTATCTATCTATCTATCTATCTATCTATCTATTGGTTTTTTGAGACAAGGTTTCACTGTATAGTCTTGGCTGCCCTGGGACTCACTCTGAAGACCAGGCTGTCCTCAAATTCAGAGAACCTCCTGCCTCTGCCTCCTGAGTGCTGGGGTTAAAGGCATGTGTCACCATGCGTGGCTGAAAAAATAAAAATTTCAAAAGAGAAAATATAAAAAATTCATCAGATGTATTTTCAGGTTGTTTATTCTTTGGGATTTCTTCATGTACAATAATGTATGAATATTCACATATTTTTTACAAAAGCATTTCAGGTTTACTGTGTTTAAAGGGAAAGTCTTGATGCACTTACTTGCTCTTCCTGTCTACTCAATATCTAAGGTATTTATATCAGGTCTGAGGTCTTCTTCCCCTCACACCCTATGTCCAATTTACAGGAAAGACTTGGGTTGACTTCCCTTCCCTCACCTACTTCCTCCTGTTTCTCTCTTTCATGAATAATTATCTCCTATTCTTCTCTCTTGCTTTTAGTTTCTGCCAGGCTGCAGGTAGAGCACTTTCTTGGACTCCTGTGTGGGTCAAGTTCCAGAGTGTTTGAAAAGCTCCTACCCATTTGCAACTTGTGTCTGGCCCCTGGCTTTTAGGGTTCTGGGTGTGAATGACAAGACTCTGAGCCAGCCTGCAATAGGACATAAATCAGCAGTGGGGGAACACAGTTCTCACCCCTAAGGGAATGACAGGTAGTTTATTCTGGTGTGACCATGGTCTGGAGACACAGGTTCAAGTTACCCCAGATCTCATGTTCCAAAGTGGTAATGGTTTCATGAAAATTTTATAGTTACAGGACAAAGAATAGTATAAATTGAGATGGTTTTCAAAAACATCAGTGGAAGCACAAGTAGGTAGGTTATGACAAAGCAAGGGGAATCTTTGTTAAAAGTCTTAGATCCTGTCTCATGACAGTCCCAGTCTTTGAATTGGTAGAAGCTAGGGCTCTCTTTGTACATTCCCAAAGGATTTGCCTAATGTAAGCCACAAAGATATTAGGTCAAAACACAAAGGTGGGCAATAATCAGATATTTTGGAGTTAACAATAGCTCAAGGTACAACATTCCAACTCTCTGCAATCATTGAGGGTCTGGTAAGTCTACTAGCCGTGTAGGATGTTTAATTTAGATATGACTTTTTCCACCCTGGGTATTTCATTTCATAATATGTTGATTTCATATCACCAATAATGGAGAAGTAGTGCCATGTGTCCTAAGTATGCTAGGAGTGTCTGTCTGTGAAAGGGACACACTGGCTTCTATCAACTTTCAAATGATCCCAATTCCAAAGAGCCTCCGTTTTTGGAGTGAATTCTGTTTCATTTCAGGTCTTTCCTGCTGCCTTTTGTAAGACACAGTTGCTGCCCTGGGTATGTGGAACTTGTTAAGGGCTCCTTTGCCCCGACTTAGCTGCTGTTTGATGGACACCTTGGACAATACTGTTCTCACTCTGGGTTATTCCAGGCATTTCCGTCATCAAAGGGAAGCGCTAAAGCTTAAAGAATTTACACTTCTACCTGAAAGGAGCAACTGGCCACTGTTCTCATCACACACGCACAGGGCCTTGTGCATGAGCAATTAGTTCCAGTGACTCAGTTTAAGAGACTGCGGACCATAATAGGCAGCACCTGGTATCATGGTGCATGCAAAGTAGTTTGAGAAGACTATTCATGCTTTGTATGAGTATATGAGCATGTGTAAGTGTGAGTTCATGTGTGAACATGCTTATGTGGGGATGTGTTCATGTGTGTGTGTTCATACAGGTGTATGCATTTGTTCGTACATATGCATGTATGTGTGCATGAGCATATATGTATGGAGACCGGAGGTTGACATAGGTTGTCCTCCTCAATTGCTCTCACGTTTTCCCACTTTATGTGTATAGGTGTTTTGTGTGCATATATGTCTATGTAATATGTGCATGCAGTGCCTATAGAGGCCAGAAAAGGACATGGGTGTTTGGAAACTAGATGCAGATGGTTGTAAGCCTCCTTGTGAGTGCTGGGAATCAAATCCAGGTCTTTTGCAAGATTGGCCATTGCTCTCAACCCCCATGCCATCTCTCCAATCCCAATTGCTCTCTTTTTGGAGACAATCTTTCACGAATTCTAGAATTCACTGCCTTGGCTAGCTTGGCTGGCCAGCGAGCCCCATGGATCATCTCATATCTCCTCCGCATTCTCCACGCCTGACTTCCCTCCTGTCCCCTGCCTTTTTAAAATGTGATCTGAACTTAGGTCCGCATGCTCATACAGCCAGCACTTTACTAACAGAGCCATCCCCCATCTCGCCCCGCCTCCCAACTGCCAAACTGCAGAGTTTGTTTAAAGAAATTCCTCTAGTGCAAAATTAAAGCAGAAGTGTTTTCTTTCCACACACACCAAAAAAAAATTATAAATATGGGCAGCAGAGGAAGCTGTTTGCTTTAAAGATGATTTTTCAATAATTAAAGATGATACCATAGGCAGTGGAGTCCTCAGGTGGGAAGAGCCCAGGGATAGTTAGCCGGCTAGTTTGTAGCTAATTCTTACATTTAATTGGGGCAGGTAAAACTTCATTAATAGTTTAGTAATGCGTTTAAAGCCCCAATCCTCCTGGTTTGATTAAGCAGATACAGTGAGCACAGAGTTCTTTCTTTCTGAGTTACAATAAGAAGGTCAGACACCTATAGTGAGCATGAGAGCAAACATCAGTTGCCTGGATTCCAAAAACATGTGAATAAAATATACTCTGGGAGGCTCACAGGAGTGCCTCTCATTCTAAATGATTGTCACATCAGTGACCTCATGATGTGACTTAGATTAGCTTTGCTACCAAATTCTTAACTGGAAGCACATGTCTGAATTTAGACGAGGAATCTCTCTCTCCCTTTCTATCTTCCTTCCTTCCTCTCTCTCTCTCTTTCTTCCTTCCTTCCTGTTTATTGAGTACTTAGCTTTTTGTCGTTGTTGTTCTTTGTTTGGTTGTTTTTTTTTTTTTTAATTTTTGTATTTTTGTTTGAGACAAGGTTTCTCTGTGTTGCCTGGGCTGTCCTGGAACTCACTCTGTAGAAGTGGCTGGCCTCCAACTTAGTGATCCATCTTCCTCTGACTCCCAAGTGTTGGGATTAAAGGTGTGCACCACCGCCACCTGGCTAATCCTTTTCTTTTTTAATTATACATTAATGTGAGTGTCTGTGTGTGAGTATGTCCATATGTGAGTGCAGGTACCCATGGGTCCAGAGAGGGCCTTAGATTCCCTGGTGCTGGAACTACAGGCAGTTGGGAGACGTGAAATAGGGGTGCTAAGAACTGAACTCAGGTCCTCTGCAAAGAGCAGCAAGCCCTCTTAACCACTGAGCCATCTCTTTAGCTCCCAGGAATTTAAACAACCAAACAAAACCGAAACCAAAAAACCATGTCTGCCAGGATCCTAGTCCAAATCTCAGGTTCTTTGTTATGCATATTGGGGTCAGGAAATAAGTCGTTTGGAGGATGTTCTGCAAGATTTTCAAGCTTCCTTCATTTCTGGGAATTGGACCCATCCTCTGAATGCTATCTTTTACTACTGAGCAATAACTCCAGCTCCTTTCTGCATTGTAATTGAATTTACTAAATTGCCCAGACTGGCCTTGAAGTTGTGACCATCCTACAGCCTCTTGAGTAGCTGGGATTACAGCTCTGTACTACAAGGCCTGGCTGAAGCTACTGGTGTCTCATTAGTTAACGAATCACTATTTTTGACTGAAAAATTTAGGGTGACAGAAAGCAGGGTGACTTGTCTTTGTTCTTTTAGTCCACTTGACTGACTCATTTGTAGAAGTAGACTCTGACAGTGTTCAGTGAGGAACTGGAAACAAATTAAGTAGAAAGCTGTACCTTGTGTACTTTTAACTATGCACTGGTCTAAATTATTGCTGGCTAAGTGAATTTACTAGTTAAATAGAATTTGAAAATACAGTCTTTGGAAGAAAGCCTGTTCCATGAAATTATGGAACGTTATGTGGTTTGAATGCTTAGTGAACATATGATGCAGAGTTTTAAAAGTTAAAAGTATTTAAAGTGAAACTAGAACAAAGCAAAGACATGAACATGTTTTCAATAATGAATGATATGATATTTTGTCTCTATTATTTTATGTGTAAAAATATCACTTGGGATAAGATCTCAGTATTTATCAGTCACCCTTTGTCTATTCAGGGTCATCATAAATTGATAATAACCTAGTACTGTTGCATTCCAATGATCGCTATTCTTCAGGGTTTGAATAGAACGTGGGGTGGTGTGATGACTCAGTTGGTGAAGTGCTTGCTTTGTAAGCATACGACTTTGACCCTAGAATCCATACAATAAAATCTTGGTGTGGTGATGTGTGCTTTCAGTCCCAGAGGTGGGGAGGAGGGAACAGCTGGATCCCTGAGGATTGCTGGTCAACCAGCCTCACCTACTTGGTGTGTTCCAGGTAAGTGAGAGTCATTGCCTTAAAATAATGGTTGGCAGCATCCGAGGAACAACATCTAAGGTTGTTATAAGCCTCCTCATGGACATGCATACACATGAATGTGCACAGCATGCACCTGTATACATCCCCCTAAGTGGGTGTAGTACATATTTTATAAGGCATTCTAGATCTCTTTTGTGGGCACTGATTTTGCTGCTTTGTCTCTGTGTACCCATGTCTTAACCTGTTACCCATCCCTTCTTTAAGCCTTGTTCTTTCCCACCACAAGAAGGAGCCATCTATGACCAAATAGTCAGGGACTAGGGCATGTTGTAAAGTTAAGCATGGGTATGCTTAGAATGGACTGGAGTATCAAGGAAAAGCCTCCAAGCGGGGTGAGATCAGAACTGGTTTTCTCAGTGGTTTTCAAAGTGGGAGAAGGAGGAATATTGTCAGCAAGGGAGAGCGGCAACAGTGTTTGCAAAGTTGGGGTGAGCAGCATGTTTCTGCATAGTGCAGAGGCTCCATAGAGCAAGCCGTCTATTTCCTTTCTCCCTTAAGCCTGTGCACAACCGTTCAGTAGGAAATGCTAGGAAGAAAGCCATCCACTCTGGATGGACTAAAACAGCATTCTGCATGAGAAACAGGTTTCTGCTCTCCCCTGAGACACCAAGCTGACACAACGTCTTTGGGAAGGAACAGTCATCATCCTTATCCTGTAGGCCGTCCTCGGAGCTGGTATAGTGCCAACAAGACTTGCCTGACTGATCAGGAAATATAGGAGTGCAGCCCAGAAACTAATTCCTCACAGCTGTGAGGAGTAGCTAGTTCTGAGAGCCAGGGCCTCATCAACATTCCTGACAACCCACTCAGAGTGCCATCAGGGACTCTGAGACCCATGGCACCTCCTAACTCCTTTCATTCCCCCAATTCAAGGCCTGCCTCACACTTTACCCCGAGACTGCCCTCTACTTAGCATTTAAAAGAATGGCAAGTGAACCTAGCATGTCAAGAAACACTTTGAGCAAATCTGTGGTAATGAGCCTTAGGAATAATACACGGCACCCCTGGGGTGTGAGGAAGTCTACATTGAGAACCCGCTATTGCTATTTGGAAGGTTGCTAATTTCCCATCCACAGAAGCAACATGTTCTTAAGTGACCATCATTAAGGAGAGGATGCTGGCTTCTGTACAGGCAAGTCAGACCCAAGGCGGTCTGCTTCTCACCCAGTTTCTTAGTTGGCTGTGGTGTGCAAGTCAGTGTGCGTCCCCATGCCTTGGGACAGTGAGGGGACTAGATTGCTAAAAGAATTTGCATACAGTGACTGTGAAACCCTTCTGGAACTGTGTATACAGGTGGCTTACCTGTCAACGCCTGTATGAACTTGTGATACCTGAAGCATAGTAGTGAATCTAAAATTTAAAATGCCATTACATGAGAATCATATCACACACGACTGTGAAATGAATATAGGGCTTACACACCTGGAGTGGGCTGATACAAGATGGGGCCTTCAGAGATTTCCAGAACTTTTGACTATCTAGAAGACCAGGAGGAGGAAGCACTGAGTAATACATGTATTTTCTCAGTGTGTGAAGACCAAGTGCAAAGTCAGAAGTTGAATTCTAAGCTGAAGCACAAAGATGGGTTTGTCAGACCAAGTGTCTCTCACAGGACAAGGGCAGGAGCTAAATAAGATGATGCTGGATGTGCCTGATGCTCCTCTTCTTTGTCCTTGGCGATTTCCCATGATGCAAAGAGGGAAATGTCGCCCCTTAAGGACCTGAGGTCCGAATGAACAGAAGCTGTGTTCCTTATTTATCCCTTCATATGATTATGTGATTCTGACCTTCAGACAGAATCCTGTCTGGACAAAATTCTAGTCTTGCATAAAGTATGTTAGAAGAGTTTTCTTACATTTCCCGATGTCCTGTTTTCTTTTAGGTTTTGTGAATGACTCTGTTGCTAAATCTATTGTGGCTTTGCGTTTAACACTTGTGGTGAAGGCTAGCAACTGTGTTCCAGGGGACAGCCACTCAAATGACTTAGAGTGTTCGGGAAAAGGAAAATGTGCCACGAAGCCATCAGAGGTAAGGGAACATCAGGTAGCATCTAAATATAAACTAATATAACTAAACAAATATGTATTTGTATATATATATATATATATATATATGTATATATACATACATATATATGTGTGTGTGTATGTAGGTATATGTAGACAACATATCGTTGTGGTTTTCCATATGATTTTTAAAGTCACTGGAATAAGAAGTTCTATGCATAGAGAGATCTTTTTGCATTAGTATAAAGGAAAGATTTCTTTGCTAGAAGACTCAAGAGAAATGGAAGAATGCAAAGGTCACCACAGTCATTTCTTTTCAGGGTTTGAAACTACAGAAATGAGAGAACAGCAAGAGAAGGTGTAGACAAGAGGCGTACCGAGTAGATGTCATCCTTTGAGGAGTGGGCATGATAGACACTATGGAGAACCTGAGTCCTGTATCCCATTTTCTTTGGTATCTGTGGTCACAGGACATTAGGTCTCTTGGGTCTGGGGCATGGGCCTGCAAGTAGTTTTCTCTTCTGCTGCCCTCTTTCCAGTTATTGACAGGAGTACAGCTATCAGGCCATCAAAGAGCCATGGCAGTCATTGGGATCATTGTCCCTGAATCTAGGGCTCCCTTCTTGGCAGATGGGCTCCAGGCTCTGCCTGAAGAGCCCAATAAGGGTGCCAGTGTTATTAATCTGGGTGCCTGTTCCCTTGGGGGCACCCATTTATCCCATTTCTTCCTAATTCTGCCTCCAGCATAGTCTTGCTTATTTTTCTTTCCATTTATATGCACACTTCTACCAGTGTAATAAGCAAACATATTCCCCAAATACCACAATACGGTTACTTGTTTTAGACTGATTTTAAGAGAGGAGAAGCTAAACTTTCTTGGATGATATTAGTATATTTTATAATAGGGGCATGAGCTTTGATGACTGAAGGGAACAGGGTTAACTGACAAAAGGAAGAGCCTTCCAAATATTGTCTGTCACATGAAAAATATATGAGTTACTATTTCAGACACGGCATTGCTGAAATATACCACCCTCTTATGAGATGCTCTATGGAAGAGTCAGAATGTGGTAAGGAACTCAAGTGAAGGTGGGGATGGGAATTTCTGGTAAATCTTAGGAAACAGATATGAGATAAACCAGAGCCAAAGCTGTCACCCCTTCTAGTGAGAAGGAGAAAGACTGGGGAGTAACAGGAGGCGGGGCAAGACCAAACACCCCTTACAAAGCCAAGATGCTCTTTCATGGCTACCCCGTGAGACCAGTCTGCTCCCATTCCTGAGAGAGATCTCTCTTATGCATGTATTTTATGGGGGGAATGCAGAAGATCCTGAGTGTTTCCTCATGAGGTGAGAGCTGGGATGAGGACTATGGAAAAAAGGGAGTGATGCAGAACCTACTTGGTGAAGTCGTCCCAGAAGAGAAGACAGGTGAGAGGTGATGGGAAGAGTCATGGCTTCCATGTGAACCTGCAGGGAAGATACACACAGAGCCAATCCCTACTGTCCCCACTGTTCTGTGCTAAGGCCTGATTAGTTCTGAAAGAGGAAGTGTCAGTAAGAGAGAACTATTTCAAATGAGTGCTGCCACTCTGGAATTCTTAAAAAAATATATTTTGTATTATTTTTTTAAATTAGCCTACTAAGGAACCAATTTCCAGTTATGACTTTCTCATACTCTGTCCTTTGTGCTGGATCTGCTTTCCTGAACACCATCTCCTCATCCCCTGCTTGCACTCTTTCACCCCACAATAGCCTCCTTTTCTACTTTCATATCACGTGTGTTCTATCACCCACCCACCTTTTTCACTTTCTCCCTTTCTCAGAGGCCTTTCTGGTTTCCTGGCCTCTGCCCACACTCTGACACATAAACACTCATGTGAAGAAATCAGAAGCTATGATCCACATATGAGATTTTGTCTTCCTGGGTCTAAACTACTTCCCTTAATATAATATCTCCCGGTTCCATCCATTTGCTGAAAGTTTTATTTTTCTTAGCAGTTGAATGTTTCTGTCTTGTGTGTACTTAGCACATTTTCATTATTCATCCATCTGTTGATGGGCATCTAGGTTGATTCCATTTCCTGGGCCATTTATTGTGACTAGAGCATCAGTGAACATGGCTGAGCAAGTATCTCTGTGGTAGGGTATGGAGTCCTTTGAATGTATGCCCAGGAATGGAATAGCTGGACCAGTGGCTGATGAAGTGGGAAGCCTCATTTTGAGCTCTGTTATCTAATGGCTGTCCCTTTGGGGAAATGTTTATTTAACCAGAAGGTAGTTATTATGTTGTAGTGACATGTTGGGGAATATATATGTACAAAGGATGCAGGACTTATATGAGGAAACGCTAGCCAGGAGAACCTACTTGCATTCAGATTCACTGAAAAGGCTGGAGAGCTATTTAGCACCTGGCAGATAACTTAGAAAACCTTGCCAAAAACAGAGGGAAACAACGCAAAAGGCTTGGTAAAGAGTCCACACTCATCTTAGCAGATCATTTCAGAGCAAGCTCATCCTTACTGGGGACACCGGCTTCTCTGAAAAGCGTCCAGTGCTGTGTAGCTGTCTCCGTCTCCAGCTGCTGTCATCTCTCAGCACCAGGTCACCTGAGAAGTCTCACTGCTGTTGGCTTTGCATTTACCCTCACAATGCTGTGACCAGTCACTTTATATGAACATTTTTCATGGTTGTCTGTGTCAGTGTACATGTTCACATGCAGTTGCATGTGTGCTTGTGTGTGAGATATGCACTTGTATGTTTGCTTGTGCATGTGACGGTCAGAGGTCAACCTCGGGTATCTTCCTCAGTCACTCTCATTTAAGGTTTTGAGTCAGGGTCTTTCACTGAGATTAGGGTTCACCCATTAAACTAGACTGACTAGGCAATGAGCCTCAAGGATCTTGTCTCCGGAGTGCTGGAACCACAAGGATACACCACTGTGTTCTTGGAACTGGACTTGGGTCCACATGCTTGCCCTGCAAATGCTTTACAGACTTAATGGTGTCCCCAGCCTTACAGTTAATTATCACCATGTTTCTTGAAGATCTATGTGTTATCTGGGGAGGAAAAGTTTCTTGTAGACAGAGCTACTAGCTATGGCAAGAACAGAGGAACTGGAAAGGAGAGTTTGTGTGTATGTGTGTTTGTGTGTGTGTGTGTGTTTGTGTGTATGTGTTCCTGTGTATGTGTTTTCTTGAGTCTTGTGTCCTTTCATGGCCATTGCTAGGCAGTTACAGTGACTTAAATAGTTGCACCTATTGATCCAATGCAAGGGACCACTGTCATTGTGTTTCTTTTATTGCTCCCTAAAGTCAAAATTTACACAGTCCAGCCTTCCACTCTGTGCAAGAATCTACTTCATAGCATGACATAAATAGAACTGTACTTGGTGATTTACTTTTATTGTTTCTAATCATTTTATATTGTTTTATTGGCTCATTCATCCAAATAGGAGCAATTCTGTTACTGCCACAGCACTTTCACTGAGTAGGTGAACTCATTTCTTTCTTGTCAGATGTGTTTTGGTGAGGGGATAGTTCTCAATTCCAGGTTGAATGGTGGCTGCGGTTTCTCTTCCTACATATGCTG
This sequence comes from Mus caroli, assembly GCF_978045245.1. NCBI lineage: Eukaryota > Metazoa > Chordata > Mammalia > Rodentia > Muridae > Mus > Mus caroli. Next base: position 81,597,336 of record NW_028227256.1, on the reverse strand, counting down.
CTATTTCTAGAAGGGACCTTTAATAGAAGCAGGGGCGCTTGGTGTTGATTTTGTGTCTTATGGAAGGAACTTGACAATTAGCTACCTATTTCTCTCATTGAATTTACTTACCAAGGTTGTCCTGCTAACAGCCGACACCTTTGAAGATGATTGTCTGTTCATATCCAACCCCCATATGTATGTGTGTGTGTATATGTGTGTGTGTGTGCATGTATATATACACATGCACATATAGACACCAGAAGCCAAACTTGAGACACTTGAACAGCCAAACACTGTCCACTCTGTTTCTTGAGGCAAAGTCTCATTCTGGCCTGGACCTCACCAAGTATGCTTGGCTGTGTGGTCAGTGATCCCAAGGAATCCACCTATTTTTTTTCCCTTACCAGTGCTAGCATTATAAGAGTTTGCCACCATACCTGTTTTTTCTTCTTTATCTTTATTATTTTCTTTTTTCTTTTTTTTTTTTTTTTACTTATTCATTTTACATCCAACCCAATCCTGGTTACCCCCTCCTACAATTTTCCCTCTATTTCTCCTTCCTTTCTCTGAGTGCATGTGGGTTCTAGGGATTGAACCCAAGTCCTCATTCAAGGCAAGCACTTTTATGACTCTTCCCAGCTCTCCTTGATTATCTTATAGATGTTCTTTCAGGAAGGCAGCATGGGGCTTTTGGGTCTGCTTGGATTCAAATAGGATGGCATGGACCTTGACTCTCACTGTGGAGAGGACTGTTAGGACCTTTCAGTCATGTGGAGCCCAAAGGATGACACAGGAATGGGTTCATGCCACTGTGAAGTCTTGAATCTAGTGGCAGGAGCCTGAGAACTGGAGGTTGCAGAAACAATTGCAGTTGAGTCCCAAGACTGTCTGCAACAGAACCAGAGTGAACAATGTCTGAAGATCATCTGCTGTGGGAATTCCCTCTGGGTGGGGGACATGAGCCTTTTGTTCCAGGCATGTCTTCTCCTGATTGATGAAGCCTATTCATTATGGCAAATAGTCTGCCTGACTCAGAATCTACTGATTTCAATGTAAATCTCACTCACAAGCACCTTTTCCAAAGAAGATCTAGAATAATGGGTGATTATGGCAAATAGTCTGCCTGACTCAGAATCTACTGATTTCAATGTAAATCTCACTCACAAGCACCTTTTCCAAAGAAGATCTAGAATAATGGGTGACCAAATATATAGGCATGGTGGCCCAGTCAAATTGATGTGTGAAATTAATCATCACAGGAGTCTTGCTATACCACTAATTTGGTGGTCTCTTTCTATGCAGTTTGTTGGTTTGTACACAAGGCTAAGGGTGTTTTAAAGAAATTCTATTGCCTAAGAACAGCCTGAAGCCATTGACAGAAGGCTGCCCTTCAGCCTGTCACTCAAATTTCACTGCTCTTGCTGGTGATGGAAGAGAAGGAGGATTGCAGAGAGTGGTCCCATGAACAGAGCATACAGTGTATTCACCACTGCCTTTTCTCTTGCTGATTTCTCATGGTAAATGTGCAACATGTTCTCAAGGATTGTACTGTGAATTTCCAAATAGAATTATTCCATTGGAATAATGAACTCAAGACTGGAAAGTGTTTGGATGCAACAATGGCTGTCCTGTTGTTTTCCCATATGAAGGCTTTGTCTCCATCAGTAGGAAAAGGGAACAAGACTGATACCTAAACACTTCCTTAGCTCTTTGCCTCAGGAATCAATCCACTGTCCTTATTTGAGGCCAGGATACCAGAGCCACATGCTGAGAGAGAACTCAGCTGGAACTGTTCTTGTGTCCTGTGAAACTGTCTTAGTTTGGTCTCTGACTGTAGAACTGGAGTCCTGAGCTTGTGGTACTTCCCTCCGTACTCATGAAGTAGTCATAGGCTTGTGCTCTCTGGAGTCCTCTCTGACATAATATTGGAATGACTTCTATGTGGCTTCAGAATTGCATCCTTGAATCATTGGCTTGAACCAACAGTTCTATCTACCGTTTGATGTCCTATTTTCTGTCCCACATGATCTAGGTGAGACACTGACCTCTTAGGGCCCTGACTGCCTTATGTCAGCTCCCTCTTCCTCCACAAAAGCTGGTGTTTCTTGTTAGAGCTCCCAGGGTATTCCAGGTCTGGGGCTTGTTCATGTGTGAGCTCATTTGCACAGTAATGATGGGAACTTACAAACAGCATTCTTAAGCTTCCCAGCCCCACCCCAACCTTAACACCCTTCTGGCTTCAGATCTCTGGGATTTTGTTCTTGCTTATGGTGATTTCCTTCTGAAAATTAACCTGCCTGCCTGTCCTCTGGATTCTGTTTTCCCAACTTCCCTATGTGACTAAGATATAGTCTCACAGAACAATTTCAGCTGAGTTCGCTCTCAGTATGTGCCTCTGGTGTCCCAACCTCAAAGCCCAAGGACAGTGGGCTGATTGATTCCTAAGGCAAACAGCTAGGGTAACTGTCTGGGAGTTAAGGTTCAACTCCAAGTACCCTTGTTTCTGGAAGTATCACTAAGAAGTTTCTTCTTTTAAGAAGTCTGATAGTATTTTCCTTATCTTGGAGGCATGGGGCTTTTGATTTGTGTTTATGTTTTTGTATGTCTGTCATGATTTGCATTCACCTCGTACCTGGGTTCTTGAGTATCTGCCTAGTAACCTAGGCTTTTTTAGGTTCTGAGGGACACAGATCAGGTCTGGAAAGACATGGCCTGGATATCTAGAAGCAGCCTGAAGGCCTTGGGGGCAGCATGCTGCAAGAGTTTCTGATGAAGTAGAGCATACTTGGAGAACTTTCCAAGTGTTCTCTGAGAGTCCAGAGAAACATCCGTGACAGGTCTGAGATCACTGGGGAGTGGGAGAAGGCATCCTCATAGTCTGTGATGATGGGTTCCCTCACATTAGCACTTGAGTTTGAATCATTTTGCATCTAATACAAGTAGCATAGCCCTTTACATGTTGGAGCTGCTACAGGAGTGTGGGCTGAAGGAGGAAAAGAAATCTAAGAGCAGAAATGTGATAGGGAACCAGTTTTTCAAGTAGACATGTAAGCATCAGTCTAAATTTAACACATTGCGGTCCATGGCAAACAAGTGGTCAGGTATGAAAATAAAGCATCAAAAGAAAATGCTTCCTGACAAAACACCCAGGGAAGGAGTTACAGAGACAAAGTTCGTAGCTGTGATGAAAGGATGGACCATTTAGAGACTGCCGTATCCAGGGATCCATCCCATAAGCAGCTTCTAAACGCTGACACCATTGCATACACTAGCAAGATTTTGCTGAAAGGACCCAAATATAGCTGTCTCTTGTGAGACGATGCCGGGGCCTAGCAAACACAGGAGTGGATGTTCACAGTCAGCTATTGGATGTATCACAGGGCTCCCAATGGAGAAGCTAGAGAAAGTACCCAAGGAGCTAAAGGGATCTGCAACCCTATTGTTGGAACAACATGATGTACTAACCAGAACCCTGGAGCTCTTGTCTCTAGCTGCATATGTACCGAAAGATGGCCTAGTCGGCCATCAATGGAAAGAGAGGCCCATTGGACTTGCAAACTTTATATGCCCCAATATAGGGGAATGCCAGGGCCAAAAGAATGGGAATGGGTGGGTAGGGAAGTGGGGGGTGCTATGGGGGACTTTTGGGATAGCATTGGAAATGTAATTGAGGAAAATATGTAATAAAAATATTAAAAATCAAAAAAAAAGAATAATTGTAAATAAAATGTTTATCTAAAAGAAAAAAAGAAAATGCTTCCTGGCTGAAGAGTTCCAGTTAGCCAGGCCCAGAAAGTTTTAGGCACCAGTGACAATTCTAAGTATCACAACCCTTTCTTTACCTTTTCAGAAAGAAACAGGTCAGGACGGTTGGACCTGTGAACTCTTTGATGCTGTTCTCCAGTTGGTTTGAAACCATCACTGTGGGTGAGGCTCTCTGTAGGTGGCAGTGGCATGTGCAGAGAAGGGCAGACGTAGATGTCAGAGTCGCTTGCCATCATTGATCTAAGAGCTGACTTTTCTACATTATTAGTGCAAGGTAGAGGCCCTCACGAGACCTTGAGAGAAAAGGTACTCTGACCTGGCAGGGTTTCAAGAGAGCAATGGGGTGGAAGGGAAGATGAGGAGACTCACAATGAGTCAAGGGAGTATATTGCTTTTAGTATTGAAGGCTAGCTGGCTGCCAAGCTTCAGGATGCAGGGGGCCCTTACACTGTCAGTCTAGTGTGTGATGGGGTCAGGTCTCCAAGGCTCTGCCAGAACTCTGGAGAAATTTCTCTTTGAAGTAGCGAGCAAGACACAACCAGATAGGGTGCTAAGTGAAATAATGGTGATATGTGTCTGATGAACCAGTTAGTAGGTGGCACATTATAGGAAAAAAAAAAAAAAGAACTGTTATTATTGTAAGACAGTGTTCTTGTTAAGGGGGAGGATAAGTCTTTTTGTTTTGTTTGTTTTCTACATAGAGTAACTTAATAACAGTGCTCATTAAGAACTTCCATCTTGCCGGGCGTGGTGGCGTACGCCTTTAATCCCAGCACTCTGGAGGCAGAGGCAGGCAGATTTCTGAGTTCAAGGCCAGCCTGGTCTACAAAGTGAGTTCCAGGACAGCCAGGGCTACACCGAGAAACCCTGTCTTGAAAAACCGAAAAAAAAAAAAAACAACCAAAAACAAACAAACAAACAAAAACCCCTTCTAGCTTGGGCCAGGGAGAGGGCTCAGAGGATAAGGTGATTGATGGGCAAGTATTGAGGACTTGAATTCAAATCCCAGAACTCACAAAAGAAACTGGGTATGTTAGTGTGTTAGTGTGTACCTATAATCCCAGTGCTGCTGAGACAGAGAGAGAGACAGAGAGAGAGAGAGAGAGAGAGAGAGAGAGAGAGAGAGAGAGAGAGAGAGAGAGAGAGAGAGAAACAGAGAGAGATTTATTTCTGGGCCTGCTGACCAGTCAATTCCATTGAATTGGTAAGCTCCCGGTTCAGTAAGAGACCCTATCTCAAAATTTAGATGGTGAATGTTTGAAGAAGGCCCCAGTCATTGATCTCTGGCCTACATATACATGTGCATGCATACACACGAGCACACACACACACACATACACACACAGATACACACAAATATCATAAAAATAAAATACCTTTTGAGTCACAGGGTATATGCTTTGGCTGTGAGGCTAAGGCCAAGGTGCTGGTAGTTTATTATTAGCTAATGGAAGGACGTAAGGTTTCAGATTCCACTTGCCGAGACTGCCTCATGGACCTCGGGGAAGAAATATTTTTGTAAATAATACAATTTAAGTACTAGACATCCATTAACTGCAGAGATCATCACAGTAAGTGCCGCCTAGCGGTCACACTTTCCTTTAATGCGCAATGCTAAGCTTGTCTTGGATTTCCTCAGCTCCTGTTTGAATTATCACTCTTGGTGCTGGTGTAATTAAAAGGCCATCTCGGCCTTTCATGTCCTAGAACAGAAGGAAGACAGCATCACTGCCTGGCTAAAAATATGGCAACATACTTGAATCATGTATTGCAAATTATTTCAAGAGATGATTCTAAATTATACCGCCAAGGACAGATGCCTCAGTGTGCTTTCTAATCGGCATTGGTGACTTCTGTAAGGTTGAAATGTATCTATCTCCAGGGGCTAAGAATTGCAGAGACACTGTGGAGGGCTGGTGGCATTCCAAACACATTAGGGTGAAAGATTATATTATTGGTTGACATTTTGAGGTCAATGAAGGTAAGGTGTTTTTTTTTGTTTTTTTTTGAGGCTCCTCCACTTATTTTAAATGCCAAGGAAGCCAACAGATTGAAGTCATTTGCTCAAAGCCTAGGAGCTAATTCATGACAGAGAAGAGTGAAGAAAAATTCTTGGACTTTTAGTCCCCTGTTTTGGGACACACTCTCTGTTTTTCCTGTCACATGTGCCCCATGCCACACCTCTAAAATTTATTTATAATTTTGACATGTAGTTTTTTATGAGATGGGGTATCGTGTAGCCCAGGCTGGCCTTGAGCTACTTGTGTAGCCGAGGATAACCTTGAGCTCTGCCTTCACTCCCATGTGCCTAGCCTCACACATCTCTCAGGACACTCAGGTGGCAGCAGTCTCTTCTGCATGTGCAGTGTCCTCGAGTGATGGGTACTGTTTATAAGGAAAGCCAGGTCTAAGATGGAAACACAGGTTTCATTTGGTGTTTCCTTACACATTTAGACATGACACTTCTCAAGCATTCATGTACACACGAGTTCTGTAAGGAGGAGCTTATCCAACTCTATGGTGTGACCCTGGGGATCTGGAGTTGGGCTTGAGGGGAGGCAAAGGGGGATACACAGGATATTGAGGGCATGCTTTCATAGCTTCTTGGAGGGGCAGAGGGGAGTCAGCTGGCCTTTTCGGCATATGTTGTACTAGGGATTCATCTCTCTCTAAAGCAAAGTTTGAGAATATAATAGTTGATGCTCTGTGTATTGTGACACAAGAAAGGCTTCAAGAAAGGAAAAATGTTCTTTTCAGAATTGTGTCGGGAATAACTAGAGTTTGTTGACTTAATTCCTACCTTTGTGTGTGTGTGTGGTGTGTGCATGCATGTGTCTGCATGTGCACACGGAGGCACATGTGAGGGCTCATCTGTAGATGAGCCTGTGGAGGATACAGGGTGACATCAGATGTCCTCCTCAGTTGCTCTCCATCTTAGGTTTGTAAGCCAGAGCTTCTCACTGAACCCGGAGCTCCCCAGTGGCTGGGCTGGTCACTGGCTTGCCTGCAAGCCACAAGGACTTCCCATGTCTGCCTTCTCTGTGTTGGGATTATGGGATGCTGCACTTAGATTGGAACGTGGATCTCATGATTGTATACTGAGTACTTTCCCATCTCTCCAGCCCATAGTTCAACACAAGAACAATAAACACAACACTAAAGGTCCGCCTAGACGCTTGCCCGAGAGATGAAAACCCATCCTGGGAAGGCTGGCAGGCATGCTCTCTGAAGTGCTGAGTTTTCAGTCTAGAAACTGCCAGTCCCGCTGGTAAGAGATAGCTCAGCATCTGGGCACCTGGACGGCATCTGCAGGAGGGCATGGGGTCCGTGCTTAGGGACCTGAGAATTGTCCTCAGCTCTTGATCCCAGAGCTGAGGTTAATTAGTTGATCCCTTAGAGGGTTTGCTTACTGTCCCCAACTCCCAGTCCCTCAGCCAGTGTGACCTGAGCATTTAGTCTGTTAGCAGATCACCCCCATTTCTTCTGTGACCTTACCTTACAGTCCAGACCTCTTCCCAAGCTGTGGAGTGTTGCTGCCTCCCCGGTGTCCATTTACTTGTGTCTGCAGACACAGCTGTTAGGAGATCCAACAGCTGAACTAATTAAAATGGGACAGAGCCACCAGTAGGCTCTGGCATTGGCTTCTAACGTGTCCATATGGGAAGCCTTGTTGTAGGCTATTTTCCTAGCACCATTAAATAGCACCATCACACACCATTAAAGAGTGGGGATATTATCTGTGGAATGTATTGTTAGATGATTGGAATGTTACACAGTGGCTTATGTAAACAAAGACAGCTTGATGGATTGACTGACTGACTGATTGACTTTTCCTAAGGTAGGAAAGTGTAAGGTAGGTAAGGCTGTGTAGTCTTGTCCATCCTGAAATTATTGTGTAGACCAGGCTGGCCTTGAACTTTAGAATAATCATCCCGCCTCTACTTTCTGAATACTGGATCACAGATGTACCCTGGTGTGTGTGTGTGTGTGTGTGTGTGTGTGTGCTATGATATACCTATGAAGCTCAGAGGACAACTTGTGGGAGTTGGTCTCCTTTCCCCATGTGGCCCTCAGGAACTATTAAACACAAGTCATCAGCCTTAGTGGCAAACGCCTTTATCCACCGAGCCACCTTGTTGACCTGAAAGACAGCTTTTTTTTTTTTTAAATTTAAAAAATTTTTATTAGATATTTTCTTTACTTACATTTCAAATGTTATCCCCTTTCCTAGTTTCCCCTCTGAAAATCCCCAATTTCCTCCTCCTGCTCCCCAACCCACCCACTCGGGATCCCTGGCCCTGGCATTACCCTATACTGGGGCATAGAACTTTATATTAGTGACACGGTCTTATGGATCACAATAGTCTATGCAGCCTGTGTGGCCAAAATGCTGTGGTGGAGTGGGGCATGTGGGGCATTGGTGAATCCATAATTTTTACACTTGGGAGGAAGAGACAGGCTGATGGCCAGTTGGAGGCCAGCTTGAGCTAAATAGCAAGATTTTGTCTCGAAGCAAAATAGAGCTAACCAAGACAAAACCAGACAAAACTCGACAGAATGATGCTATGTGTGACTGAAGTGGAGGCAGGGCTACAGGCCCTGCTGAGCAAAGTCAGTCCCCTCACAGGCCTTCCATGTCTCTTCTTTGCACTTGACCCATTTTTGCCAGCTGAGTTACAGACTCTCCTGAAAATGTCCTCTCAATGCCAAGTCAGTACAGTAGTTCTCTTTACAAAAACTGTCTGCTGTCACCTGTCTCAGTGGTTCTCAGACTTTTATTTACTTATCCTGGTCTTAGGCCTCTATTCCACATTTAATGAAGCAACTTTTGAAAGCTATGTATTGGTACCTACTGCAGAAATAGGGTGAAGAAAAAAATTATTGATCCATTGAATTAATAAACTCCTCACAAATTCACATAAACAATGCCTTCTAAATAAAAAGAAAATAGCTGCATTTCTCAAAACAACAATAAAATATGTAGTGAGAGTGTTTTTTTTTTTTTTTTTTTTTTTTTAATACAAAATTCTTCAAGGTCTGGCTTTAAAGAAAGCAGCTGGAGTTTTGTAGATTTACAGATTGCTTTTCCATGCAATCTGTCACCATGTGGTGTTTTGGTTTCGGTCTGGGAAGAAAATCAGCCTCACGTGGGTGTTAAGTTGGAGAAGGGACAAAAGTTTTAATAGCCTTTTCAATAATAGTGGATATTCTTGAAAAGTCTACAGAACTTGACAAGTGGCGAATTCTTAAAGGTTAATTGAATGTGGATGGGATCTGAGACTCTATCAATAAACTTTTGTTACATGACAATCTGCTGGTCTGTGTACAACTATTTTGCTCATGAATGGGGCCTGAGGTATCTCCCATCAATCATATGGAAAATATCGCCTTGCTGAGTTATAACTGAGCTTCCAAATGTTGATACACTCCATGATACTGTATCAAGAATATCACAGCTGTGGTTAATAGCACTGCCCGTCTCATCAGAAAAGCCGTTAAGTTTTGGGAATCTGACAAGGTACCAGTGGAAGATAACAACGTTTTGCAACTCTCTAATTTGTCCTTGAAAGCCTGGATTTTTATCTCTGATAACCAAAACTCTTGGTTATTGACCTAAAAGTGACAGACTGACTTTGCTCATTTGAGGAAAAAAAAAAAAGTCTGCACATAGGCAGGCTTGGGTAAATACAGTTGGTCTTTTTGTCACTTTTTTAAGGAAAAGGGAATTCAGCAGTGTTTTCTTGAGGTGACCTTTGGTCACCATGGTAAAGGTATGTTCCTCATTTACATTTGGTTCTAGTAGAATGTTTAGATTTGTGCTTGAGGGCTGAGAGATTCTAGCCTCCTAACCTTTGTCCCTTCAAGGAGAACACTCTAAGTAGACCTGACATTTCCCCTGGCCATCTTAGATGATGGTGAAGCTCCTGAGAAAAAACTGTGATGTGGCTTCCATTGCCATGAACGATGGGTGGTTTTTCTCACCATATTTTGTATGTTTAGTAGCAAGGTCAATATAGAAAATGCCTCCTCTTTTCTTCCTTCTTCTCTTCTTCTTTCTTTTCCTTTTCCTTCTCCTTCTGCTCCTACTCTTTTCTCCACCTTCATTTTCTGCATCTTTAATATTTTGTTTTTCATTTCTAAACACCTCAATTTTAGTTTTGCTCATGTGGCAAAATCCGACCTCCAAAGAGCTCCAAAGTCCATAGATGGACTTTGCCATGTGCAAATGGGAAACCCTACACTTGGTTTCATGGAGAGGTTGCAGTCAAAACATTCAGTGCTATTTAAAAATGTTAACGAAAAATAAGTGTTTTTTCTTCTTTTGCTTGACCTTGAGAGCCAGGTTGTCGCTTTGTTGACTCCACTGTAGCCATTCATGATTCTCTTTGATCGGCTCCTTGGGAACAGCTCTCTATCTGTTTCTGAAAACTGCTTAGATGCTTCCTTCATCTCTGTTCTCTTCTTGGGCCACCCCTGTTCTCCAGCCATCCTTAGGTAGCAGCTTGGACTCTGGGCTGTATGTCAAGAAGTCAACTGAATGCTCCCCAACGCTTTGTTAAAGAGAAAACAAAAGCTAGCCAATTAGAATGATGAAGAGCTTCAAAAATATTTAAAGGCACGTTTCTGTTGAATATTGCCATCTTTCTAGATAGGAAGAAGGAATAGGCTTTGATTCTTGGGTTCTACCTGGAGTCTGGAGTTTTCCTCCAAGGACATACCTGAGAACTCCCTCTGGCTCAAGCTGCAGGGAAGACAGGGAGAGGGACAGGAAAGAAGCAGACCATAGAGAGGGATGGGAGATGGCACCCTGTGTGGCTTACTGTTTTAATAAATTTGGCTCTGAGGAGAGAGATGATGAAGAATGGAAACCTAGGTATAAAGAAGGACTTTTATTGAAGGACACAGGGAAGAAACCACACTGGGGGAAGTGGAGATGGGTGGGGTAGAAGCAAAGGATGAGAGATGGACTCAACAGAGGCAGGGAGAGATGCAAGAAAAATGGTGAGAGCCTCCTTGTCTGAGGCAAGTGATGTTAGAGAGAAGGCTGGGCAGAGGCATTGTGAAATCCTTTAATATTATATTTAAGTTAAGAAGAAATCACATGGACATAACACATTAACTATGGCAGGCCTCCATTGCCTGTCTAGTTTCAGTAACTTTGACCATGTCAAGATGAAGCCCCACGGCCATCAACACTCCCCACTCCTCTCTTCCCCACTTCAGCAACCTCTGTCCCTTTTCCATGGCTTTGTTATTCTGGAGGCTTTCAATGGAATCCTATTGAGTGGACCTTTAGTGTGTGACTTTTTTTTCACTCAGCGTATTTCCTAGTCCATGCTTGTTGTAGAATGGTTTAGTACTCTATTCCTTATATGGCTGAATAATATTAACATTTCATGGGCGGGGGTTGGGGGGGTCACAAGTTCTGTGTCCCTTATCCAAAATTCTAGTAGCTAAAAGTGGTTTGGATTTTTAGAAACTTGAGGGGTGAGACCCAAGTCTAAACAAGAGATTCGTTTATTTTTCATTTATAATTTATCCACATATTTTTGTTTTGTTTTGTTTTTCTAAGTCAGGGTTTCTAAGACAGAGTAGTCCTGGACCAGGCTGGCCTCGAACTCAGAGGTTCACCTGCCTCTGCCTCCCAAATTAAAGAAGTGTGTTATCACCACACACTATTCAATATTTTAAATAGCCCTGAATGTTTTGACTGCTGTCTCTTTATGAGCCCAGGTGTAGGGTTTTCCAGTTGCAGGGCCGTGTCTGACCTCCGCTAAGGTTTGGACTTTGGAAGTTGGATTTTCAGATAGGAATGCTTCCAGTGATTTATTTGTTTGTCACTGATGGGCGTTGTGCTATTTTCTCCTTTGCTTCTGGTAAATAGTGTTGCTATGAAAGCTGCATGTCTGTGTGCTTCCCTGTCCTGAGAAGAGGAATGATTGCATCTCATAGGTAATTCTGTGTTTGCATTTTTAAAGAGCAGCCATGTTGTCATCTACAGTGACAAGACCCCTTGACAGCCCTACCTGCACAGTATGGGCATTCTTTTTTCCACATTCTCACCAGAAATTAATTCTTGACATCTGACTGTGTGCTGTGTGAGGTGGCATTTTCCTTCCTCTCTTATCTCTCCCTCCCTCCCTCCCTCCCTCCCTCCCTCCCTCCCTCCCTCCCTCCCTCCCTCCCTCCCTCCCTCCCTCCCTCCCTTCCTTCCTTTCTTCCTTCCTTCCTTCCTTCCTTCCTTCCTTCCTTCCTTGTGTCTTAGTGTTCTTTTGCTGTGAAATAACACCATGACCAAGGTAATTCTTATAAAACAAAGCATTTTGGAGGCTGGCTTAGTTTTAGAGGGTTAGTCCATTATCATCATGGTGGGGAGCATGGCAGCATGCATGGTGCTGGGTCAGTAGCTAAGAACTTTACATCCTGATCTATTCACACAGAGAGAGGGAGTAGAGACACTGGGCCTTATCATGGGCTTTTGAAATTACAAAGCCCACTCCTAGTGACCCACCTCCTTCAGTAAGGTCACATTTACTCCAACATATATAAGCCTACTGAGATCCATTCTCATTCAAACCACCATTCCCTCCCTCCCTCCCTCCCTCCCTCCCTCCCTCCCTCCCTCCCTCCCTCCCTCCCTCCCTCTCTCCCTCCGTTCCTCTCTCCCTCCCTCCTTTCTTCTTTCTTTGTTTCCTTGCTTCCTTCTTTCCTTCTGAGACAGGGTTTCACTGTCATCTTGACTGGTTTTGAACTCACTATGTAGGACAGACTGGTCTCTAAACACAGAGATCCACTTGCCTCTGCCTCCTGAATAAAGGGTTTAAAGGCATGTGATGTGCCGCCATGCTCAGCACTTTTATATCTCCCTAATGGTGAATGACTTTGATAAATAAGGTGATTTATGCCTTTAGAAAACACATTTGGAAATTCTACATCCAAACTAAATCTGAGCTTACTCTTTGTGTTAGGCTGGGCTGGGCTATAAGATGACAGAAAGTGGAAGAGGGCCCTTTGTTGAATTGTATGGCTTCAGTAACTCTTGGGACTCCAGATGTTTTGTCAATGATGGGTGGTAGATGGTTCAGCCTCCCTGGGCCCTGGGGAATAATGGCCTAGACTCGGTCAGAACTGAGAATCTTGCTCAGTCTAGCTCCAGGTTATGCTTCGCCTAAAAGTCAAAGGTTGGTTGTTTTTATGGAATAAACAATAAGTCAGAGATAGAGAAGGATGGTAAAGTGATCTTGCCTTGATGTAGAACTTGTCATAACCGCCTCCAGGGGGAATGGTCAGGACACATTGCCAACCTCGGTCAGACAGTCAAGACTATCATATGGTTTTCCTTTATCGTTGCACTCCAAGAACAATCCTGAGGGTCTGGCCTAAGCCTGCTTGTCTGTTCCTTATTGGCAGCAGGATCATTCCATGCTAACGTCCTTTCACATAATGGGCACCATGAGGCCACTAAGATCAGTGTTTCAGGTGTTATTCCCTTCCAGGTCACAACAGGGGAATGGTTTCTAGTTTAATGGTGGTTCCAAGTCAATAAAGGATGGAGAAGCTGACTCCAGAGGAAAGGAGCCTGCTCCCCCTGGAGCTTCCCAGATGCTCGGTGTTGGATAAACTCAGCAAGGTTACCCCAGGCCCTCTTGAGCTGTTGCCATGAGCACAATCCTCTGTGTGTCTGGCTGCTGTTGGTTTCCACACAGTCTCTGGGCAGGGAATCAGAGCTGTGTCTCCAACCTCAGCTGGAGACGGTTATATGATATGTGCACTGGGATGTCATTTAGGGCTTGGATGCAGAGACGAGCTCAGAGGACTCTAGCCTGACAGCCTTCCAGGGGACCAGAAGACGGCTTGGCGAATATGTAATATTTCAGAGCCGTGTGGACTTCAAAGGTCATTAATTATATAGAATGTTTGAATGGCCATTTATGCATTTTGTGGTAGTGGATATGATATTTTGGCAGGAAATGGGAAAACTGGAGCAAACAGAATGAATTCCTGAAGCTGTTTGTATGCTATCATTTGTACACTTTTAAATAATAAGTGTATGTGTGGATTCAGCTTTGTATCTACAAAAAACAAAACAAAACAAAACAAAACAAAAAACAAACCCACACACAGAGAAGTTTGCTTTGTTTTCTCCATGCATAATCTCCACATTATAGGGCAGTACTTTCCTGACTTCTGTAGAATATTTTTATTGTTTCTTTTCTCCTAATCATTTCCTTATAAGCATGTGTGTGTGTGTGTGTGCGCACGCGTGTGTATGTGTATGTATGTACATAGACTAGAAGTCAATGTTGATATAGTCTTCCTTGATTACTTTCCACCGTATTTTCTCTCTCTCTCTCTCTCTCTACCTATCATCTATCTATCTATCTATCTATCTATCTATCTATCTATCTATCTATCTATCTATCTATTGACACTGAACTTGGGGCTTGCTGATTGGTAAGATCAGCTGGCCAGCAAGCCCCAGCGATCCTCCTCTTTCCAGCTCCTCAGTGTACAGACATGCACCAAGCTGTTTCTGTGAGTGTAGGGATCAAAGTCAGGTCTTTCCACTTACACAGCAAATGTCATAGCTGCCCAGCCTTCTCACCAGTCTCTCCCCTTCAGGGTTCTCTCACTGTGGATTGGTTTTTAATCCTTCCTTTTTTACTTCTTGGGTTTTGTCTTCACTTCATGTATCTATAACACTGGAAAGTAAGGTATGGAGTAGGTGTGAGTAACATGGAAGGAGTTGGACCGTCATGGAAAACAGGTAAATTAAGCACCAATGGCAGGAACATTAATATTCAGTAGAAAACAAAACATTAAAGGGATGAGTCGGATGTCAATCATGAAGGTACTAGTGGCCCACAGGAGGCAGTGGGGCTTAGCCAGGGACTCTGGGGATCTGTCTAGTCGCTTTCCTCTGAACTTGAACAATTTCCTTCCCATTGTAGTAAAAGCCTGCTCTTCTGTTAGAATGTTTCCCATGTGCTATGGTTAAAGGGAGGGAGGGCAGAGAAGTGGTGCTATCTAAAATGAGAAGCAGCAGCCAATCTAACTGTCGCCTGAAGGGCTTTTTCAAGTTGCTAAAAGAAGTGACAATGTGAGAAGTTGGGGCTTCCATATTTAGATGACTATGACACCATCCCTCCATTTTCTACCACCAGCATAATTCCATCTGCAAATTAATCAAATGCACTCCGTTATATCTAGCAATGATTTATAGAGTCACAGGATGCTCACAAGACACCAGTTCCACAGCTGTGCTCTGCAGGAAGGGTCTGTGATCCCACACTGAGTTCACCCAAATGTTTGGCTGGGAGTTGACACTTTGCCTCTATTGGAGGTCTTCTAGAGAGGGAAAATCACACTTCACTTTCTAGCTATGAGATTTTGAATAGTGAATGCCCCAAATTAAGCCTTCCCCAAGAAACTCCTGCTGGAGAGGGGGAAAAAAACCAAAGTTCAGGTTTTAGCCCATGGGAGAGTTTGTCTTCTAGGAAGAGATTTCACAAGGCTCTGACAACCTATCAGACCAGACCAGCCTGCTGTGTAGCAGCAATCAATGGTAGGTGGGATCAGACTGTGACCAGGACTGCTTGGTTATGCCCAACCTCTTTCCTGCCTCTAGTTAATTCAAAAATCCCTGTCAGGATCTGGAAGATGGGGTTTGAAGGGATAGTCCAGTAATCTCCTTGTTTGTTCCTCTTCCTGAAGTGGCCATGTTGAATAAATCTTTCTTCTTTTTTCCACTGTTATTTGTCTCTTCAGTTGGAGTAGTAGTGATAAATGACTAAGCCTATCCTCTAGGGGTTGAAGGAGTCCAGACCTTTACCTAAACATTCTGATAATGTTTTAAAGGTTTTAAATAAGGCTGGAATTTAAACTTTAAAATGTTCATAATGTTTCCAAGGTCCTACCACGTTTAGCTTTGTTTTGAGCAGGAAGAGGTTTTAGTTGCCTAGTTATGGTAAGAAGTCAGGGCAATAGCAAATAACCTAGTTTGTTTTTGAGAGAGGTTCTTATGTGGTGCAGGCTGGCCTTGAACTCTGGATTTTCCTGTTCTACCACTTGTACAGGCATGCATCATCATGTCCAGCTAATACCTATCTTTTAAGGAGTGCTGTACCTTGTTTCTGGCTTCCATATTGTAACAGACAAAGTTTGAGACTTTGTGTACTAGTAGAGGCCAGTGGTCTCTGGGTAGAGATCCAGGTTCAAGGCTGTAGCACTCACCGAAATAGCATTGCTTAATTCCCTGTAGCCTTAGTTCCCCCTTCAGTGATAGGAATGGTGACTGTGGCCATGGCACATTGCTCTGGCATGTAGACAGTGTTGGGTTAATAAAATACAGTATAGATGCTAAAAATACAAATCCTTATAGAAGCTAAAGGAGATCTTGTATGTGGGAATACTTTGAAAAGGCCAACGCCCAAACTTAAAACTGGCTAAAGTGCAGAAAATAAAGGATTGTGATGCTCAGCTCTAACTAGCCCACATGATCACCCCTGCCCCTACCCAACCCAAAGACGATGAGAACATCACCAGAAGATGAGGCAGGGAGATGTAGGAGCTAGAGGATGGTATGGAAAGCTGTGAAATGCTGTCTTCTGGACATGACATGGCTGTAGACCCTTACAGCAGCTGTTGTTAGCGGCATAAGACCTGCCCAAGATCAAGTGTGCCAGAATTCTAGCAAAGTTGGGGTCATGCTGTCTATGTTACCAGGCATCCCCTGACAAGACGACAATGCCTCTGGGTCCGAAAAGGGCATGGAGATGAACCACTCCAGGGTTTCAGGGAACAGCATTTGTCTATTGCCCGTGAACAACCATGTAGATAGTGGAAGCCTATCGACTGTGATTGGTTAGCACACTACCTCGGTCTGGATGGTGAACATTTATACCACCAGGGTCTCTATGTGGAAGGAGCACGTTGAAGGAGATGTAGGGAGTACAGTCTCATAGGCAGACGAGGTACCAGCCACTCACACTACTTCAGAATTCAGTATTCTGACTTCTGGAGCAGGGTGTGCCATGCTCCTTATTTTGAAGTGCAGTGTGCCGAGTAGAGTGGCCACTAGGTTAGGTCCCACCCCCTATGGAGGACCTATTGATAGGCGATATCTGCTGGGGCAGGGATAACCATTCTTCTTTGTGGGGACAATTACTAATAGGTTTCCCATGTTTTGTGAATGGCTCCACACCCACACAGTACTAACTAGACAGTGGATTTTTTTTTTTATAAGAAAAGAGAGAAGATGTGAAATTAGGAACATGCTGGAAGATACTGGGGATTTGAAGGGAAAATGGGGGTATGTGCACATAACCACATTTCATTGTATGCATGTATGTAATTCTCAGAAAATGAATAATTACAATAATAAAAATAAAATGCTTCATGCGTTTGAAAAAGCACAAATGACATACAGTCCACTAACAGTCACCATCCCATGGCCCTCCTTTAATTGGCTATACTTGCATTCAATTTCCTTCTTGGAATTCTAATTTTTAAAGCCTAATTGTTGGAGGAAAGTTGCTATTGGCATTTGGAAGCCAGGCCACCAGTGTGTGTTGCATTTGCTGGCTTTTGTTTATAAGACATAAGCCACTGGCCAGAGAAATGTCCAGTCAGTTGTTCATTTTAGGTTTTGCCCATTGTTCTGAGGCTCTGGTCAAATAACTGCATTTTATTAGCTTTGCAGCTAAGAAGTGAAAGTGCTGACAATTTTACCTAGAAATATATACTCAATAAGTCTGCGATTGTTCACTAGAAGAGACCAAATATAAGAGTTTTAAAAATATGGCAAATCCATAGTTATCAGTGGGTAGCAATGGCGGGAGATGATGATACATTAAAAAAATATTACAAGGGTCCAAATAGAGGAACTATTTTTTCCAGAACATCCCTTTATTTCTTATTGTGTAGCCTAGGCTACTTTGGGACTTACTATGTAGCCCAGGCTCACCTGGAACTAGCAACCAAGACATGTTTCAAGGAAACAAAAGTGGCTAGGAGGTGGGGAGATGCCTCAGTGGGTAAAGTGCTTGCTATGCAAGCATGAGCAAGTGAGTTCAAATCCCCCAAACCCATGTAAACCTGGGCATGGCAACCAGCATATTAATCCCATTGCTCCTATAGGGAGAAAGGAGAGGCAGGAGGATGCTCACAGCTTGTAGACCAGTTTGCCCAGTGCATGCAGCAACAAAATGACCAAGATACCTTGTCTTAAATAAAGATGATAGTCAGGACTGATGCCTGAGGTTGTCTCCTGACTTCCACATGGGCACTATGATACATGTGTTCCCAAACTCATACAAATGTGCACATGCATGTGTGTGCATGTACACATGTATACATGCACATGCACACACACAGAGGGGAGGATTTCAGAAGTGACTGTCTGGGTCCTGTGCTGTTGTTGAGCAGGAGACAGTGGGCTGAGAAGGCTACTTAGTGTAAGGTCCAGGACTATCTGGGGCAGAAGAATCTTTGGTCCAAGTTTCTTTGAGATATCAGCTTGGTAGGATGCTTGGAATTCTGGTTTTTAAGCTTAATTCCTTTGTAATAAAGGCACAGTTTTCTATTTAAATGCAAATGTCCCTGAAATAGTAACACACTAGGGTGTCATCTATCCTTAAAATCAGAATAACTGTGTGATGAGGGACTGATTTTAGTAGGAGAGTAGGGCATTCTAGGAGGCAGGTACAGCCTGTCAGTGCTGCCTAGGAGGATAGAGACCTGTGCTGGGGTGTGGGGTTTGAGAGACTTGTCAGCAGGTCCTAGCCTTGTGCTTAGCAAGGCTGATGGTGTCTGAGCATTCCTGGAGATGCTGCATGGGTGACATCAGTGGCCTTGAGCTCCATTCCTCACCAGTTCCACACATTCAGAGAGGGCAGGCAGGAATGTGACCTTCAGAGCAGACAGGAATCTGAGTCAGTACAGGAGACTTCCTTTTGTTTTAAAACCGTTCCAACATAAGATTCTAAAAATCATAATTAGAAGAACTTGAGATTAGCCTGCAGATGGAGTTCTGAAGTGTGTGATGCCCACACTACAGGCTCCTTGACCTTAGAGGTTTGCCTATGTAAAACAAAGTAAGCTTAAAGTGTCTTTTGTCACAAAGTGAATCTATATTGGCTCAAAAAACTTCTATATCCAACAGCTCCATGTAACAGACATCACTCTCCACATCATCAACATAGAGGCTGTTGGAAATTGTCTTAGTCAGCGTTTCTATTCCTGCACAAACATAGTGACCAAGAAGCAAGTTGGGGAGGAAAGGGTTTATTCAGCTTACACTTTCCACATTGCTGTTAATCACCAAAGGAAATCAGGACTGGAACTCAAGCAGGTCAGGAAGCAGGAGCTGAGGCAGAAGCCATGAAGGGATGTTCTTTACTGGTTTGCTTCCCCTGGCTTGCTCAGCCTGCTCTCTTATAGAACCAAGACTACCAACCCAGAGATGGCACCACCCACAAGGGGATCTCCCCCCTTGATCTAATTGAGAAAATGCCTGACAGCTGGATCTCATGGAGGCATTTCCCCAACTGAAGCTCCTTTCTCTGTGATAACTTCAGCCTGTGTCAAGTTGACACAAAACTAGCCAGTACGGAAATGAAACACAGGCTTCCTCTTCTGAACCAAGAACGTAATTCCAATATTCTTGTTGAGGTGTCACAAATAATCCTGAAAAAGAAAAACAGCAATACTACCATTTTTTAGTGGTTAAAAGATGATACATTAGGGACTGGAGAGACGGCTTAGTAATTAGGAGCACTTGCTGCTCTTATAGAGGACCTAGGTTCAGGGTTCATGCCTAGTACCCACATGATGGCACACAACCATCTGTAACTCAAGTTCCAGGGATACAACATCCTCTTCTGGCCTTCATAGTCACCAGGCATGCATATATATCAGACAAATACTTTTACAAAAACCCCTCATTTACAAAACTTTGAAAGAAAGATATGAGTGGTGTTAATATTTCTACATCCCAAGTTTGTATGAAGATTTACTTCCCCGATTCAAATGGGAGGATTATTTCATGACCACAATGAAGACATCTCTTCACATGCACTACAGAGATCACAAATAGATGGGAAACAAGCAGGATTGATTTTATATATAAACACTTTATGTTGATGAGTTTCTTTCAAAGGTTATTAAAATGATTCATTTTTAATTATTCTGCAGAAACACATTTATTAGACATGACCTACTTTTTGTCCACCGTTAAAATGATGAAAGCAATGTGTTTAATGAGATAAGAGTAATTCTAATGAATGACAGGACCTTCCCACTTTTTCTGATGTAATTTCAGTTTGCGTAGGTATGGATTTCATAAAGTAACAGATGCCATGACTAGATCAAAGATTCTATAGGTAGAAAATATACTAGATTAAAAGTATTTTTAAGAAGATATTTTCAGTTTTTCTTTTATGTATATGAATGTTTGTCTGCATGTATGTATATGTACTACATGTGTGCTTGATACCCAAGGAAGCCAGGAGAGGGCACAGGAACCCTTAGAAATAGAGTTATAGGTGGTCTTATAAAGTCCTATTTGTCAATCAGTGACCTTAATTTCTGGGCAATTAGAGTTCTGTTCAGAAAGTCCATTCTTATACCTACACATTTTAGGGGATTTCCCACTTTTTTTTTCCTAGAAGGCTTAGTGTTCAGGTTTTACATTCAGGTCTTTGACCAACTGGAAGATGATTTTTGTTTAGAGTAATAGATAGGGGGTCTAATGTCATGACTCTACATGCAGGCATTCAGTGTTTCCAGTACCATTTGTTGAAGATGCTCCAATTTCTCCAGCATGTTTTGGAATCTTTGTGTTAGATGGCTGATATTGTTTGCATCCTCTATTCTGTTCTATTAGTCTTCATGTCTACTTTTTTTTGCCAGTGTCATACTTTTTTTTTTCTTTATTCCATAGCTCTGTTATATCCTTTAGCCCTGTAATGGCTTAGTACCTGGTATGGTAATCCCTTTTACATAGGACTGATTTTGCTACATTTTGGATTCTAGGATATGTAGGGTCTTGAATTTTGATTGGTGGCAAAGGTTCTGGGAATTCAGTGTTTTAATCTACAAAGTGACAAGGGCTGACACTCAGAATTATGCATAGGATGAAACAAGTGCAGCCAGAGTTTGACGGGCAGGTACCTGGGAGTTTTTTCTCCACCAAGGGTCAAGTGCTGTACTTTTCTTGGGGAAGATGCAGGTACAGCTCCTGCCAGGGCAGGCAGGTCTTCATCCAACATTATCGCATCTGAAGAAAGACTATGTGAAGACACTCTGAGAAGGTGTGGTATCTATAAACGTAAACACAAAGGTCTCGGAAAAATCAGTCCTGCTTATACCTTGACCTATGACTTTTGTCTTATAAATTCATGAGAAATGTTAGAGATAGTTAACCCACTCTGACTGTATCATGGTGGTCCTCACTGACAAGTATAGGGAGTTCAGGGAAGAAACCCATGAGTGGCTGTTGGCACACTGCAGTGACATGAAGTCCCCTGCACAGTTGTAATAGTCAGGGTTTTACTGCTGTGAGCAGACACCATGACCAAGACAACTCTCATAAATGACAACATTTAATTGGGACTGGTTCTGAGGTTCAGTCCATTATCATGGTGTGAAACATGGCAGCATCCGGCAAGCATGGCACTAGAGGAGCTGAGAGTTCTACATCTTCTTCACAAGGCAAACAGAAGACTGTCTCCCATGTGGCTAGGAGGAGAGTCTCAAAGCTCACCCCCACAGTGACACACTTCCTCTAACAAGGCCACACCTACTCCAACAGGGCCACACTTCCTAATAGTATCACTCCCTGGGCCAAACATATTCAAACCACCACAACAGTGACCCTAGGGCTTTTGCCCCTCAATGGAACTCAACTCCAGGGTCACTGGATCAGGCTTTTGGGAGTCATCCCCTTCAGATTCTGTACACCCATGGTCCTCTCCTCTCTGTATACTCTCGCCCACCTGCTGCTGACAGGCCTCAGGGCAGATTTGCTTCCTCTTCTCCTTCTTCTCTGTCTTCTCCTTCTTCTCTGTCTTCTCCTTCTTCTCCTTTTTCTCCTTCTTCTCCTTCATCTCCTTCATCTCCTCCTCCTCCTTCTTTGGAAAATAAAAAATAAAATCAGTTCTGTGAGGCCACAGGGAGGATAAGAAGAATAAGATGAAGGAGAAAGAGGAGGAGGAGGGCAGTAACCCCAGGATGATGTTGAGAGCCTCTGCATTCTCTAATAATGCTTTCTCATTAATAATTTATGTATAACATTTCTATTTTCCTAAAGCCTTTATTCCCTTACTTTTTTCTTTTGATATCACCGAATGAAGGACTAGGAGGCTAAGTTGGATTTTAAAATAAGAGAGTAGAATGACCCGGAGAATGGTGTGCATTGACTTGTGGGATCAAAAGTGGTTTTTTTTTTTTTGGGGGGGGGGAAGGAAATTCAATAAAAGATGAATTTTCAGTGACATAAAGTCAAACTGTACTTTTGTTTAAATTAGATGGTGGCAGTGGGTAAGCACATAGCTGTTAGTGAATTAAGAACAGACTGAGGTGATAAGTTGTAAATATCATGCCTCAGCCCAGACACACAGCGCTACTGAGGACATCTCAAGTGTCAGGAAGTGCTTTGAGATTCTGACCAGTCCCACCCTGCAAACCCATGTGTCTAGGTTTTGGAAAACTTTTTACAAAATTTTCTGTAAGTCACTTACTTCTTCTTGTCCCCCCCGTCAGGAATAAAGTTAACTCTATTATCCTTCCAAAGGAATAGATAGGACTCACATTATTGAAATTTACTATTTTCTATTATTTAAAACATTATTTTATGTGCATGAATGTTTGGCCTGCATGTGTATGTTGTGTGTGCACTAAGTCTGATATCCTCAAAGGCCAGAAGAGGACATCAGATACCTTGGAATTAGAGTTATAGATCTTTGTGAGCCAACATGTAGGTGCTGGGAATCGAACCTGGGTCCTCTGCAAAAGCAGCCAAATCTCTTAGCCAACAAGTCATTTTATCCATTGTTTACTATTTGCAATTTAGTGTTTAAGCCAAAGGAATAAATTCTATGAATTCATGAGTGTCATGTCTGAAAATTAATGTTTAGATAATATGTATAGTTCTGTTTAACGTTGGTTTGTAAAAAAAAAATTGACTTACATTTGCAGTTAATCAGTTCAAATTGAAGTGCAATGGTGTCCAAGTTTGGTGTGAAAGTGAACATACAGACTGTGAACAATAGGAGTGTGGTTTTGAAATTATAAATGTAACTAATCAGAGAGCAGGCCGACCTGGCCAAGAGACAGGAATTGTAAACATGCAATTCTTAGTGAGCTTTTGGTTGAGCACTGGGTTCCCCCAAAGAGGCATCAATTTGTCTCTGTGGCTAGGTTCCAGATGCTCTTGTGTGGCCTCAGCTAAGGAAAAGACATTTATAGGCATTGTTGACATTGTAAATAGAAGTCTCTTAAATTTTGTATCCAAATAATCCTCTTTGCCTCTTGAAACACTAAGTCAGGGTTTTGCAAAAGGCTAAACTCCATGTATTCTAGGCATCTTAGACTATCTTTCTAACACTTTGTAGCTATAACTCATTTACACTTACTCAAAGAAAGCTATTTTAGAATTTTTAAAAAAGATTCATTTTTATTTATTTTATTCATTTAATGGTGTGTACGTATCTATGTGTGTGTGTCTGTGTATGACTCTGTGTCTGTATGTGTCTATGTGTTTGTATGTATGTATATGTCTATCTCTGTGTGTCTGTGAGTGTGTGTGTCTGTGTATGTGTGTGTCTCTGTATCTGTGTGGGTTTGTATGTGTGTGTATATATCTGTGTCTGTGTATTTGTGTGTGTGTGTGTGTGTATGTGTGTGTGAGAGAGAGAGAGAGAGAGAGAGAGAGAGAGAGAGAGAGAGGAGAGAGAGAGAGACAGAGAGAGAGGGGGGGAGAGACAGAGAGAGAGAGAGAGAGGAGAGAGACAGAGAGAGAGAGAGAGAGAGAGAGAGAGGAGAGAGACAGACAGACAGAGAGAGAGAGAGAGAGAGAGAGAGAGGAGAGAGACAGACAGACAGACAGAGAAAGAGAGAGAGAGAGAGAGAGAGAGAGAGAGGAGAGAGGAGAGAGACAGACAGACAGACAGAGAGAGAGAGAGAGAGAGAGAGGAGAGAGACAGACAGACAGAGAAAGAGAGAGAGAGAGAGAGAGAGAGAGAGAGAGAGAGAGAGAGAGAGAGAGAGAGAGAGAGAGAGAGAGAATGTGTATGTCGGTGTCTATGTCTGTGTGTTATGTGCAGGCCAAAAAAGTATGTCAGCTTTTCTCTTTATCACCCTCTACCTATTCCTTTGAGGTTGGGTCTTTCCCCAAACCTGGGTCTTGAATTTTTCTGACTAGATTGGAAACCAGCAAGATTTGCTAGGTTTCTTCCTATTTCTGCTTCACTAAAGCTGGGGTTATTGTTTCATGGGTGCTGGGGTCTGAAGTCAAATTCTTTATGCATGGTTGCACATGCAGCAAGCATTCTTCATCGCTGAGCCATCTCCCCAGTGCAATGGTTAGAGTTTTCTACTCCTAGTGTTTATCAGTTCTGTAATTTCAGGTCCAGTGTCCATAGAGTCTGATTTTCAGAGCAGAAGGGGGTAGGCTAATGGGTTCTTAGCTGAAGATTATATGACAAAATTTCTGAAAGTCTTGATTGCCACAAATTCAGTGCCTTTGGGGACATCTGGATAGTTTGGGCTGGAATGTGGTTCCTGCTGTGTGGTTATATGAGTGACAGAAGCTAGTTGGGACTCTCCACCTCCTAACCTAATGCTCATTTACAGTGATACAACCTCTCTGCAAATAGATCTGCTGAAAACTCTCATTCCTGAAATCATCTTTATAGACAGTGGTTCCTGAAATGCTTCCAAAAGCTAGGAGTAAGAAAATTCCAGACGTTACTTACCTCTCAGTGCTGCAGTTAGCATAGTGAAGTCTTCATAGTCACTGTAGGCTGGAAGGCTTCTCTTCCAGATGAGGCTCAGACTGGGTGTGCCCCATTCCTGACCCCTGGCTTGTGGGGACTCAGAGCAGTGGCCACACCTCCACTTTCCTTTGGCTGACCCCTCTTTTCAGGCCACATTGGGCTGCTTTGATGGAAATGTGTTCTGTTTCCTGATCCATGTCTACATGGAGAAAATATGTCAGTCCCATAGGGCAAGGGCAGCTTTTCCTGCACATATGGCTATGAAATAAATCTCTGGAGTGGCACTGGCACAGGATGCTCCCCACCACCGTCCTTTAACCGCAGCAGCAGCTGGTTCTCCAAGGGTGAGCTGGATGTGGTGCTGAAGTGGATTCTAAGGTTTCAACGTTTTATATTCTTTTCTTGGTCGTTAGCCAGACTCTCAAAATAAAAATAACACATTTCATTATGGAAAATTTCAGCATATATGAAAGTATAGAGCAGTGTGTCTCCTTTGTTTGGATCCACAATCATCAACTCAGTAGACAAGTTTTGTCCTTGCCAACCTCCAGATGCCTAACTGGGAATAACCCAGATGTCCTTTGCAGTCCAGCTGGTCTCCAATGTAAATCAGTGTTGCCTGGGACAGCCTTGTATAGCAACGTAGGTTAAAGCATCTGTGCTGCATCTCCACAGACACGGGGACCTGTTAGGCACCTCTTGGTTGAGGATGCTCTTTCACATTTGTTCTAGTTAGGCCCTTTATATGGACCAGTGGTCAGTACAAACCAGTGGAAGAACCTGTGATGGCATTAAAAAAATCCACGTGGAGAGGTGAGGATAGAAATAGAGGTGGGGGGAGGGAGGGAGAGAGAGTGAAACAGAAAAAGAGAGAGAGGGGGCAGGGGAGGGAGGGAGAGACAGAGACAGAGAGACAGAGAGACAGAGAGACAGAGAGAGTGACAGAGAGACAGAAACACAGAGAGAGGATGTGGATCTTGTATATAACCCTCCTGCAACATCTGCTTACTTGTCTCCATTTAATGAAACACCAACATTCCATATAACTGCTGCAATCTTAGATTTAAGTACCTCCCCTTTGGCAAAGTATTGCTGAAGCTGTCATATAAGTCTGGCTTTTTGTTTCCATGACAAATACACGTGAGGAACTTTTAAAGGAGGAACAACTTAGTTTGGGTTATGGTTTCAGAGTTCATGTGGCCTGGTTCCTTCACTCCTAGGCACTTGGTGGCAAAGCAGAAACTTCACAGTGGAAGGGCATGAGGGGAGAGAGCTGGTCACCTACCTCATAGGGACCAGACAGAGAAGCAGGACAAGAGGAAAGAAAAGAGAGAGATAAGTGACGAGGGATAGCCTTCAAGGACACACTCCCAGTGACCTGTTTCCTTAATCGAATGGGACCCATCTCTGGTTGCTACTGCCTCTCAATAACAATATCAAATCATGATCCACAGATGTACCCATCCCTGACGAAGGCGGAGCCCTTGTATTCCAGTTACTTTCCCTGAGGCCAAGTCTTCCCCATATGAGACTTTTAAGGAACACTCCCCGTTCAGCCATAACAGTTGTACAAGTCCATTCACTTGTCTTGTACTTAGACAAGAGACATTTTCATCCAACAGAAAGACTGTTTATGCCTTATCATGACACTTTATGTAGATAAATGTGATATTCTCAAGAAAGTTAGAGACTCCAGGCAATGGGATGGAAAGACGGTCAGTAAGAAAGGAATGGGAACAGGGCGTAGAAACCCAGATCAGGCACTGAAATTTAGCCACTTGCTTGGGCTTCCTTCAGAGTATGGATGGAGGGTGTCTCACAGTGCCATACTACACCTGGGAATGCACTGATGGTCACAGTGAACAGCTAGCTGTGAATGGAAAGGGACTTGGGATCCAACAATATGAGCTTCAACTTTGACTGTCTACTTGCTAGCTTAAGTCAATTTATCTGATTTATCTGTTGAGTCTGTTTGCATTTTATAAAATGGATCTGTGAATACCTCTCCTGACAGATACAGGGCAAGTTAATGAGCTAATTCTACATAAGCAAAGTTTACCAACAATAAAATTCAATATCTAGACAGCTGGTATTTTTATGTTCACATTGATGTCACAGGACATCAAAACCAAGTGTGATTTCCATGTACTTTTCCTATGGAGAAAGTAACAGAATTTGGTTCTTCCTTATTTTTATTTTTAAATATTATTTTTGTTCTATGTATTCAGGTGTTTTGCCTTCATGTATGTCTGTGCAATATGTGTGTACCTGATGCCCATGGATGCCAGAAGAGGGCATTGGATCCCCTAGAACTAGAATTGAACCACTGAAATTGTTCCTCTGAAAGAACAAATGCCCTCAACCATTGAGCCATCTCTTTAGTCCCAAGTTCTGAGTCTTAAAGAGAGAAATACAGTTGCTCAGAATGGTTATTTCTAGGCTGTCTGGTCTGTCTCTTAGTAGTGAGATTTTGTGAAGATGTAAAAAAAGACAATAAAATATTCAAGGTAGGCTGGGGCCTTCAGAGGCATCCTGGAGGGTGCAGATACACCCTGCTACATAGTGCTAAAGAATATAGATCAATATGAAAGGACAGGGAATTTGGTAGAGTATGGATAGACTCTGATCTCATCTAATGGCTGATGGAGAGGACAAATGTCTTCAAGAATTATACAGGTGTAGAATTTAACTGAGCATGCTGGTTCAGGCTTATGATTCTAGTGGGCGAACTTATATATTAAGCTCTATATTATAAAATATTTTCAGTGTTAAATAACACCAAAAGAAACCCAGTCTAGGTCAGAATAGAGACCTCCATAAGTCAGGTGGCAAGAGCTGAGTTAGGAAGAGGAAGCAGCCATGCGTGCCACAGGGCTCTAGGTAGTACTCAAACATGAGCTTCGTATGACTTAGCATAGTTCAGATGGGAGCGCTGAGTGTTCATGTTGTATGCTCTGTTCATAAGTAAGACATGTCACTCTTAACATCAGTGAGTTTCCCTGGGTAAGACCTGCTCACGGTACTTCACATAGTATATGGTGTGTGCTGTTCTTGACGACATCCTCAAGGGTAAATGCAACTGTAGGCATGCTTCTTATGGGTGCTTCTAGTACTCAACTGAGGATGTAAGTTGAAGTAGCAACTCAGTGAAAGCAATTTTGCAGATGATCACGAGATTATGACTAGGAGTCTGGCTCTGATGGCCAGCTTGATATAAGAGTAATGAAAATTTCTGATTATACTGAGGAAGAATTCTTCCTTCCTTCCTTCCTTCCTTCCTTCCTTCCTTCCTTCCTTCCTTCCTTCCTTCCTTCCTTCCTTCCTTCCTTCCTTCCTTCCGTTCTGAGGCAGCGTTTCATACATCCCAGACTGACCTTGAACCTGTTATGCTGTCAAGGATGACTTTAAACTCCTGATCCTTTGACCTCTATCCACCAAGTGCCAGGATTACAGGTGTATGTTATCTGGTTTTTTGTTTCTATGAGTTTTATACTGTAGTCCAGGCTGGCCTCAAACTCATGCTAATCCTCCTGCCTTTGCCTACTAGAATCATAGGCATGAACCACCATGATCAGTTAAATTCTACACCTGTATAATTCTTGAAGACATTTGTCCTCTCCATCAGCCATTAAATGAGATCAGAGTCTATCCATGCTCTACCAAATTCCCTGTCCTTTCGTATTGATCTACATTCTTTAGCACTATGTGGCAGGGTGTATCTGTTGTCATAATAGGATGTTCCCTTCCAAAGAATGTGTCCATCTCTTACATTACAAGGTAAGCTCTACAAGCAGGCAGAGTCTCCTTCTGTCCTTCATCACTTCTCTAGAACCCATGGCATCATGACACATGGTGGGTTCAAAGCGTGCTCACTGATTGAGTGTAGTTAACATATAAGTGCTGGGCAGCATCTATTCCAAATGATCTGATAAGAACAGGTTATTTTATAGTGTGGTATAAAGATACTGCACATGTTTGGAGAATCCCCTAAGATAGTAGGACTGATGCTGTTATATGGAGATTTAGTTATATGGAGCATTAAATTTAATGCTCCTAGGTGGCTCTCCAATTCTATCCTAAGGAGGCTGTGGACCATCAGGGTTGGTAAGTATGTGGATAAAGTAATTTATAGCAAAGAGACAAGGCAACAAAATATCAAGCACTGTAACATAATATCGAGCATATTACTGGGCCAGCATCCTTCTGGGTCTCTTTTGGTATGTCCTTCCCTAAGTTTTATACCATGCCAGAGGTCAAAGCTTCTAAGGCTGTCTCCAACAATGTTTCTCAATATTGACACCATCAACATTTGGGACAGGGCCAATCCTTAAGGAACACTGAACAGTGCTTAGCAGCATCCCTAAACTCCTCTCATTAGATGCTAATAGCAAGTCTCCAGTTGTGACTGTGGGGCATCTTTCCAGATATTGCTAAATGTATCCTGTGGGGCAAATAGTCCCAGAAAACCACTGCCCTGTTTGACCTCATATATGATTATTTGTACTTCGTCATGTCTTACTACTCTCTGTCACTTGCTCTAATCTGACCACACTGACATCTGGAACGTTCTTCTGGAAGTCTTTTCACTGCTAGTTCACTTTTCCTGGAGTATCTTTCTGTACACGCCCACCCCACCCCCCTCCTTTCCGAATCAGCATCTAGCTCCAGCTGTTGCTATGTCAGCAGTCTTCTTTAAAGTATGGTTTTCAGTCAGGTGCTGGTACTTTAATGCTAGCACTCAGGAGGAAGAGGCAGGGAGATCTCTGTGAGTTCGAGGTCAGCCTGGTCTACAGAGCAAGTTCCAGGACGGCCAGGACTACACAGAGAAACCCTATCTCAAACAAAACAAAACAAAATAAAAAATAAACAAAGAAGAAAAAGAAAAAGAAAAATCCCTGTTTTCTCCAACCCTCCAGGAACAGTTCCTGGATTGAAGTTGGCATTCAATGAATGGGTGGTTAAGTGAGTACGTGGATTATTAAACATTTCTTCTCTCCTTCCCCTTCTTCTAGATTTGTTCATTTTTTTAATGTATATGAGTACACTATAACTGTATTCTGACACATCAGAAGAGGGCATCGGATCCCATTACAGATGGTTGTGAGCCACCATGTTGTTGCTGGGAATTGAACTCAGGACCCCTGGAAGAGCAACCAGTGCTCTCAACGGCTGAGCCATCTCTCCAGCCACACTGAACATTTCTTTAACTTGGAACTCCTCACTGAGAAAGACTCATTAATATACAAATAGAATATTTGACTTCAAGCTGTTGAGGAAAATTGATCTCCTATCCTGCGCTTGAAAATGAATCCCCGAACGCCACTTTTCATTTTACTTCAGAATTACATTTACTTATACATGAGCAATATTTTGACAAGGAAGTATCTTTCTGTAATTTAGGTGAGCTACTAACTTGAAAGACATCTGCTCTGTCTCTTATGCCGGCGGCATTAATCGGACCTGGATTAGCATTATTATGAGTAGCATATTAGCTTTCTCAAGAATATTTGGTAGCTTTCAGTAGTTAAACAATAGTTCTACATTAAAATATGCCAGCGCAGTTTCTCCTTTTATGTATATTCACAATGTCTTATAAGTCAACTGCCTTGAAACTATAAAACCAACACCTTTATAAGTTGAGCTTGTTCTTTAATAACTTCATAGGTGTGTATAATGTACTCTGACTGCCCCTTCCCTCTTATGTCCCTCTGATCCCTATCGGAAGTCCCTTTTCCAGTTGTGACTTTTGTTTTTGTTTTGTAACCCAATTAGTTTAACCAGGGCCATGTGTGTGGCCGTTGGATTGGAACTTGATGAGGTCACTACACAGCTGAAAGCATCAGCTACCTGTTCTCCATGGATCTGACAGGAGCAAGCAGTTCAGCACTGAGCTTATCCTTCATCCAAACTAAACCTTTCCATATTACAGGGAAGGTTGCTGCTCTGGCAAGAAATCCAACTTTAAGGATCTATGCTGTAGAAGATGCGAAGATTTAGCAAAAAAACTTTTCATGTTTATGGATATCTAAACATCTGTTAATTTCCTTCCTTCCTCATCAAACAGCATTAAAATCCATTTAGTGTTTTGCTTTGTCAAAAGCAATCGCTTTAGCAGTTTCTTATCAATTTCTTTCAATGCCCTTGCTTAAAGCGAAGCAACTAAAGCATGTGCCTCTCTCTGTTTTATCTTTAAATTCAAATAAAAGCCAACTCAATAATATTTGATTTGGGGGCTTTTAATAATTTATGTTTACGAACAACATATCTTCCATGACACTCACTGGATAAGCTATGTGCAAAATGCATCTCTCAAATATCTAAAACAATTCATCTGTAGCATAGAATGTCTGGATACAAACCAAGTAAATTCTAGACAACAGCTGCCTACGCCAATGGCATATGGCAATTTCCCACCACAGGAATCCTGTCTGTGTAGGGTGTGTGCCCAGCATCTATTATAGATTTCAAAGGCAGTCACAAATTTCCCTATGCACAAAGGGCTCCAGACACAACTGGTAAATATGGAACGTGTGCTTTCTTTTGTGTTTGAGAAAACAAAAGATTTTTCTTACACTGTAATTCTAGAAAAGGGAGTTTCCTATTTAAAGGCTTTGTTTCGATCAGTCCTCATAAAACTTCAGCCACTCAGTGTCTCTGTAAGAACAACCAACAGGAAAGCCTAGCATCATGGAAAGCCAGATGGGTCCAGAAACTCCTGGTCCAGTGCAGAGGAGATGTCTGGTCACCAGGAAGTGCTCTGAGAGGTGATACACAGGGCAGAGAACACAGCTCTCACTGAAGAAGAAAGCTGGCTGCTTTGACTCCAGCTGTTCTAGTGTCTAAGGAAGACCATGTCCTTGAACTAAAGGAGATTTGGTTGCTCAGATCAAACAGGAACTCATTCTGTTCCTTAACAGAAAGAAACTGCACAATCCTTGGCAGTTTGATCACTTTCAAGGTTGTATATTATTGTTTGGCCTATTGCTTGGTTGTCTGAAGTTGAGGACTACTGCTGGTCCTTGAATCAACTGTTTGTTATAAAGGGCACCATTTACATCCAAATGTTGTCACCTCCCAGTCCCCCCTTGCAGAGTTCCTTGCCCATACTCCCTTGCCTTCACCTTTGAGAGGGCACTGCGCCCCCCTCCCCCATATTACCCTTCTGATGCCTCAAGTCTTTGCAGGATTAGGAGCATCCTTTCCCACTGAGGCCAGATGTGACCTCTACTATACATGAGTTAGGGGCCTCAGACCAGTCCATGTATGCTCTCTGGTTAATGGCTCAGTTTCTGGGAGCTCCCAGGGATCCAGGTTAGTAGACACTGCTGGTCTTCCTGTGGGATTGCCATCTCCTTGAGGGTCTTCAATCCTTCTCCTAACTCATCCACAGGGGTCTCTGGCCTCTGTCCAAGTTTTTCTGTGGGTATCTGTGTCTGTCTCAGTCAGCTGCACCTCTCAGAGGGCTGCTATGCTAGGCTCTTGTCTGCAAGTACAATAAAGCATCAGTAATACTGTGTGGGATTGGTGTCTGTCCATGGGATGGGTTTTAAAATGGGCTGGTCACTGGCCAGCCATTTGTGAAGGGCACCCTTTTATGGTGTGAAACATGATCTCATGTACAGGGATAGGTTTTCTTAGAAAGTGGGTCTGATGGGGACAGGAGGGCAGGAATGGAAGGCACTATATGTACAATGATGAACAGAATCAAAGTCAAATGAAAGCCATTTTTCAGAATGACTTCAGTGTGTTATGTTCCAGGAGCATAAAGCTGAATCAATGCTAGGAAATCTAGACATTCAATTTATATAATAACAAGACACAGATGAAGGCAATAATAATTTATATAGAACCTAAAATGGCATCAATATGATTCAACTTTCATTGCAGCCTCCCACTATGGGGTAAATTCTTAAAACATCCTTGTGATCAAAATAAAGCAGCTGCTGATGTGACCGAGTTCCAGGGAAGGGTGACATTATTCTTTGCAACTGATATGATCTCTGTTCTGTTTTCCATGGTTCAGAAAACCTTGAGACTCAATTCAAGACTGACCCATGGAGGAAAGTCAGTGTGATGACTGGTAGCAAAATCCTGGCTTCTTAGTCAGGAATGGTGACAGTGAGGTCATCAGGAGGATGGAATGAGGGCACTCTCTTCAAAAAAGAAATCAGAATGTATAGAAGTATTATCAAGAAATGAACCATAGTGAGGAAACTGGGTTGAGAGACAAAGTATATTAAAGAGAAGTATGAACAGTTCTGCCTTTTCCAGGAGGAAGGTAGGCACCTGATTGTGCTGATGGAGTCCTGGGTGGAATACCAGCATTTAGTGGGCTAAGGCAGGAGGTTTATCACCTTAAGGCCAGCTTTAACATGATCAAGCAACAGCAATAACAAATATTAGAACAGGAATCTGGGGTAAGGGATAGGAAGTAGATGGGGGACAGAGACTGGAGGTGGCGCTGTGGAAGAGTGGTCATAGAAGTCTGCCATAGTGCTATGGAGATGGCCCAGTAACTGTAGTGCTTGCAAGACCAGAAGAATCAAGACCTAAATTTGATCCCCAGGACTTACTGGTATGGTGGTGCTTGCTTGTAATCCCAGTGCTGGGAAAGTGGAGACTGGAAGATTCCTGGGGCTTGCTGGGAAGCCAGCCTAGCCTTTTTGGTAGGCTCCAGGCCAGTGAAAGATCCTTTCAAAAGAAATAATGGACAGTACCTGAGACACTACACCCAAGGTATGGCCTCCTTGTGCATGTGCATACACTAGCACACTCACTTGCACACACATGTCCCTGCAGGACACTAAAACTCTACACCCCTTCCTAGCAATGCCTACCCATGTTTAGGACTTGAGGAGCAATCCAAGGAATGCGCTTTTGTTTCTTTAGATCTTTTTTTCTCTTTAAACTAATTTAGCCAAGTAGATTTATTCTTTCAATATAATAAAGGCAGAACATGACATAATAAGAAGGCAAATACAGATGTACTACTAAGCTACGGGTAAATGTTGAGGACTATATTACCTTTCAGGTTGTCACTCTGGAAAGTTTAAATTCATTACTCTAGGTGTTTCTCTCTCTCTCTCTCTCTCTCTCTCTCTCTCTCTCTCTCTCCTCCCCTCCCCTCCTCCCACCCCTTTCCTTCCTTCTTTCTTCCATCCCATTTTCCTCTCCTTCCTTCTTTCCTTCCTTCCTTCCTTCCTTCCTTCCTTCCTTCCTTCCTTCCTTTCTTTCTTTCTTTCTTTCTTTCTTTTCTTTCTCTCTTTCTTTCTCTCTTTCTCTCCTTCCTTCCTTCCTTCCTTCCTTCCTTCCTTCCTTCCTTCCTTCCTTCCTGACTATTCTATGGGTACTTCCATTTCTATAGACCCGAGGGCTTTAGTGATAGCATATCTCCATATTATAAAGACACACTTTAAAGTTTTCCTTTTTATTGTTTGATAATTTCATACATTTTCACCACATCTATCCCCTTCTCTTTTCTGTTCCTTCCCACTGCTTTTTCATCCCGACCTACTAAGCTCTATTTTTGAAACATACTGTTTACTTAGCACTGCCAGTGTATAGTGGGCACAGGAGCATCTCCTGGAACCTTTCAGGGACCTTGCCCCAAAGAAACCTGGCTTTTCCCTTCACCACAGCCATCCCTTGCCAAGAGCTCCCCAGCCAGGGATGGGCTCCTCTCCCTCCACGTGGAGATTTCAACTGGCTTGATCTTGAGGCGCTCTTTCTTGCTCAGACAGTCATAGCTGATGTGAATTTGTGCATACAGCAGTCTTGCTATGTCTGCAAGATATAGTTTCACTTTAGATGTCCATTAACTCTGCCCCTTACATGCTTTCTGGCTCAACAGTCAATACTATTCTTCTCTCTTGCCTCTCCCAGTCTTCATGGTGGTCTATGTTACTTTGCATAAGCTTTGGAGCCAGGTCTGCACTTTCCTTATGCCTATAG
Organism: Mus caroli; assembly: GCF_978045245.1. NCBI lineage: Eukaryota > Metazoa > Chordata > Mammalia > Rodentia > Muridae > Mus > Mus caroli. The sequence goes on along the minus strand of NW_028227256.1, from coordinate 81,562,642 downwards.
GAAGGTCCAATTTCTATTTCCCTTCCCTTTCTTCCCTCCTAAACCCTCCTAAGCCCTCTCAGAACCCTGCCTTTTTATGTCTTTCCTTTCTTTAATTGCTATCACACACACACACACACTCATACTCCTAAATATACTTTATAAATATAAACACAGCCCCAGTCTGCATAAAGTTTCTTGTATAAATGTTTTCAGTGCTGATCATTTCGTATTGGATAACCACATGGTGTTCTTCCCTGGGAAGACTGTTGCCCCCACTCTCAGCATTCCTTAGTTGCTCGTAGTTCTTCATCTAGGGTTGAGACCTTATGAGCGTTTCTCCTCCTACAACATAGGAACATGTCTGTTGCTGTCATCATCCTTTTTCAGAACATATTAGGCAGTCACGGTGGTGACAGTTTACAGGTGTAGTGTCTTAGTTAGGGTTTTACTGCTGTGAACAGACACTATGACCAAGTCAAGTCTTATAAAGAACAACATTTAGTTGGGCCTGGCTTACAGGTTCAGAGGTTCAGTCCATTATCATCAAAGTGGGGGCTGGGAGTAGGGACATGGAGGCATCTAGACAGGCACAGTGCAGGAAGAGCTGAGAGGTCTACACCTTCATCTGAAGGCTGCTAGATGAGGGTCTTATAACCCACACCTACAGTGACACACCTACTCCAACGGGCAACACCTTCTCTTTTTAAAAAAATATTTTTTAAAAAAAGATTTATTTATATGAGTACACCAGAAGAGGGCATCAGATCCCATTACAGATGGCTGTTAACCATCATGTGGTTGCTGGGAATTGAACTCAGGACCTCTAGTAGTACAGTCAGTGCTCTTAATTGTTGAGCCATCTCTCCAGCCCAGGGCCACACCTTTTAATAGAGCCACTTCCTAGGCCAAGCATATACAAGCCATCACATGTAGCTTCTCTGACATTTTCTAGGAGAAACGATCTCACAGCAAATTTTCCGTTTCTCTGGCTGTTGCAGTCTCTTCATAGTTTCTTCAGTTATGATCCTGGAGCCTTACATGCAAGAGTTGTATTGTACATGTAGTTACCAGGCTCTATAACTCTACATGTTAATAGTTGTGGTTTTCCATGATGGTCTTGTCTGTTGCAAAGAGAAGTGTCCTTGATGGAGGGTGAGAAGTGTCCTTCTCTGTCGATATGATGATAACCATTTAGAGGATAGTTAGGGATTTTGCTGGTTTAGTAGAGTGGTGGTGATACTCCAAGGTCTGTGACGTCATTAGTAGATGGCTAGGTTTCCAGAACCAAGCTTAATTTCCCTCTTGTTGAACAGGTCTTAAATTCAATTAGAGAGCTGTTGTTTGCTCTTGAACTATGCCTCTATTACACCTTTAGGGTTATTGTGCCATGATGCTTGTGGTTCACAGGTGTCATAACTGGGTAGGACTGTTGGGTGCTTCCATTCTTTGGAAGCTTGCATGGCATTTCTGGATCCATGAAAGCTAGTCCCCAGAGAGGAGGCTTTCAAGTTAGATCCAGCTCTGGTCCTCTGAGCACTGTGTCTGAGGTTTATGGTGTCTTCAGCAATAGGGGCTTGGGAAGGTCCAGTTTTATTTGGGCTTTTCAGCTTCTTCAGATATAAAATTTCAAGTCAAAGTCATTTCTTTGAGTCTGATGTTTGAATTGTAGCACTGTACTAAGGTCATGAGTGAAATGCTTGTATCTTGAATCAGATTCTTTAATTTTCCCTTGTTCCCAGGGATTCTGACTGGTTGTATTTTGAGATCAATTATAAAGTGATACAGGGAATCCTCCTGATGCCCTGGAAAGATGGGCCAAGTAGGACAGCTGGTAACATTTGGGGTGTGAGTACCATCTATGCTGAGGATTTGAGCTGGTTGACATGGTACCTAATTTGGATGGCTAAAGGTGGTATACTTCGGCAAAGCTGCCATTCCTATGGGTCAGCAAAACATCATTTTTAGTTTAAAACTAGTTGTTCTTTCTATTCCTATCCTTGGAAGGTTGGAAGTGGTTGGGATAAATATGAATAAACTATAAAAATAAATGTCCAAAAATTGAACTGCAAAGAGCCACATACTATTTCCCATAAAACACAATTTAAACAGATTATGACGAAGTTGAATGATTAAATCACTTAGTATTGATATCTCTATAAGAGGACATGGGACATTTAAGCCTTCAGTTCCGCCCAAAGCACATGTTTTAGAGTATTGTATTCAAGTGTAACATACTCTGTATTTTTGTGTCTTAGGCAACCTTTTCCTGCACCTGCCAGGACCAGTACATTGGCACCTTCTGTGAAGAATTTGATGCCTGCCAGAGGAAACCCTGCCAGAATGAGGCGAGCTGTATTGATGTAAACGAGAAGCAGGATGGGAGCAATTTCACTTGCCTTTGTCTTCCAGGTAAGATTTACTTAGTCAGTAGTCAGTGATGTCTCTCTGGAGAATGTACACGCATCGGTTAGGGGATGGGCAAACAATTCTTTGTCCAGCTGTCGGATAAAGGGCTCTCATTTGAACCTATCAGTCTGCATATACTTAAGGACTGGAGGAAGGAAGTGCATATGAGCCAGTCATACCTCCTGGCTTGCTTTCTGATGTTAGGATGTACCTGTTGTTGCAGTCCACCATTTTTTTTTTTTTTTTTGGTTTGGGAAAATGATATTCTTAGGCAAGTAGTGTGTATGTATGTTTCAGAAAGCAATCATACAAGTATGTCTTGAGATGGGCGCCATTGCTCTGGGTTATATGTTAAGTCACTTAGGCAAAAGCTAGGGTGAGCCATACGAGCTGCTGTGCAAAGGCACCTGAGCCTCCTATTTATGATCATTATCTATGTTGATATGTGCTCACCAGCCTGCATTCTTGGTAGCTTGTTTTCCATCACAGGGCAAGTCTTGATTAGTATGGGGTATTCTTGAATGGAACAAGCAACTTGAAGCTCTCTAAGCATTTGAACATCTTGATATGGTTGTAAAACAGTGAGAGACTAAAAAGTTCCTCGTTTGCCACGCTTCTTTGCATCTCATTCTGGTACCAGTGTTTATTAATGTGTGGGCACTTGGGGTGAGGTAGGTGATGTCACTGGAGAGTGCGGATGGAGAAATGGTAGTCAGAGAGATTAGGTACTCACTGTCCGAGACACAACCTACAGTGCACAAGTTTATAAGCTGAAAATGAAGAGTTACTTATTCCAACCCAAACTTAATAAAATCTTAAGAATCAGTTAATAATTGATACATTCACCATTCATCAGGCCATTTTTGTGTGTGTGTATGTGTGTGAATGTGTGTGAATGTGTGTGTATATGTGTGTGTATGTGTGTGTATGTGTGTGTATGTGAGTGTATGTGTGTGTATGTGAGTGTATGTGTGTGTATGTGTGTGTATGTGTGTGTATGTGAGTGTATGTGTGTGTATGTGAGTGTATGTGTGTGTATGTGTGTGTATGTGTGTGTATGTGTGTGTGTGTGTGTGTATGTGAGTGTATGTGTGTGTATGTGAGTGTATGTGTGTGTATGTGTGTGTATGTGAGTGTATGTGTGTGTATGTGAGTGTATGTGTGTGTATGTGAGTGTATGTGTGTGTATGTGTGTGTATGTGAGTGTATGTGTGTGTATGTGAGTGTATGTGTGTGTATGTGTGTGTATGTGAGTGTATGTGTGTGTATGTGAGTGTATGTGTGTGTATGTGAGTGTATGTGTGTGTATGTGTGTGTATGTGAGTGTATGTGTGTGTATGTGTGTGTATGTGTGTGTATGTGTGTGTATGTGTGTGTATGTGAGTGTATGTGAGTGTATGTGTGTGTATGTGTGTGTATGTGTGTGTATGTGTGTGTATGTGAGTGTATGTGTGTGTATGTGAGTGTATGTGTGTGTATGTGTGTGTATGTGTGTGTATGTGTGTGAATGATAGATCAGATGATATTTCCCCTCCATCCCATTCATTCTGATGCTACCCTGGCATCTCCATTTGGATGTTCCAGGCCACCTTGAACTGAAGCATCCCCAAATTGAACTTAGGGGCTCTAGCTCTACACAGTTCACCTTCCTGTATTCCATCCAGACCTCTACAAGTTATTCTAGGTGCCCCTAAACTCCTATTTCTACATTGTTTTTTCTTCCAAGTAACCTCTATTTGCCTCCTGTAGCAGTCAGTTTTAACTTGCTGTAACAAATTGAGGAAAAAGCTCAAACAGGAAGGACTTATTTGGAGTCATGATTCCATGGTTGTTTGACTCCACTATTCTTGGATTGTGGTAGGTAGATGTTGCTTTTATAGTTAATACATCTTATACCTCATTTAAGACACTGTTTTCCGGTTTCTGATATTTTATTTCTTCTACTAAAATAAAAGCTATTTCATAGTACCATACTTATCAACAGTTATGAGTTGTTTTGATGCACTTTTCAAAAAACACAAGGCAGTTGTACTATTTTCTGAATATTATGTCTTGCCCCTCCCCCAAATTTCCAAGGAATGTCATGTTTGCATCTGGGGATGGGGTGGTGTCACTCCACACAGTTCACAGATTAAATAGATTTCAAAATGAAACAAATCATCTTGCTGGCTTGTACATAATGCTTCGAGGCCCGCTTTGTGGATGTGTTATCTGCCTGAAGTTGTTTACCTGTAGGAAACTTTTATCCCACATACACTTGCTGTTGTGTAGTGAGATTTTAAAAACATTTTACAGAAGCTATTTAAAAGTTTTTTCTTTAATTCTTTGAGAGTTTCATATATGCACATAATGAAATATGATTGTATCTATTTCCCATTTACCAAACCCCCTCAAGTCCCTTGGCTCTCCTTCCCTGCAGTGCCCACCTTCATATCCTTTTATGCTCCTTAAAAAAAATAGTCCAGCAAGTCCAATAAGTGTTGCCCATATGTGCATGTGGGCAGAGCCATCCACAGGAGTCTAGAAAACCTACCAGTGGCCACATCCTCAACAAAAAGAATGAGTCTCTTTCCCCCAGCAGCTATCAACTGCCACAGCTCCCTCAGTTAGGGGTAGGAGTGTGGCCTCACCCATCTGTGCTAGAATATGGGCTGGCTTGGTGAAGGTCTTGTGTAGGCAGTTAGTTATGGTTTATGAGAGTCTTTATTCCTGGGTAATTTAGAGATTATGAATATAGTAGATTAGAATTTGAGTTGATTCAACACTAAACTCTCGTCTCTTCTGTTTTCATTTGCTTTGTAAATCAGTAGCTTGTAAGCAGGACTTGTCTAGTTGTTGAGAAAAGTTGAGGTTTTGAGAAAAGCCATGTATGTGTCTGAACAACATAGAATGAGTTTTATATTATTGTTAAAATTTGTATTACAAGAAAAATGTTATTATCAACTGTGATTGATGTTTCTCTTGAAACTAGCAATACTTCCAGAAAGAAGGCCATCAAAGGTATAAAATACTGCAGGAGAATCTATCAGGAGGTTTCTGAATTTGGAATGAATTGAATCAGGTTTTTCCTAAATTCTTGGTAATCTGCCATTGCCTGGTTTCCATGCTGGCTGGCCTTCTGATTTGAACTGATAACTCATCTCTCTCTGGGTCTTGAGCCTGCCTAGCTTTGGAAAGGAATACACACACAACGCTCTCTGTTGTGCCAAACCCTGTGCTTTCGTAGCAGACAGGAAACACATGATTAAAATGAAATTTAACTTTTAAACTGGGATTTATTTTATTAAAACCTTCTAACGTCAAAAATATAAATTTCCTCAAAGGAGCCATTTCTTTTTCTTTTTCTTTTCTTTTCTGGAAAGAATAGCTGTGATACACATTCACACCTGCCACTGCCAAAATATTATTAGCATCTTGCACTGGATTTCCATAATGCTTCAAAGCACCACATTGTTCTAATCGGTGATTTTTAGACTATTTTTAGGAACTCATCATTCTGAGGCAAGTGTAACACATGAGCCTGTCTACGTCTATCTGGGAAACACCGATGGCTGGAGGGTCAGTGCCTGTGAAGTGGGCACCTCTACCTGGGGACAAATGTGAGTTTGTCCCAGAGTGAGTTCTCACACACAACCCAAGGAGTGTATAGAAGCATCATGGTTCTGCACTTAAAGATGGGTAGATTCAGATCTTTCCTCTTTATGTGTGAAGTCTGGAGGCTGAAGGACATATTCAAGGTCACAAGGCCTGTCGGAAAAAACTGAGACAGCTCCATCACTCAGGGCCCATCTCTGAGTCAGAAAGCTTTTCTTTGCACACCAAAGTCTCCTCAGTTTTCTATTGAAGGTTTTGATGAGTATAAATGCATTGACCCCAGTGGCATTGTCTCTTCTCAGGACCAGCAATGGCACCAACTGGAACTAAATGGAGACAAAACCAAAATTTTGTGGCTCAAAATTTTGAGTGGGCCTTTCTGGTTTACTGGTTATGTGGCACTCCTAACCTTCCATAAAGCCCTGGCAGGTCGTTTCATCTTTAAAATAAAAGTTGACGCAATGATTATTCATTCATCCAACAGCTATTTAACAAAAGCTTGGTACATGCCAGGTGTTCTCTGGGGTCTGTGGATATAATTGTTTAAGTCTTTGTGTACAGTGAGGTCATAGTTTAAGGGTGGAGATAGCTAAACCACATGCATGTGTGGGTTTACTGTGGTGTCTATATGTGTGCATACATGTGTGTTTGTGTATACTTGTACATGTATGGGGTCAACAGAAAGAAGCAAGGTATTATGGGCTCAATGAAGAAGCAAAAAGCAGAGACAGAGAGTAGGGTCATTAGGGAATGCCTTTCTGAGATTGAAATAAGAGACCCCAAGGAGATGAGCTTGTCAACAATGTGAATATCAGTGGGAGGAAAATGTCAGAGCTACCCACATACTATGATATGATCTGAATACTTCTATTCCCCAAAGCCAGTATGTTGAAATGGAACTACCAAGAAGATCCTATTAAAAAAACCTCAGAGGTGATTGGTCACAGGCATGATACATGCATAAATGAAATTGCTGTCCTTATAAAATATGTCCCTGTTTTCCTTTCTGCCATGTAATAACATATAAAAAAAGCATCATTTTTGAGGAAGAGGACCTTACAGATACTGAATGTGCTGGCACTTTGATTTTGGACTACTCAGCCTCGAGCTGTATCAATATGATGCTGGTGGCATTTACTGCTTCCCCATTGTGAGGTACTTTGCTCCAGCAGCCTTAATGGACTAAGTTAACACAAAAGGTCCTGAGGTAGGAACTTGCCTGCAATGTCTGTGGGGCAGGCATGCAGAGCATAAGAGAGCCAGGGATGAGTGGAGCTCAGATGAGCAGTGCCAGCTCACAACAATGAGCAAGGTTCTTGTCCCAAGGATGATGGGAGACTTTGATGGCTAACTGCAGTGGGCCATGTGATGATGGCTCTTCACCAGCAGGCATGCTGAGAAGATGACTAGGAGACTACTGGCCATCCAGGCAGTATATAAGCACAGCTAGCCTGCTGCTTGTAGAAGTGGTGAGAGGCTTTTGACTAGAGATGCATGTGAGGGGAGAACTGATTTCTGGTAGGTTGGATAGGAAATATGCTTGCAGTGAGAAACTGTGTGTGAGACATCAATTTTTTTTAATAGCTCATTGAGATATCATCCATATACTATTGAAATATAGAATTCAGTGGTTTTTTTTTTTAGTACATTCCAGGTTGGGTAATTATCATTACAATAAATTTTAGGACATTTCATCACCTCAAAACATGGATTCTAGTATTTCCCCAACATCCAGCCCTAGGCAGCTTTCTGCTTCATAGATTTGCTTCCTTTAGTCACTTCATATAAATTCAGTCATATGATAGGCAATGTTTATAAGCAGCACTTTCCATTGAGCACAATGCTTCTAAAACTCTTTCATGACATGATGTGGATGGGTTCCACTTTCTTCTTGATGCCTGAGTAATTTCCCCCTGAGTAGACACACCATTCTTTGGCCACCTACTCATGTCCTTATGGCTGTAGGCTACTGTGGAAAATGCTGCTGTTTTCCAACGTACTCTCCCTTGGGTCATTTCTCATCTTTATCATATTCCATGCCTTCTTAACCTCTCTGCTTTCTATCTGCTAGGGTCTGGAACCTGCTCCCCTCAGACCATTAGGGAAGCAACAAATTATTCCTGCTTCTCCGTGTTTAGCTTTTCTTTCTCCTTTCTCCTTTCCCCCTCTCTTCCTTTCTCTTGATCTCCAGTCCCCTCTCTTCCTCTTCCCTCTTCCCTCTTTCTTTGCCTCTGGTACACATTGATCTGACAGGTGATTTCCTAAATGAAGTCATGGGCTTGCTCACATCTGTTTCGTGGACCTGCTTCTCTAGGTCAGTGGTCAGCGCCATTTCCTCCCTAGTCCTCACTCTGCCCACAGTGCTAATCTCTCTAAGAAGCATTCTCTGTGTGGTTTGCAGAGCCCTGCACTGTATCCATTTTCCTGAGTTCTCACAAGATCTCCACCTCCCCTTCCTTTTCCTTTTCCTCATTCTCCTGGGCCTTTGGTAGCAATTTTTCATTCTGAACTGTCACCACAAGGATGGCTTCCAGCCTGTCTTTCCAGTCTGGCCTCTCACCTCAGATCTAGCAGCATTATTGGACTTGGCATTGATGCATCTGCTCACTCCTGCTGGCGCTGGTCTCCCTCATTGCTCAGACTGGATGCTGGACATTGATGGCTCTGCTTTTCTATCATTTATCCCTGGACACTCACCAATTCACTTTATTTATGATGATTCTCTATCTGATTCTTTCTTCCTATTCCACCACCACAACCCTGATTCAAACTGCTGTCATCTGCTGCCTGAGTAATGGTGACAAGCCTCAGCCTCCCTTCATTCTGTCTTGCTTTGTACACACTGCTGGTGAGACTTGGGAAGCTCAGGTCTGGGATGACTAAAGAGATGCTCTAGGCTGAGAAGTGCAAATTCAGTGCCTTGGTGTTGTTTTGTCTGCTCCTTTGGTTTTTCATGGCTTTGGGGAAATGCTTTGATCTTACTGGGCCTCTGTTCAAAAGAAGGTTGAAAGAAGGTAGCCAATGGCTACAGTTCAGTGACTGTTTTGATAATACAATAAGAGCCAGGCTGCATACTGCCCCTGCCTCAAAGCTGGTTTGTTGGTCCTCATGATCTTCTTAAATAAATTTCATGAAAGCAGGAGAAAGGACACAGGATTAAGAGCCTGAGGTTTATAGTTGGCCATTCTCTTATAGATCCATAGTTATCAGTAAACTCTACCTGACTCCTCTGATCTCAAGTAAACTTACCATGAAACAGAGCAACAGTATTGATCTTGAAAGAGTGAGCAAGAATACAACATAGATACACAAACATATGTGTGCATATATTCCGTGTTTGTACTTGTGAAAATGGCATACAACACACACACACACTCTTATTTAAGAGTTTTACACATAATTCAGATTATGGAAGAGGAAAAAAAAATCATACACCTGCACACAGATATACACATGCATTTGTGTGCACTCACCTCTCTCTCTCTCTCTCTCTCTCTCTCTCTCTCTCACACACACACACACACACACACACACACACACACACACACACACACACACAGGCCAGGATGGGTGGCTCATATAGGACACCTCTCTGTCTGGTCTTCGACATTGATACAAGAGGAAGGTGAAGAACAGAATTCTTTTTTCTGCCCTTCTATCCTGAGCCTGGTTGTAAGGACTTCTTTATGACTATTGAATGCCATCCAGCCCAAAGGTATCCACCAGACAATACTGCTCAGACATAGGTTCAAGCCAATAGAAAGTCTTTACTAGCTGTTTGGTGACTCCCTGTGTGGTCAGGACCTGAGTACAGTCCCAAGCATTCCTCAGGGTGAGATTTTAGGCATAAAAGTCACACCCTGGGTTGATATACCTCAACTAGTAAGAACAGTCACCCAGAAGCAGAAGCAAAGAAGCCAGAAAGCAAGGTTAGTACGTTTAGTGACTTTCCCATAACTCTGGACTTTGATGGATTAGGTCTTTGTTCTCACTTTGGTAGGTGGTGCTGCCTCTGTTGTTGCTGGGTTTAAAGGCCTGAATGGTATCCCCATCATGGTGTCAGTTGTGCTAAGTAAGATCTGGGGCCTAGTATACTTTACTTTTTTTTTCCTCTTCCATAATCTGAATTATGTGTAAAACTCTTAAATAAGTAACATTAATGTTTTATATTAAAATAATGCTTGCTGGTGACTTCCATGGTTAGTAAATATACCATGTCAGAACAATCTAGAAGACTTCTTTTTGTTTTTTAATCTTTGTTTGTTTTGAGAGTGGTGTGTGTGTGTGTGTGTGTGTGTGTAGAGGATACCTCAGGTGACAGTACTCATTTTCTACTTTCTTTGAAGTAGAGTCTCTTGTTAGCCACTGTGTACACATGGTGGCTTTTGAGCGCCATCTCTACAGGATTACAGATATTCATACACCACCTCATGTGGCTTTATGGGTTCTGGAGAATCTGAACTCTTCATTCTTGTTCAGCAAGTGGCTTACCCAGTGAGCCACCCCACCATCCTTGAATGGCTCCTTAGAGTTTTGTTTCTAGGCCCAGCTGGGGTTTCTGCCTCGGTGGATGAAGGATGCTACTGCTCAATAGATATTTGACAGGTGTCCCCAGGTGATGCTAATGCTGATCACCCTTAGAGGACCACTGTTCTCAATTGCCTGTTTAGAACTAGAGCGCCGATGACACTAGGCACATTGCTCTGCAGTCTTGGAATCCACAAATACTTTCACAAAACATAGGGCCACTTAAGACATGTTAGTGCCCAGGCACTGTGCAAGCTGTTGTGAATTTAAAGGTACATTTGTAGGCATTATACCTGCTGCTCAGAGTTGATCAAACTCAGTATCTTGAGAGCTAGGCATCTTTATCCTCATTTTGGTTATGATGGAAATGGAAGTTGTCAAGACTTGAATGAGCCCACTCAGCTGAGCATAGCTTTATAATCCTGACAGTTTGTTTTTCTAAACCACTATCCTTTTTTCTCTCTCTACTTTTGCATTTTTGACTATTGGATGGTGATGCTTTCTTTCAACCCTTGAGACTAAGGTTTTTAGTTCTGTGGAATGCTAAGCTTTCTTTTATGCTTTTATTCATATTACATATTCCCATTTTAATTATATGTTATCAATCTTCCTTTTGTGAACCATAGATAGCATTCTTTCTTTCCTTTTGGTAGGTTTACATTTATCCAGACATTTCTGGTTTTCTCCTGCCAGGCCATCTTTCTCTCTCTTTCTGAATAATTTCTGCCTTCCCACATTAAGATTGCATGCTCCAAGATGGAATATCTTGATGGTGCTCAGATTCCTGCTATTTATTTATTGTCCAGTGTGCTAATATTAGCTACTGCATTTTAGCAGCTGTGGCCAAGGCTCCGGCACTGGCTGCGTAGACCCCAGAGGGTAAGGTCGGGAGCTGGTGGGCTCTCTTGCTAGCATGAGGCTTTCCATTCAAGCCCAACAGCTTCACTCCACTGCACAGGCTAGATTATAAAAAGACCAGGCACACTAAAAATAGATTTCACTTTAATTCCCACCTTGGAAGCTTTCAGAACAGTGCTCCAAAGAAACAATTAGATTCTCCCTCACAGAGCCAAAGCAGAAAGGGGAATGAATGTTTTTCATTTCAGCAGAAGAATTGTGGAATAAACTTCTTACGAATAAACAATTGTGTTGGAAGAGAGGTTAATTTTTATTTTGTTTGCTTGTTCTTTTGTTTTGTTTTAAAGCTATCACTGATAAGTTGCTTTTTAAATTTAAAGACCCATTTAGGCAATTTCTTTTCTGCATGTGAGTCTTCCTGGATCCATGAAAGGTTTCTCTCATTCGAAGGGATTGGGCAGTGCAGCTATAAAGACAGATGGGTGGGTGGGATAGATATTTTTATGCTCTGGAAGTCAAAAGATGTTACAGAGCTTTAGTTTTCTCATTACCTCTCAATTTTAAGATGCATCTTATAACAAAATATAAAATATTATAAAGTCAAGTTTTCCAAAGATATGTTAGGTACTGTGTAATTTGTGAACACCTAGAGAGTGGGTTTATTACTTGAGGATTCCTTAAATCTGAGTGGTCACCTTCTGCCTGGTGTTTTTGTCATGAACAGGCTCTGCCAGGGTACACGTCCTGTCAAATGCGCTTCGATTCACCTAACATTGCTTATGTTCAGACTTCTATAAAAGCACCAAGGCTCAGGCTAGACCTTCCCCAGGTGTTCCATGCATCTCTGAAGACATCCTTTTGCACCCCCGAGTCTCACTGTTTCCTTATATCTTTGTTATACGAGAATGTTCTCTAAAGAAAATAAATAAACCCTGTGGCTCCCAGGGAGTATTTCCAAACTGCCCATTTCAAATCAATTACTTCATTCTGAATAAGTTTCTCAGTAACTTATAATTTTGAGAGTCAAATCGTGTGTTTTAAAATGGTCTCTGATTTGGAGATATAAAATTATAAGGTACTCCTAGGATTCTGATTATCCAAAATTCTCTGAACATGCTGCTCTGATTCATAAGTGAGTGGTCCTGTGTGATGTAAGGAGGTGGAACTAGGATAAAAGTAGCTATTTTCAGTCTGGAAGGATAGTATCCCTCTGACCTTGGGCTTCTAGCTCACCATGGGGTCATTTTGGACTAGATGGCTCTTTGTGGTGGAGACTGTCCTATTTTAAGGATGTTTGGCAGTACTCTGTACCCACTAGATGCCAGGGGCATCCCTAGGGATTGGATGTTGAATAGTGTCACCAGACATTTCAGGTGACCCTGAGGGAGATTCAGCCCAGCTGAGAACCTAACCAGGTTAGTTAGGTTCTAACTAACTAGAAGCTAACCTGATCAGGGGCTATTGAGGCAGAAAAAGGTGACAGTTTGTTTCAACCATGTTAATTTGCCATATGGTTGGATGGACAGTCTTTTTTTTTTTTTTTTGAGACCGGGTTTCTCTGTATAGCCTTGGCTGTCCTGGAACTCATTTTGTAGACCAGGCTGGCCTCAAACTCAGAAATCCGCCTGCCTCTGCCTCCTGAGTGCTGGGATCAAAGGTGTGCGCCACCACGCCTGGCTTGAATGGACAGTCTTAATCAGAGAAACAAGACTGAAGCTTAGAAGTGGACCAGCTTAATTCTCCACCCATCTCAGGGCCCTCTGAAGGATAATTGCTCATTGCATTTTCCCAAGTTGGGGGTGCAGGACACTGTAGCAAAAGCAGGTGATTTTCTGATAGTCTATGTCTTAACTTAGTCTCTGTTCTATTGCTGTGAAGAGATACAGTGACCAAGGCAACTTTTTATAAAAAGAAATCATCCAACCTGGGGCTTGCTTACAATTTCAGAGGTTCAGTTTATTAAACTATCATCATGCAGGGGAACAGGCAGACTTGGTGCTGAAGCAGTAGCTGAGAGCTTTACATTCTCATAGGCAGCAGGCAGACAAAGGGCCTGGTGTGAGCTAAGCCCCAGTGGTGCCCCTCCTTCAACAAAGCCACACCCCCTAATTCTCCCTTAACAGTTCAAATGGGGACTAATAATGCAAATATATGAGCCTGCAGGGGGCGTTCTCATTTTTACTACTACAGTATATATTGTGATATAACCTTTCCTTCTCCTTTTTTTTTTATTTACTTTTATTAGGTATTTTCTTCATTTACATTTCCAATGCTATCCCAATTCTTGGCCCTGGCGTTCCCCTGTACTGAGGCATATAAAGTTTGCAAGACCAATGGGCCTCTCTTTCCAATGATGGCCGACTAGGCCATCTTCTGATACATATGCAGCTAGAGACACGAGCTCTGGAGGTACTGGTTAGTTCATATTGTTGTTCCACCTATAGGGTTGCAGACCCCTTTAGCTCCTTGGTTACTTTCTCTAGCTCCTCCATTGGGGGCCCTGTGATCCATCCAATAGCTGACTATGAGCATCCACTTCTGTGTTTGCTAGGCCCCGACATAGCCTCACAAGAGACAGCTATATCAGGGTCCTTTCAGCAAAATCTTGCTAGTGTATGCAATGATGTCAGCGTTTGGAGGCTGATTATGGGATGGATCCCTGGGTATGGTCTCTAGATGGTCCATTCTTTTGTCTCAGCTCCAAACTTTGTCTCTGTAACTCCTTCCATGGGTGTTTTGTTCCCAATTCTAAGAAGGGGCAAAGTGTCCACACTTTGGTCTTCGTTCTTGAGTTTCATGTGTTTTGCAAATTGTATCTTGTATCTTGGGTATTCTAAGTTTCTGGGCTAATATCCACTTATCAGTGAGTACATATCATGTGAGTTCTTTTGTGATTGGGTTACCTTACTCAGGATGATGCCCTCCAGGTCCATCCATTTGCCTAGGAATTTCATAAATTCATTCTTTTTAATAGCTGAGTAGTACAAAAACAGACAAACAAACAGACAAACAAACAAAAAACCCAGCTGTGTGTTCATTTTAATGCCCATTAGGAGAAAGAGTGGAAAGCACTCTTCATCCATATGGCTTCTGGGTGTTGTTTCTTTGGTATAGGCAGACATCTTAGATAAAGGATGCAGTGATTTAAGGGAAAAACCTTAAATAAATGGGCTCATTATTTGAATGGTTATTTGTGCTGAGAAATATTTTATGTTACAAGAGTCTAGAGCTTAATAAGACAAATCCCTGATTCTCAAGGAGTTGAGAATGCACGTGTAAGGCAACTGCATTTGCATTCATCAGATGAAAGTACTTATAATTGAATGAATGAGAGAATCATATCAGATAATGGTAATTATAAAGAGATGGAGCATGGGCTCTGGGGATAAGGCCTGCTCTTAAGATCTTCTAGGTGACATGGTGACAAGTTCAAGAGTAAAGGAGGGCCAGAGCCCCAGGTCCAAATTGGTGTTTTCTGAGCTTAGACCTAATGAACAGGGCAGTATCAAAAGAAGGCAGAGTCCAAGTGAGTAGCCATGTAGAGTAACATGGCCTGAAGTCTCAGCTGTTCTAGAATGGTTTGTGTGCCAGAGAAGACTATCATGAGTTGTCTTTTGTGGGACAACCAAATAACTCAGTGGGTAAAGGCCCTTGGTGCCAAGCCTGATGACCAGGGTTCTATCCTCAGGTCCCACATGCTAGAAAAGAGAGAACTGACTTCCACAAGTTACCTTCTAACCCTCCCCTCCCCAACTCATGGTGGCACACACACACACACACACACACACACACACACACACAGAGAGAGAGAGAGAGAGAGAGAGAGAGAGAGAGAGAGAGAGAGAGAGAGAGAGAGAAACAAGACAGACAGATAGACAAACAGACAGACAGGCATTTCCATACACACACACAGACAAACAAGACAGACAGATAGACAGGCAGGCATTTACACACACACGCACACACACACACACACACACACACACACACACACACACACACACTTTAATAGGAAAGGAATTGTCTGTTGTGTTTGTTCTCTTAGGAGAATTAAATTTAAATAGTGATTTCTGAGATCTGTTTAACATCTCAATGTAATCTAACAACCTCATATTTCAATTTAAAATTCATTAGTAAAAAACAAACCTGTTACCCACTTTAACATTGTGATTGGAATCACATTGACAGAGTCTCTCAGATACAACATCTTTTCAGTTGGGATGTGTTTAATCTTGGGATTTCCACATTCCAGAAGAGCCTAACCCAAACCCATACTGAGTGTTGAACGGGACCAACACCATCCTTTCTGTGTTTGGTTTGTCTTTGGTACATTTCTCAGTGCTGTGACCAGAAACAGAAGGAGGAGGGTTTACTTTGGCTTGCAGTTCAAGGGATACAGTTTGTTATGGAGGGGGGAACCATGGTGATAAATGGTTCTACAGTTGTGGGAGCTTAGAACAAAGACAAGAAGTGTGCCTGGGACATAAGGTCCCAAGGTATTATGTGGTGATTAACTTCCTATAGCAACCAGACCGAGATCTTTCATCGAGGACTAGTGTGAAGCTTGCCATTGCCCTGTGTTTTATGGGACATGTAAGTGCCACTCACCTATTTTTTCTGCCATTCTTTATTGACTGTCCACTTGGGAGTTTGGCATGGTTCTTTGGGAACCACATACTCACTCATGTATGCAAGAGCACATTTACCTAAGACATCCCATCAGCCACTAGGTCACTTTTCCCTCAGCACTGGCACACTCAAGTCTTTCTTAAACATCTGCATGCTTCTCTGGGTGTCTGTTCCCACTGTCACAAGCCCGGAAAGTGCTGTGACTGTTTGGCATGCTTCTCTAAAAACGTGACCATCCTACTTTCAGCAGGATAGATAGAAAACTCAAAGAGATTTTAATATCTTGTCCCATTCAAATTCCTGTCTACTGCTTATTGAGTTTTGACTGTCTGGTTATGAGATTAAAAAAAAAAAAACAAACAAACCCCAAACCAACCAACCAACCAAAAGACATGCAAACAAACTAACAACTGAAGAGACAGAAGGCTCAGGAAGGATGATTAGGGTCAGTCTTAGGTATCCAGTCCCGAGACTCATGTGTGCGTGTGTGTGTGTGTGTGTCTGTGTGTGTGTGTCTGTGTGTGTGTCTGTGTGTGTGTGCCTGTGTGTGTGTGTGTCTGTGTGTGTGTCTGTGTGTGTGTGTCTGTGTGTGTGTGTCTGTGTGTGTGTGTCTGTGTGTGTGTCTGTGTGTGTGTCTGTGTGTGTGCCTGTGTGTGTGTGTCTGTGTGTGTGCCTGTGTGTGTGTGCCTGTGTGTGTGTGTCTGTGTGTGTGTCTGTGTGTGTGCCTGTGTGTGTGTGTCTGTGTGTGTGTGTGTCTGTGTGTGTGTCTGTGTGTGTATCTGTGTGTGTCTATGTGTGTGTGTGTCTATGTGTGTGTCTGTGTGTGTCTGAGTGTGTCTGTGTGTGTGTGTGTGTGTCTGTGTGTGTGTGTGTCTGTGTGTGTGTGTGTGTGATGGTTGACAATTTCTATCAGGCTGCTAGTCTCTGAAGGTCTAAGAAATGTCTTGCTAATCTTGTGGTTGAAAGCTCCTGAATTCATGAGTGTGGTTCTTCGTGCTTTGCCTCTCTTCTTCCGGAGCTGGCCATTGTCAGCGGATGAGAATGATGTAATAGTCATTCCCTAGTAACTCACAGGAGGCCAACAATGATTCTTGGCTCCACATGACCAGCCTGGGGTGGACAGGCATCAATACCACTCTACACATGCACGGGCAGATATTGGCTATAGTTGCTACGATGTAATCAGTCCTTGGGTTCTAGTAGTTACTATGTATTTCCAGTATTGCCAGGGATGCTCTGTGTCCCATCAGCTTGCAATCTCAGCCTGCCTCTCTTGCCTCCTCTTTACCCACTTCCCCCAGTGAATGCTTCCATTATCGGTCTTCATTTGTAGAAATGCTGAGCCATAGGCACATCAGGAGACTCATAGATTACAAGTCACTCTACTTACCCAGAGTCTTTTAAATATGATTTCACTGTTTCTTATGCTCTCAAAGTTTGTAAAGATTCTAAAGCCCAAGGAGAAGAAAATAATGAGGTAATGTTTACTCCAGACAGGACCTCCCTCACTAGGGTGCCATATTGATCTTGGCATATGAGAAGTGTTTTATCAGACCTTCTGAAGTGATGTAGAATTTCCGCAGTCACAGACCCATGCCTGTTGGCCCCCTCAAGTCACTATGGCAGCCCCAACACCCAGCACATTAAAATGTAAATTAATTTATTTGTTTACTTATAAAACCTGTATACAGAACTGGTAGTTTGAATAGGACCTCAGATTCACTCTACTTACAGTTTCAAATCTTTAGGTCTATAAAAATAAGTGCATGGGATGTTTGTGTATTTCCACACAAGTGAAGCTCTTAAAAGATAAAATTTTGATACTAATACATATAACAAAAATGGAATCATTAGGAATTGGAGGGAGATGAGAGAATAATGGGGTGAATATAGTCAACATGAAAGCAGATATGAAGATGTAATGAAATCTATTGTGTATAATTATTATGCACTAATAAAAAGGTTAAAAATGTTTAAGTTTATAAATGAGCTACACATTAGAGAGGACATTAAAATCAATCTTTAAAAACAATCCTCCTTTGAGAAGGACGCATAATAAAATATTTATAGAAGTGCAGTTTGCTTTAAGAAATCCTTATGGGGAAGCTATGAGGAAACCAGATGATGTTACATAGAAATGTTAATGGCACTTAAAGCTAGGTGACAAGGGTGGCAGGTTAGATCTGAATTTCTTTATATTTAAATACATTTGAAATTTCAAATCATTCAAAGAAATGGTCATTAAAAATCTTATTTATTTATTTATTTATTTATTTATTTATTTATTTATTTATTTCGTTTATCCAAGTCAGCATGCCTCTGGGTAGTCCTGGCTGTTCTGGAACTGACTCTGTACACCAGGCTGGCCTCAAACTCAAGAGACCTGCTTACCTTTGCCTCTCAAGTGATGCAATTAAAGGCGTGTGCCACCACCACCTGGCTAAAGTCTTCCTTTTTTTTTTTTTTTTCTTTTTAAATGAGGCTGACACTGTGTAGCCTAGGTTGGCTTGGGATTTGAGATCCTTCTGCCTCAGCCTCCTAAGCCTGAGATCACAGTGGGAACTAAGATGTTCTATTTCCTGTCTAGGCTGCTTACTGATTTAGGCATAGCTGAATTTAAGGGCTTGGGCCCAGGAGTTTGAATCCCTGGTGACTGTGCAAATGGTTTAATCTTCCTAATCCCCAGTTTCCTTATTTATAAAAGGGAGGGATGGGATAGGGGACTGGACTGTGTGTGTGATTAGATTAATGTTGGTTAAGAGTCAGGGAAGGTGCTCTCTGCCGTGAACTCCCTTTGTAAACGCTGTAAACCCTCAAGGCAGGAAAGTGGCCAGGTCCCCCTACTCTCTGAAGGGCTCTAGGAGCCAGGCCCCTCCCCCAGATCTCCCTAACTGTCATAAGGTCATCTCCAGCCCCTCAACAGGACCCTCTAAGGCTATGCTAATTTTAGGTGAAAAATCTGAACAAAAGCCACCAACAGGAATAGGAAAGCCCACCAATCTCTGAGCTCCCCCAGCTCAGAGCTTGAAATCCCAGCAATCCTCAGCCTGAAAATCTTCACCCTAGAAAGCTCCACCCCCCCCCAAGAACCCCTATATAAGCCCTGTGCATTGTCCAAATCCCTGCTGTTTGTTCTCTCCTGGGAGCATAGACTGCCACTCCTGTATTCGTCCCTCCACATCCTGGACCCTCCAATAAATAAATCTCTTTCATGAGATTTGCTACCTCGTATGACTTTCTCATTGACAAGAAGCAATGATGAGAAGGGAAGAAGAGAAGGAGCCAGGCTGAGGCTCCTCAGCTCCTCGGCTCAGCTGGTGATATCCTCTCCTGGAAGCTGCAACATCTCTGCTTCCTCTCAGAGCTATGTGGTTCCTGGGCTCTGGTGTCTCATTCCATCGGGACACTGTCCCAACTCAAAGCTGTGTGGTTTCTGGGCCCTTGTATTTCAGGGTACCCTTCCACTGGGAGACCTTCCCTCTTCAGAGCTTTGTGGTTCCTGGGCTTTGGTGTCCTAGGACACTTTCCTATCCAAGCAGAAAGGCGATCAGAGTGAACCTATGTGAACCTATTTGAACATACTGTTTTTAGCCCAATGTTCTCAGCATTCCACTTGCAAGCATACTGACTCACGCATTGAAGCTAGAGCTTTCATTTGAAGATACATCCTTTCTATGATGTCATGCTCAAAGATGCCTTTTGGGATTCAGAGGAAGCTTCTCATCCTGGTGTTGGGATTTTAGTCTATAGGCTGGCTTCTCTTTCATACGTTTTACTAATTGGGAATGCCTTGGCTTGTTTGGAAGTGAGCGAGGAGGATGGCTGGAGATGCTGAGATGGTGGCTTCTGTTCACTGTAATCCACATGAACTTGGCAGGTTAACTGGGCCTCAGACAGTCCATCTCTCACTCAACTCATTGAGTTTTGCAAGTCTCAGCTGTGTGTGCTAACGAAAGCCTTTCAAAACCAATAATTTCTGTTTTTTTGTGTAGTTAAAACTACCATGGCAATTTAATACTACTGAATGGTTATAATTGTGTAGAAAACATGTCTAATTAAAATCTACAACAGGTATTTTCTCTAGACTATCCAATGGTCCTGTCACTCAAATATCACAACTGAGGGCACTTTTATTATGAAAATATTTTATTTTATATCTTGTATTTTCCATATTTTTCTTAAGCATCACCTACTCTAAGACAAGGAACATTTTAGTGTGCTATTTTCTCTAAACTTGTCTCCCCAGAGGGCTTTGTTTTAAAAGTGAATTAAAAACCTGGATTTATTTAAAGCCCTCAGGTTGCCCAAGGTGTTCCAGGAGATTTACAGCCTGATTTTCCCACCGTTTGCCTGTGATTATGTTACTATCCCACAAGATTACCTGGGGTCTGGCTTCATGGGAAAGGGAGAGCTGGATTTATGACTCAAATAAGTATCAAGAATAATATCTCTTAGTCTTTAAAATGAGAGCACAGGGTATAGAATTAACACAAGTGGCTGCTTTTAGTGCTCAATATTATCCATTAAAATATTTAATCCCTCTTATATAAAGGTATGGTGGTGACTCTGGGAAGGTAACTGGCATTTCAGCCCAAGTGTACTCTATGTCAGAGAGACACCATCCTAGGGACAGAGGAAATCATTCTCAGCTTCTGAGACTTCCAATGTATAAAATTCCCAGCGAAGTCAAGAGAAAACAATTTTTAAAATGAGTGAATTTTGAATCATACTTCTAATGTTATGGTAGTTTCTGGTTATAAAACTACATGAGATCAAGAAGTCTCAAATACACTCTTAAGCAAGGTGGCTGCTTCCAAGGGTGGGTTCTGGCGGAGTGCCTTAATTTGAGGGTGGCTCTGGTAGTTTTGGAAGAACAGGTCTTGGACAATGGGCATCTTCTTTTTCTGTAGGTTATACTGGAGAGCTTTGCCAGTCCAAGATTGATTACTGTGTCCTAGACCCATGCAGAAATGGAGCCACATGTGTGTCCAGCCTCAGCGGGTTCACCTGCCAGTGTCTGGAAGGTAAGATGTCATTTAATACTTTTGCAAGCTTTTTATTTTCCATTATAAGTCATAAACTCTTTTGATCAGTTTGGTACTTCTAGTTTCTAAATACTTCATATAAGAGAATCTTATCTATCTATCTATCTATCTATCTATCTATCTATCTATCTGTCTGTCTGTCTGTCTGTCTGTCTGTCTGTCTGTCTGTCTGTCTGTTTGTCTGTCTGTCTATCTATCTATCATCTATCTTTCTATTTATCATATGTATCATGTCTATCATCTATCAATCATTCTCTCTCTCTCTCTCTCTCTCTCTCTCTCTCTCTCTCTCTCCCAGAAGATGATTCCCTCTCTTTTGTTGTTTTATTACTTATTGTGAAATGGTCTTATGTAGTCCAGGCTGGCCCAGAACTAGCTATGTAGCTGAATATGATTTTAAATTCTGGATCTTTCTGCCCCTACCTCTTGAGTGCTCAGATTATAGGCATGTATTACAATGCCCCACATGGGTTCTCTTTACCACTATGTTTGAATAATATATGCAACCCAGACACTTTGGTGATTTCGACATTTATAATGAATTCTAATAAAATAGAGCCTGATAGTGAAACTCTACTCAAGATTTCTGTACATTTTAGTTCCCATATAAAGTCACACTAAAAGCATCCAACATGAAGTCTGTCTTCTTTGTGCTTTACAGCAACTATCTACCTTAGAAAAATTAAGCTACCTGGATAGTCTGATCTTTAGGGCTGTTTTTATTTGAACAGATGATTTCCTGTTAAGAAGGAAAAACAAAAGAAAACAAAACAGGCAGGCAGTCGAGGACAGAGCTCGGCATTAAGGAATGGTTTGTTCCTCTTTCTGCTGGGAGGGGATTACTCTAAATCCTTAATGTTGTAAGAACAACACAGTGGCAGAGCTTTTCCTCGCCTAAAACTGTCAAGTGGGCTCTTGATTCACAGACATCACACAGGTAACTATTTAGAGTTTCATACTCTGCAGAGGTTAAATATAGATCCTGTACAGATGTTGACATCTCAATACTTCAAATCACCCTCAGCTGTCTCTGGCCAAGTGTTGGGGCTCTTTTGGGGGGCTTCTTTATTGGGTTCTATTTATCTACCATGGTTCCAACTTTATTCTACCCTCATCCCTTCCAACCCCCTCACACTAGGTAGGAGAGAAAGAAGGTTAGAAGGGAAAAGGGGTGGTGGTGAACCATTTTAGGCTAGTTCTTGCTGTTTAGGGCCAAGTACAATCTCCATTGTCAGAATATCTCCAACTCCTCATCTCTTTGCTCACGACCCCTTGACAAACAGGAACTGGACTCCTCAAAGCATGCCTCTGGCTCCTTTCCAAGCTCTCATGTTTGTACCCTCTCAAAAGTTCCCAGAATCCCAAAAGTAAACTATCTGCAGCTGGGCAAAATAATCATGCCCTTCCTTATGACAAGACAAATCGTAGTCACTTGCTGTGAAGCAAGCTCTGATTCCTCACCTGGGGTTAAAACAAAAACATATTTACATAACATATCTGGGTTTTTAAAGAAACCGAAAGTTTTCACTACAGCCAAGAGCCTGGTCCTCCTCTTAATATTGGGGGTTCCAATGAACTGCACTTGGGTTAATTCCTGCTCACCCTGGAAGGAACATGAGCAGGATGGCTGAGTTTCACCCCCAAACCCAATTTTGTGTGTAGGTAATGCATATGGTTCTCAAAGTGTAGAGGTACCATGTGCTCTATGAGCCTGCTCTTTAGAATGCCTCGTCTCCTATCTTTCTTTGGCAGTGCAGACAAAGAGGGAATACTTGGAGGCACACCAGGGCAAGAAGCACCATTGTTACTTGCCCACAAATACTCTGCAGTTTCCCAAAGCTTTGTCACACTTGGGATGAGTCAGTTGCCACCTACTTCTTCTAGACTTTTTCCTTTGGTCAAAATCAGGATTCAGAGATATTATGGATCCAAATGGGAATATTTTGCAAAAAAAAGTTTAGTTAACTCCCAAGCACTTTATTATTTCTTTGATATTCACCAGAAAGGTACAACTCCAGAGGCTCCAAGAGGACAGATTGCACAATTTGAGCTAGAGTTTCACTAGCTATCATTCCTTCTTGGCAGATTTTTCTGAGCACTTGCTACACATCAGGTGCCGTGTTAGGTAGTAGATGTTGATGGTTAGAGAAGTTGATAAGGCCCCTCTTGGGTACAGTCTAGTTCATTGTGGGCCTGAGGACTGAAGTGATGTTAAGATGAGGGCTTGGAGGCAGTTGATTGAAAAGGGGATGGGGCAAGGTTGCAAATGGGCCACTACTTATTCATTCTGTAGTAGAGGGAAACAGAGGCCTAGGGTTCGAGTTCAGCTCTTCCACTCACCTCTCTTCTATGAACAAGTAGCTTTGCCTTTCGGGGCCTCAGGATCTCATCTACAAGCTGATAATGTGTGCTACACAGGGTAAGTACAAAGTCACAGCATCTGCTGTTTTTATTAAAATCGGATGCAGATGCAAGTGCTCAGTAGAGCAGCTGGATATGGTCTCAAGGAAGATTGGTATTTTTGTTAATGTTCCATCACTAATTGCCATTAAACTGCTGGCAAATTTAAACCAAACAATTTGATCATTTTATTCTGGGACATTATTGAACATGACTGGAGAGAGATGAGAGAGAGAGAGAGTGAAAAATAAGGAGAAAGATCTGGGGATGGTTGGAGAAACCCAGGAAGTAATTGGCTTCCTGGAATT
This sequence comes from Mus caroli, assembly GCF_978045245.1. NCBI lineage: Eukaryota > Metazoa > Chordata > Mammalia > Rodentia > Muridae > Mus > Mus caroli. The sequence goes on along the minus strand of NW_028227256.1, from coordinate 81,538,893 downwards.
GAAGACCTTCTGGAAAGAATCAGGAAGCTGATATCTTGGGAGAATTTCAGGGAAAAAAAGACAGGGGCTCTTGGCAAGGACTGATATGGAGGGCAGGGGACAGTGACATGGAGATATGTGGCTCCTACCATCTTCTAGTTGGTTGGGCTCTTTAATGGAGGCAACAGAAATGGAGATGTGGGTTTTATAGAGCTTGTATTTCAGGGGCCCTTGGTCCACACCAGTGAGATACCACTGAGGAAGAAGATCTGGCTAAGACTAAATAACAGCCAGTTGACCTACAGTAGTCTAAGCTCCGGGTACCAGGTCTATGACACTTCTTCATCCCCTGGTTCTATGCCTGCTCCATGCTGTGGAGACTGTGGTACTCAGGCATTGAAAGGATGAGGGTGAGTATCCCAGAAATCTTTTTATCCAGAGATCTCTTTCCATTGAAGAGTGAGATGGCATTGGGAAGGTCTGGAATCTTTGTAGCTGGTGATGAGCATTTAAAAAGCTTTTATTTTTTAAGTGTCACACACACACACACACACACACACACACACACACACACACAGTCATTGTACTTTGCATGTATTTCCTTATCTACTACCCTTCCCCATCTCTCTTTTCTACTACCCACTTCACTCCAAAATAATTAGTTCCCCTTTTGCTTTGAGGATGGCATCTGTCTATCTATCATCTATATAATCTCTCAATCACCTATCATTTCTCTGTCTACCTATATACCTATTGATATTATTTGTATGAGAGAAAACATGATATTTGTTCATCTATATCTGGCTTATTTTACTTAACATGATGATCTCCGGTTGCATTCATTTTCCTGAGAAGGGCACAGTTCTATTCTTCTTTATGTCCATGTTTCTTCTTAGGGTGGTTGTGTAGTAACTAAATTTGTGGAACATTTCCCCACTGAGAAGAGCTTGTCCCTCCAAGATTCTTCTCATTTCAGCTCCACACTAAAGCAATTCTGAAAAGTGTCTTAAAGCATAAAGTGTTCTGAAATTCCAAGCCAGCCCTTGACTTTCTTATAGTTGCAGCCTTTTCACCCATGCCCCAGTTCCCAAACAACACTCAGAGGCTGAAAATTATTAATAAATGCCAAGGTCATAAGCTAGGCTGGTTCCCAGACTAACTCTTAACTTAATATTCCTTTTATTCTAATTTGATGTCAGCTACAACCTCAGTAGGAAAATTCTCCTCCTTACTGATTCTGTTTCAACTGGAAGTCCTGCCTCTTAATCCTGCCTCAGTGTATTGGCCATTAGCTTTTTATTGATAGGTGATTTTTCTACACACTACACAGAAGATTATCCCTATACCTTTTTGTTTCATTTCTACTTTGTCTTTTGTATATTGTTGTTGATTTTTTTCTCCTCCCTTTTAGGCCCTGAGAGTAAGAAATTTATTTATTTCTCTTATTGTTCCCAAGATTCAAGCAACCCTAGCTGTGGATTGTGTTTCTTGTTAGCAGGAAGTTAATAGCTGGTAAATGAATCACCCATAAACCAGAACACTCAGATGCTAACCACTTTGCCTATTAACTTGATCCTCACAATGATTTCATGATATTTCACTAATTTTTTTTTTTTTTTAAATTTAACAGCCTGGAAAGAGGGCAAATAGCTTGCTTCTGATCACATAGCCAGAAATGAAGACAGGTGACTGGCTTTTACAAAGACCTATGATGTGTATTTTATTTTATGTATACATTTTGAGGCAGTATATGCATCTCAGGATGACTTCCAGCTTTTTATGTGGTTAAGGATAGCTTTGGGCATCTGAACCCCCTGACTCTACCCCCTGAGTGAGGGGTTACACATGTCCGCCATCCTCTGGTTCATGTGCTGGGGGTTGAAGACAGGGTTTCATGCACACTGCAGCAAGCTACTGACTGAGCTGCATCTCCAGCATCTGTGATACTTATTATTTTTACTTTTTTATTGGTTCCTTGAGAATTTAGTACGATGTATTTTAATCATATCCACGTACCCCCATCTCTTCCCAGATCTATGCCCCCTTCCCCATCCACCCAACTGTATGTTCCTAAAAGACAAACAAACAAAACAAAAATCATCAAGACCAACTAGAGCTGTCTAGATATTCTCGGATGTGTGACTTTTCACGGAAGTGTGGTCAGTTCAGAAACGCCACTCTCAGAGAAGACTGGCTCTCTGTCTCCAAACAGCTAGGAATTGCCAATAGCTCTGTGGCTAAGGGTAGGCTTTTATGTTTTCCTCTATTTTCCATGCTGGGATTTTGTCTGGCTTGTGCTTGCATGGGTCTAGTGCCTGCTGTGACAATTGCTGTGAGTCTGTGTGTGCAGCTGTCCCTGGTGCTCATCTTTCATACTGTCTTTGTCACCATAAGCATGAGTAAAGGAAATGCAGTATTCTGGGTTTTAAGTCTTCTGTACTTCTCTACTATTTCAATTCATAAGTCTGGAAAAAGGATATCCCTGGTTTTTTTTTATTTTTGTTTGTTCTTTATTTTTGTTTTGTAAATCATGGAATCTGCTCATAACAGTCCTTCTCGGGCTAGAAAGCTGTGGAGAGCAGGGTTTCCCTGTGGACAGGGCTTTTATTAGTGCCTGATAGTGTCTCCCATACTGTTTTCCTTCATCCCTTTCCCTTGAAGGCTCTTTTTCCGTCTGATCTGGAGAGAGCACTCGGGGTGAACACCTTCCTAGGAGCTGTCTTTTTGATACCATCCTTCTTGAAAAGCCCTTCCCACAGTTCAGAACTAGGCACTTGGGAGAAAGCCGTGTCAGCATCACTGTCTTTCTGGGTGTGTGTGCTGATCCTCTGACACTAAGATGTCAGTCTTTCGTCACTGAATTCCCTTTTTGAAAATATAGATTTATTTTAAATTATGAATATATACATTGAAGAGTAAGCAAGTGTGAGTGCAGATGCCCGAGGAGGCCACAAGAGGGCAGCAGATCCTCAGAGCTGGAATTGCAGGCAGTTGTGAGCTGTCCAAAGTGGGTGTTGAGAACCAAACATGTGTTCTTTGTAAGAGAAGTGCAAGCTCTAAACCAAAGAGCCATCTCTCCTACCTCTGAATTCTGGTTTTAATTTTTATTTCTATTTATCTTTCTCTAGTTCCATATTTTAATAATATTACTTGTTCTGATTATAATAGAGACTGTAAAAGTAGAAGTAGTCATTCATTTCATGGAGGAAGAAAGTCTAGTGTTTTAGTTGGTGGCTATGTTACTTTCCTTCAGTATAATTTTATGTTTGGTTCAGAACTTGGAGAGCCTTTAAGTTGAAACTAGATGCATTTTAACTCTGAAGGTTTCTGATTATTTATACATCCTTCCCATGAGAATGTCTCATATTTTGTTTAGAACATTGAGATCTTTAAATTATAAGCTTCGTGATTTTTTTTTTTTTGGCATGGAATAGAGTTTATTTAGGGCATGTGGAGGGGAGTTGAGGATGGAGTAAAGATAGAGAAAGCCAGAGAGAGAGAGAGAGAGAGAGAGAGAGAGAGAGAGAGAGAGAGAGACCAGCCAGGATCATGTGGAAAGAGAGGGGTTAGGGGAATGAGGAGAGACGGGTAAGAGAGTAAGAGGGTATAAGAATAAGAGAATAAGAGCAAGCTTCATGAATTTTAATTCTGACAGCTTCTGATTTTGAATACCCTATCACTGCATACCAGCTTTTCAATATGTGGATATGTTTAAGCACATACAGTCTAGATGAGATCTTTAAGAGATCTTATTTTTAAATGTCTTTGATTCCAATATATGATTTAAGAGTCCCTTGATAAATGCACAAATATCTTTTGTTTTAGTAATGATCATAGAGAAGGAGGCTTGGGATCTATTCTATTACTCTAGATGTCTTGCAACAAGCTTCATGGGAAACTATTTTGTTTTCCTAGATTTTACACCATCGAGTACTCTAGCTACATAAACCCCTTTGTTCAACTCCAATTTCAGTGGGAAAGCTTTGGACCTTAAAGGGTTTACAAATACTCAGAACACATGGTGCTGGAGTTACATCTGAGGTAATATGCCCTGTTCAGAAACTAGACATAGCATCTAATATGTGTTTAGGTATCACACCATTCTGGGAGCGAGCTGCTTTCTGCAGTATTTTGATGTGGATGATAGCTTGCTGAAAGCGTTCTCTTAGGACCACATAAAGTTTGTGTATTTATCTGAGAACTTACAGCATGTTCCCATAAACTGAACAGGCTAGAATACATGTACTTCTTGTTTTCCTATTTGGCAGGATCCTTGAGACACCCTTCCACTTAGGAACCATAGCAGCCTAATCCTTGGCTTCTAACTGGTGTAGAGTTTCACCTTTAGTAACAGAACAGGGCCTTCTGTGAGCTTGCTAAGTGTGAGTAATGTTTGACTTCTATGGTTTGTCCATATTCTTTAATTTTCTTTTTATGATAGGGCTCTCATTTAAAAAAAAATCCTTTCCTCTCCTTCTGTATACAGTTCAGTGCCTCTGAAATTATTTGAATAGAAATACTGCAGAGAGTTTTGTTTGCACCCCTCTGTGAGGACAGCAGCTGCAGGGGTATTTAGTGAGTGGCTGGGTCCTGTCACTCATGGTCACCTCTCCTTCCCACTGGGAAATCCATGCCAGTGGGCAGCTTCAAACTGACATGGGGCAGCCGGGACTTACCATCTGGTGAATGAGTGAATGAGTGAATGAATGAATGATGACGATGCTCTTATGTTTTTCTTTTTCTTTTTTTCCAAAAAGAGGGGGCTAGGGGTTGAGGAGGATGACTCAGTAGTTAAAGTGCTGGTCGTGCAAGCAGGGTTGGGATGCCCAGAACCCGCTGTAAATGTACAAGGTGGGATTGGTGAGCACCTGTCTTGTAATTATAGCTCCTGGAAAGTGGAACAGAAGGTCCCCTGAGCAAGCTAGATAGCTAGACTAGCTGTACAGGCAATCTCTGGGTTAAATCAAGAGATCCTGCTCAATACATAAGATGGAGAGCAATTGGTGAAGTCTCCTAAAGTCAGCATGCCCTCCTACATACACCTGGGCACTCCTGCATATTCATGTTATGTTCCCACATATATGAACACATGTATGTACACATACATGTAAACCATATACCTGAAAAAAAGGGAGTGGGGAGATGGATTCACCTAGCATAGACATACACATTAATTCAATTTCTCAAGGTTTCTTCAGGCCTGTACTCTTAACTCCACACAAAGAACTGCAGGCAACTAAGGAATCCTGAGAACAGGAGACATAGTCCTCTTGAGGGAAGAGCACACCATTACCAAATGGCCATTTCTGAAAATATAATACAAGTCATGCTATACAGACTGAGCAGGTTATATTTATGAACATATATGCATATATATACATATACATACATGTAATAATTAATGTAAATAGAGTCCACACTTTTGAAAGAGCAAGGAGAGGAATATGAAAGTATCCAGAGGCAAGAAAGGGAAGGAAGAGATAATGTAATCATACTACAGTCTCAAAAAAATATATATTCAGGGTTGTGTCTGTCTCTAGTTTTTCTCTTGTGGCTCATAGTGAAACCACAGCATCTGCAGTAACCATAGCAATCATATGATGCCTGCCATTTGTTGAGTGTGCACTGTGTCTTGAGCAGCACGCTTGCCCTTTAAGATTATTGATTCAGCATAACCTGGCAGTTAAAAGCTGAGGCTCAAATCGCTGCTGCTACATGAGATTGAATCTGTGTTCATCACTTGCTTCTGGGTGACCTTGGACAAGTTGCTTAACATTTCCAGCCCCCATTTTCCCATCTATGCAGTAAAGGTAGTATTCTTAGGAGTCGCCTAACAGGGTTGTTCCAATAATTAAGCAAGCCACGAGTCTGCACTGCTTGGAAGAGTATCTAACAGTAAGTTATTAAAAGGTATCTTTTAAATTCCCACAATGAGTGTACAGGGCAAATGTTATTGTACCATTTTGAGATGAATCCTGTGGTTTTCTGGTCCAGGTAGACTCAGGATATAAACACTTTGTTGGACTCTATCAGCCATGTTCTTCTTGTGTTATGTCCCAGTTTCATGGCTGTTGCTGTGATAAGATATCCTGACAAAAGTGACTTAGGGGAGAAGGTGACAGGGTTAGTTTTAGCTCTTAACTCCAGGTTCTAGTTTGTCATTGTGAAAAAAGTTAAAGCCATAATAGCTTGGAACAATAAGTCACATTATACATAGTGTAGAGAGCAATGGATGCATGCGAACTTAGTGCGCAGTTCAGGACCCAAACCCAGGGACTGGTGCCACCCACATTGGACTGAATTTCCCTCCCACTGATTATCAGAAGGCAACTTCCCACAGGCCAACCTGATCTACACAATCGATTAGCACAATTCTCTTGCTAAGAAATTCTAGCCTGTGTTGTCAGTCATCTATGCATCATGAACACCAACTCCCTATAAACATATTTTTTTCTTTTGTGAGGATGACTGGTTCATATCCATGCCCCATCAGGGGAATTCAGGCCCTTTGAGGGCAACGATACTTACTGGGTTTGTTTCCTTTAGAGCATCTAGCTCTTACAGACATGTGAGACATCTGTTGATTGGCTCACTGAATGACTGAATGAACAAATGACTTCAAACTGTCCCAACAATCAGTTGATCCTGTGGAGGAAGTGCCATGTTACAGAGAGGGGATTAACCAGCATTCACTGCAGCAAATGGGTAGCCCTTCCTAGATAGACTTGCAAACTTTGGGACAGCAGAGGAGAGTTTGGATCTCATTGGCTGCTTCCAGTAGCCCACCCAGGCTTCCAGTCTTCTAGAGACTCAAACAGACTCTAGGAGTAACCTTCCCTAGCTTTCTTCTTTGCCAAGACTGTTGCTTCCTCCCCATGCTGTGCTGTCCTGAAGTCCTTCCCCAGGCTCCATAAGACAAAGGAAATGCCTTGGATGCTTGTCTTAGTTCCCTGTAACAGTCACATCTGTGGCTACCCTTAAGGTCAAGATCTTCAAATTCAACATACCTCACACTGGCTACTGGTCTACATTTGACTACCCTCCAAATCCTGCTGGCTTTGTGTTGCTTTCCCAAGCCTTGAGATTGTTGCCATTTGGTTTTAGTCTAGAATTTGACTATTACGTGCGATTGGTGATATTCCTATTAGAAGATCATGAACACCACTGTTTTCTCAATATGATGTAAAAATCCTTTGCACCAGAAACATAGATAACCCAGAAAATAAGAATAACTTTATTTTATCTTTTTTTCAGAAGCAAGATTTCTCTCTTAGTACCCATTCTCCTTTAGAGTAGCAATGGAGAAGGCGGGGCTGACTAAAAGATATTCTGTTCTGTGTTTCAAGGATGTAGTCTGAAGTGTTTGGGTTGGGTCTGAGTCCTGCAAGCTTCTTCAGGCAGGACACAGAGACCCGACCTAAGATATAGATGACCACGTAATCTGCATGGCCAAGTGAAACAATATTCAATTCATTATTTTTTGGTTAACCAAGTCTTGGTTTCTGACCTAATTTCATCTCTTATGACATAATAGCAGGTTGATTGATACTTCCGCTTCTCCTAAGCTGGTTTTTGTTTTTTTGTTGAGACAGGCTATTCTGTTTTCCTTGTTGTTCTACTTTTGAATCCCCCCACTAATATATGACTGTAATTTAATTTGTATGGGGAATGCATTATTTTAAAAGTCAAGTCTGTTCTGGTCACGGTGATCTCGGGCATCCATCTGGGACTGCCAAGCCACAGGTCATTTACATACAGGTCATTTACATACAGGTCATTGACATTGCACCTGACCACTGTCTGCTCTTCTAGGCTAGCTGAAGATGTTATATAAAATTTTAAATAACTTTAAGCATTTACCCAGAATTACCAAAAACTTCTATATTCAAGCCAGCTCAAAGAAAAATGTCCTGTAATTCTGACCCCAAAAGACAATCATTAGATTTTAGGTGAATGTCCTTAAAGAATCATTGTAATATTATTTTAAAAGAAACTAAAATAGGATCTTAGAGTTGTGGCTGTCTGCCTGTCTGCTGCCTGCTTGTCTGTCTGTCTGTCTGGATCTATCTATCTATCTATCTATCTATCTATCTATCTATCTATCATTTGCCTACCTATCTGTTTGAAGTCTTGCCATGTTGTTAGACTGGTCTCGCATTCAAGTGACTGTCTGTCCTGCCTCATGCTCCCAGGTAGTTGGGATGTCAGTGTTTACCTTCACACTCAGAGCCAAAAGTCACATTTTAACTGTAGCCTTATTGGCTCTCTCACATCTGATAGCTTTTTAGCTGATTTTTCCTCAATACTTCCACTTCTCTTTATCCTACACAATGGTCTGCTTTCTTAGAGGGAGAGGAAATGTGCTTGCAATTAATGTCTCCATATGCATTACTCAAAATCCCATCTCTGAGTCCAACATTGTTCCTCTTCCTTGTCTCCTGAGCCAAATCTTGGGCTTTCTTTAGAGTCTGTCACAAAGCCTAGCTCTTTCTTCTTCTGAGTCACTGCTAGTGCCACATAGCAACCCGATAACCACAGCTTGGGTTGTCCCTCCAACCCTTCCTGTGTGGTGGAATCATTCCAGCTTCCGTGGAAGAAACAGTGTTGTATCGCCCAGCATTTCCACGCGTTCTGGATGCCCCTGCTAAGGAATGAGCTCTGAAGTGAACCTCCCCCTTACTTTGCTGCACCATCTGGAGCACACTGAGAACTAAACTCTCTACCTTTGCTTTGATTCCATGGCCATCCATCCATCCATCTGTAAGCACAAGACCTGATGACTAACATTCATCCTTTTTCTATTTCTTCAGTGTCATCCAGTTTCCTTTCTCTGACTCCTCTATTGTGTAACAGCTCTATTAGAATATGTTCTCTTCTCCATCTGTTCATTCATGCACTCATTCACTCCACAAATTTTTTTTACCCAGGGACTCCAATAACTCAAGTACTGTGGCTGCTGGGACTCAGAAATAAGAGGAACCCACATTTGTTCTCCTTCAGAAAGTCCATGGTCTCACTGGGGGCGGAAAAGCAGATGGTAGATGAGCCGATACACAGCTATGTCATTTCTAATGAGAAAAATGCTATGATGGTAGCAAGTTGGGCATTACAATAGAATATCTACAAGATTGGAGTCATCAGGGGAGGCAGGTCTAATGTGTGAGCCAAGGATGGGGCCACAAAGGAGCTGGGGAGATGACTCAGTCATTAAAGTGCGAGCCAGGCAAGCACAGGATTCTAGTTATGGATTCACAGATATTCACATGTAAAATCTGGGCACTGTGGTGAGCATCTGTTACCCAGTGCCAGGGGTAGGGTCTGATGGAGGCAGGCAGGTTCTTAGAGCTTATTGGCCAGCTAGACTTGCTGAATGGATGAGCGCCAGGTTCAGTGAGAAACTCTGTCTCAAAAATTTTGTCAGAGTGCTAGAGGAGACACTTAATGTTGACCTCTGATCTTCATGCACATAAAAATTTACACATGAGTGGGCACATCCACACAAACATGGGCACACTACAGAGAGAGTGAGAGGAAGGGGAAGAGAGAGAGAGGAGAGAGGAGAGAGGAGAGAGGAGAGAGGAGAGAGAGGAGAGAGGAGAGAGGAGAGAGGAGAGAGGAGAGAGGAGAGAGGAGAGAGGAGAGAGGAGAGAGGAGAGAGGAGAGAGGAGAGAGGAGAGAGGAGAGAGGAGAGAGGAGAGAGGAGAGAGGAGAGAGGAGAGAGGAGAGAGGAGAGAGGAGAGAGGAGAGAGGGGAGAGGGGAGAGGAGAGAGGAGAGAGGAGAGAGGAGAGAGGAGAGAGGAGAGGAGAGGAGAGAGGAGGGAGGAGGGAGGAGGGAGAGGGAGAACTAGCAAGAACTTCTGGAAAGATAACATGCTAAACTATTTCTGGTACCTGAATGGGTGCCAGTGGGGCCAGATGCTAGAGAATGAAGCATTGGATTAAATGACAGACTTTATGCACACAGGACATGCTGCCCATAAGAGGAGGTTTGATATTATTTTAGAGATGATTGGAAGCCATCATAATAACTTTACATTTTTTTTAGTTGATTCAAGTTTTATTACTCATTTCCTTTGCAATAGGGTTCAATCCTATCACTAGAGAAAACATGTAGCGCCCAGGAGGCGGAGACAGAAGTCTACATTCATCAAAGGAGACATTGCTATAGCTTGTCTCCCAGAAGTAATCTTCCCTGGTAAAGATACAGATAAACCAAAAAAGCAAAACCATGGCAATCAGTATATCAAGTAAACCAAAAGCAAGCTGGGCCCAGAGACTCTAATATCTGTTATAATAAACTTCAAGTCAAAATTTGTAGGAAAGATAAAGGTCATAATACATTAATAAAAGCACAGTTCCTTAAAAAGATACAATTGTGAATACTTAGACACCAAAGGTTGGGATTTTCAGCTTCATAACAAATACCTAGGGACATAAAAGGTTAAATTGGTCTAGGTACAATAATCTTTCATCAGTAGATAGGACAAGAAAAAAATCAACAAAGAAACATTACAAACAAATTGTACTATGATCAAATGGACTTAACAGAAATCTATGGGATATTTATCCACCAACTACAGAATCTACCTTCTTCTTAGTAGCCCATGAAAACCTTTTTTTTCATTTTTTTATTAGATATTTTTATTTACATTTCAGATGTTCTTCCCTTTCCTAGTTTCCCCTCCGAGAATCCTCTATCCCCTCTCCCCTCCTCCTGCTCTCCAACCCACCCACTCCTCCTTCCTGACCCTGGCATTACACTATACTGGGGCATAGAACCTTCACAGGATCAAGGGCTTCTCCTATTGATGACTGACTAGGCCATCCTCAGCTACATATGCAGCTAGAGCCATGAGTCTCTCCTTGTTTTTATTTATTGATTGATTGACTGATTGAAGTCCCAGGGAACTCTGGGGTTACTGGTTACTTCATGTTGTTGTTCTTCCTATGGGGCTGCAAACCCTTCAGCTCCGTGGGCACTTTCTCTAGCTCCTTCATTGGGGACTCTGTGCTCTGTCTAATGGATGACTGTCAGCATCCACTTCTGTATATGTCATGCACTGGCAGAGCCTCTCAGGAGACAGATATATCAGGCTCCTGTCAGCAAGCTCTTGTTGGCATCTGCAATAGTGTCTGGGTTTGGTGGTTGTTTATGGGATGGATCCCCAGGTGGGGCAGTCTATGGCTGGTCATTCCTTCAGTCTCTGCTCTGAATTTTGTCTCTGTAACTCCTTCCATTGGTATTTTGTTCCCCCTTCTAAGAAGGATTGAAGTGTCCACACTTTGGTCTTCCTTCACCTTGAGTTTCATGTGTTTTGCAAATTGTGTCTTGGGTATTCTGAGCTTTTGGGCTAACATCCACTTATCAGTGAGTACATAGCATGTGTGTTCTTTTGTGATTGGATTACCTCACTCAGGATGATATCCTCCAGATCCATCCATTTGTTTAAGAATTTCATGAATTCATTGTTTTTAATAGCTGAGTAGTACTCCATTGTGTAAATGTACTACATTTTCTGTATCCATTCTTCGGTTGAGGGACATCTGGGTTCTTTCCAGCTTCTTGCTATTATAAATAGGGCTTCTATGAACATAGTGGAGCATGTGTCCTTATTACAAGTTGGAGCATCTTCTGGGTATATGCCCAGGAGTGATATTGTGGGGTCTTCCGATAGAACTATGTCCAATTTTCTGAGGAACTGCCAAACTGATTTCCAGAGTGGTTGTACCAGCTTGCAATTCCACCAACAATGGAGGAGTGTTCCTCTTTCTCCACATCCTCGCCAGCATCTGCTGTCACCTGAGTTTTTTTATCTTAGCCATTATGACTGGTGTGAGGTGGAATCTCAAGGTTGTTTTGATTTGCATTTCCCTGATTAAGGATGTTGAACATTTTTTTCAGGCGCTTCTCAGCCATTTGGTATTCCTCAATTGAGAATTATTTGTTTAGCTCTGTACCCCATTTTTAATAGGGTTATTTGGTTTTCTGGAGTCCAACTTCTTGAGTTCGTTATATATATTGAATATTAGCCCCCTATCAGATTTAGGATTGGTAAAGATCTTTTCCCAATCTGTTGGTTGCCCTTTTGCCTTATTGACTATGTCCTTGCCTTACAGAAGCTTTTCAATTTTATGAGGTCCCGTTTGTCAATTCTTGAATCTTACAGCACAAGCTGTTGGTGTTCTGTTCAGGAACTTTTCCCCCTGTGCCCATATCTTTGAGGCTCTTTCTCCTCTATAAGTTTCAATGTCTCTGGTTTTACATGGAGTTCCTTGATCCACTTGAGCTTTGTACAAGGAGATAAGAATGGATCAATTCATATTCTTCTACCGTCTAATGCCAGTTGAGCCAGCACCTTTTGTTGAAAATGCTGTCTTATTTCCACTGGATGGTTTTAGCTCCTTTGTCAAAGATCAAGTGACCATAGGTGTATAGGTCCATTTCTAGGTCTTCAGTTCTATTCCATTGATCTACCTGTCTGTCATTGTACCAGTACCATGCAGTTTTTATCACAATTGCTCTGTAGTACAGCTTGAGGTCTGGGATGGTGATTCCACCAGAGGTTCTTTTATTATTGAGAATAGTTTTTGCTATCCTAGTTTTTTTGTTTTTGTTTTTGTTATTCCAGATGAATTTGCAAATTGCTCTTTCTAACTCAGTGAAGAATTGAGTTGGAATTTTGATGGAGATTGCATTGAGTCTGTAGGTTGCTTTTGGCAAGATAGCCATTTTTACTATATTAATCCCGCGGATCCATGAGCATGGGAGATCTTCCCATCTTGTGAGATCTTCAATTTCTTTCTTCAGAAACTTGAAATTACCATTTTTATGAAAGCTAGTCTCATGAATCAGGAAATTGGTCATAGGGTTAAGCTAGACCAGGAGGATCTTACTAGAGGACACGTGTCAAAGAAAAAATAATCATGACTTTGGGGTGATGGCCAGGGAGTAGAGACAAGGTACTTGAGTTCAGGATATGTTTCAGCAATGGGAGCTACAAGACCCACTGACTGATGGGCTGGAAGTGGGGTTTCACAAAGGAAAGAATTAGAAAGATGGCCAGGTGTGGCTTGAACCATTCACTAAGGTTGCACAATCAGGATTAAGCATCAGAGGCTAACAGACATCATTTCCTTCTTGTGCATCCCCTTTCTACTACCAGTCCAGTTGCCAGCATTGCTTCATGTCATATACTCTTGTTAATGTTGCAAAGCTATTTGTATTTCTGACAATATACAGGATGACTTTGGTTGTCTTGCAGCTTAAAATATCTCAAAAGTGATTTCTTTTGGTGTTAAATACCTACTTTTCACAATGTGTGTATCTCAAGGGTGTTTTCTTTTTATTTGCATAATGCATATTCAACTGACACTCATACCAATATTGGTTTAAATGCAAAATTTGAAGGCAGAGTCAACTGGATAAAGTAGTTTTCCTTTCTTTCTTTCTTTCTTTCTTTCTTTCTTTCTTTCTTTCTTTCTTTCTTTCTTTCTTTCTTTCTTTCAACATTCTATTTTATGTATATGTGTATGCTGTTGTTGTCTTCAGACACACGAGAAGCCAGCCTCATCAGATCTTATTACAAATGGTTGTGAGCCACCATGTGGTTGCTGGGAATTTAGAATTTAAGGCCACTGGAAGAACAGTCAGTGCTCTTAACCACTGAGCCATCTCTCTAGGGATAAATTAGGTTTTTCTGTTTCATTTTGTGTTACTTTCTCATCTGCCTTCATTCCCTAGTAGGTTTCTTCTGGAGGTCTGTTTTATTTACCTTCTATTTTAACCCTGGAATCCATCTTTTTCTTTTTCTTGCATTTTATTCTTTTGCAACTGTTCTTTGAAATCACTTACCTGGTGACATTGCTTCCATACATTCAGAATTGAGTTTTCCTCTGGAGCTATTCTGTTTTCTTTCCAGTATTTCCTGATGTCCGCTGCCTGAAGTCTGAACAACCTGAAACCACCTATTGCACAAAGAGGGGCTGCTGTGCTCATTCCTTCTTGGTTGACACTATCAAATAAATTTTCATTTCCTCTTCTCTAAGACCTGTTTGCTTTAAGGAGACAGTCATCACCTCCTGGTTGGGACTGTATTTTTGGTCTCATACAGTTTGTCAGTCTTTGGTTATTTCAGAATTGCTACTTTAAAGGTTTTTTTTAAAAAAATTAATTCTTTGAGAATTCCATACATTATATTTTGATCATATTTACCTTCCCCAAACTCCTCCCAGATCCACCTTATTCCATACTCACCCAGGCCTGTGTTCTCTTTTCATACACCCATCGAGTTCAGCTAATGTTCCCTGTATAATCTTGGGGTTGTGGATCTACCTGGGAAAACTAACCACATTGAAAGAAAACTAATTCACCTCCTCTTGTCATCTGTCAATTGCCAATAGTTCAGTCACGGGTGGGATTTCATGACCACCCGTTCCCTCAGGGCAGAGATTTTGTCTCGCTTGAGATTGCACAGGTCTTATGCATGTTGTCTCACACCACTATAGTTCATATATGCAACTTCCCTCTTGTGCCTGGAAAACATTGCTTTGTTGTAGTCATCTATCCCCTCCAGCTCTCTTCCCCAATTATTCCTGAGCCTTAGAAGTAGAGGCTGGGATATAACAATCACAGAACTTAATGGCAAGTCCCTATTGCTGAAGGCAGCACATACTTAAATCACAGAACATGGAGAGATCAAGCTGATATTGAACTTTATCCCTACTGCCTAGCTTTCCTAGTGCTGGATGGGGCATTGTATATTACTGGAGGAGAAAGGTTGTTATTAATCTTATTCAGCTGTGAACTCTGACAGCTACAATAAGGACCGGCGTGGAAATAAAGACCTACTGATACAATAGTAGGATGAATGTCACGAGAGCAAATCAACCATTTTCTGATTGGATTAAGGAGGTCTGCTCCACAAGGTGCAACCTATGCCTAGCATCGTCATCTGGGTCAAGAGACTGTGGGTCTCCAGGTTCTAAGTCCTGGGGAGAACCTACTACTACTATTTATTATTCTGCTATGGGGACATAGTATGAAATCAGCTCCTAATGACTTACTGTTATACCTGCAGATGAGTTCATTTCTCAAACCCCATCAGAGAAGCTGCCTTTTACAGTAGCGGCTGATTAACCCAGAGAGCCACACCCAAACATGGTGCGGAGCATGAGACACCATGGAATGCTCAGCAAGACTATACTTTACTTGTTATCTTTACATATATCGATGTCACTACACTCCACGAAGCTGTATTCCATGTGTTATCCCATGCATAGTTTTTAATTATTTTTAAAAATTATTCATTTTGTGCATCTACATGGGTGCACACATGCCACAGTAAGTGTGAGGAGAGACAATCCACTCTGAATATGGGCTGAGAATTCAATCTAAATAAAAAGAGAAAGAAGCCAGAGAACCCGTTGAGCACTGGTATTAATCTCTTTCTGCTCCCTGATTATCAATGAGAATTCAATTGCAATTCAAATAGTGGATAGCTTAAATAACTTATGGTAAAGGAGTTTGGGATAATTTACATCTTTACGAGATTGAATATTTCAAATCCATGAACACGGTATAGCTATTCATTTTATTTGGGTATATTAAATTTTAAGCAATATTTTATAGTTTTTATTGATGATTTCTTGAATCTCTTATTAAATTCACTTCTGTTGTGTGTTTTAAAATATTTATTTTCATTTTATTTCCATGAGTGTTTTTCCTATATCTATGTATGATTGGGCCTGTATGGAGGCCTGAGGAGGGTGTCAGATCCTTTAGAATTGCAATTACAGATGGTCGTGAACTGCCATTTGGGTTCTGGGAAGGAAACTCTAGTCCCTTGCAAGAGTAGCAAGCATTCTTAATCACTGAGTGATTTCTCCAACCTTTTCTACATTTTACTGATCATATTATTGTAAATGCCATTTTAACTTATTCTTAGTTGCTTATTGCTAGTGAACCAAAGTACAGTTGTTTTTGTATACAGGCTTATCTTGATAGTTTGCTGTTCTTACTCATGGTTCAATGGTTTTTATTATAAACTCTCTCTCTCTCTTTAAATAAAGGCATAGGTTGCTAAACAATGGCCATGTTGTTTTCCTCTTTATGCTTCAAACTTTTACTTGCCTTCTGCATATAATGAAATGTTGAATGTAGGCATAGAGGGTAGAGTCCTACCTTTGTTCTTTACAGTAGGGGGGGGTATTCATTACCATACTGCTAAATATGATGCTATCTATAAGTTTTTGTAGATGCCCTTTAATAACAGAGGAAATGAACCTCTATTTTAGTTTTCTGAAGGTTTTTTTCTGCTTTAAAGTAATGAATGAATGAATGAATGTTGATTTTGTGTAATGATTTTTCGTACTTACTGGAATGAGCAACTTATATGAAGTGCTGTAAAAGGAATGTCTTATTCAAATGTTATATATCCTCATTGATTTTTTTTTTTATCAATTTGCTTCATTAAGCACTATGAAAAGAGTCTTTTCTGTATGGTTTCTGGCAGTTTATTCCTCTCTGTGTTGGAAACTGTCGTAGGTGGATATTCCTGATGAGTGGCCTGCTTTCCATACTAGAGAATCCTTTTTATGTCTAATATATTTTTTGATGAAATAAGATCTTCTTATGTAGCTCAACTGGAATCCATTATGGGTATATCACCTTTGTTATTTATTTATTTTTAATGTTTTTTACCCTTCTTTTTGCCTTCAGATTTGTGTTTTTATTTCAATAGAAGATTCTTCTAGAGAACACATAGTACTTGTGCCTTTTGATGCAATCTAAGAATCTCTTCCTTTTATTTTTGAGTATTAGTCCATTTACATTTATATGAGTCAATAAACCTTGAATCCTTTTAATATTTTCTCTTAATTTTTGATTTTCAGTAGTTTGTCTATGATGTTCCTATGTGTCCTAATTTGTTCTTCTTATGAGTCAGTGAATATCTTGTCCACGGACTGATAATTTCAGATGTGACCTCAGTTCATTTACAAATAAATCTCACTATCCAGAATGGAATAACAGGTCAATATAGACTCTGTAGCAGAGTCTATTAAGAATAGCTATTATTTTGTGTAGCTGAAGTTTTATGAGGTAGAGAGACGAATGCTAGGTTAAGCATTCAATAAGTAAGTCTTAGACAGATACTAGCATCCATTTTTTCTTATTACTGGCTAATTTGCTATAACCTGATATGATTGACTGTTACAACAAAACCTTGGTTTGAAAATCCTGGGTTCACCGGGTGGTGGCGGCACACACCTTTAATCTCAGCACTCAGGAGGCAGAGATTTCTGAGTTCGAGGACAGCCTGGTCTACAAAGTGAGTGCCAGGACAGCCAGGGCTATACAGAGAAACCCTGTCTCAGGAAAAACCAAAAAAAAAAAAAAAAAAAAAAAAAAAGAAAATCCTGGGTTCAAATGTGACTTTTTTTTTCTAACTGTGTGCCTTTGGGCAAAGTCCTTAATCTTCCTGTGTCTACTTCCTCATTTAAAAATCAAGAGATAACAGTACTCGTGGGGTTTATATGAGTTTTAATTGTAGATTATTTATTTACATGTTTTATTTATATATAGATAATCATATACATATAATAATAAACATATAATTCTGAATCAGTGTGGTAAAATCCTTGGAACAATGACAGTACTTCTAACTGCTTGTATGAGCAAGAGTGGGTTTAACAGACTCTTCCTGAGCTTGTGAAGAGAAGTTCTTCTGATGTTTCTTGAACCTCTTGCCACAGCTGTTCTCCCCAGAGCTCACCCGCTTTGCCTTGCAAGGTGGCCCAATAACTGAATGTGTTTAGAAAGCTGTGTGTGAGCACCTCCTGATTCCAGAAAATATCCTTAGCCTTGTTCATGGACCAAGCCCCGGGGGACTCTGGGCAAATGTCAAATTTGATTATGTTCCAGAGATTGCCTAACAGCCCAGCTTCCTTCCAGTTTTCCTATGCACAGTCTCTGAGTATGCCCAGGGAAAAACTCGTAGCTTAAAGGAATTTGAATCCAACAGTTATTGAGCACCATGTATTGTTACACTAGTAGGAGTCCGCACATTTTGTAGGTAAGGAAACGGAACCCAAGACGATAGAATGCTTTGTCCCAGGTCAGAGAACTTGTAATGAGGCTCAAACTTTTGTTTTGCCTTTGGCTTTTGGCTTTTCATTACTGGTGTTACAAAACCATGTTCATGTTCTGTGAGGAAGGTCATGTAGGGGGCGGCTGAGGAAGAACTGAGCCATTTACAAAAGGATGTGTCATAGGAATAAGATGATAACAATGGCTTGAGCAACAGAAGGAAATGCAGAGTTCACTTGTTAAAGCCAGAGAACTTTCAAAGTTTGGCGCAACTTCCTCTTCTCCCTTTTGTTCCTAAAGGCTTCAGCTGTCCAGGCGTATAGCTGAACTGATAACCCTGACTGCAGAACCTCCTCTTGTGTTTTCCATTGTAGTCGATACCAGTACCACCCACAGGGTCTCTGGTAGTCATATAAAGATGTGGCTGCTTGGTATCGAACAGTTAGTATTTGAGGGTTATTATGCTTGCATTTAAAAACCATAATAAATCCAAATAGCAGGTATCAGCAACTCATTCCACTCAATGAGAAAAGAAGACAGATGGATTCAGTAATGGGTCTCACAGATTAATGGGCAGAGGTGGTAGCTGAACCTGGTTCTTTTTGCCTTCATTTTTCATTGACTTTTGAAGACAATAGGTCAGTTTCTGTCCTCTGCCTATGAACATCTAGTTTTCTCAGCAGTGTTGATCCTGCTTGGGGGAATGTCCTGGTGCCTTCACTGAGATTCATTTGTCTCTCGGTTTGTGGCTTTGTTTTTAGGATTCCTCTTTTGTTTTATTGGCTTGTGCTTCCAAGTGGCATGCTGTTTTGAGTATCATGGCTCTGGTCTGTTTCCTGAAGTCAGGAGTTGTGTCTAGCTAGAATTATTCATCAGGTTTGAGACTGCGTGGGCTACTTGGAGTCCTTTGTACTTCCATATGAATTTTAGTTTGATGTTGGTAGTGTTCTGTGAATGTCATTGGCATTTTGATGGGGATTGCACTGATCTGTAAGTCACTTTAGGTAGTATAGATATTTTTAATAATATTAGTTTTTCCAACCCATAAAATGGGAGGTTTTTCTAACGTAGGGTGTCTTTTAAATTCCATGAATGCTTTATAATTTGCTTTGTTTTTTTAAAAAAATTCATACAGTATATTTTGACCCTATTTTTTCCCACCCCAACTCCTTTCAGATTATCCCACTCCCTCTATTCATCCAACTGCATGGTCTTTCACTCTCTCCAAAATACTAAAACGAAACAACAAAAGTACAAACAAATGGACAAAACCCATGGAGTCCATTTTGTGTTGGCCAACCTCACCCGAACCTGAGGAGGCCTGCCTTGGAGTCTGCTTGATACCTGGTGATACTCCATCGAAGAAAACCGATTTTGACTCACTCAGCAGCTATCAATCATGAGTAGCTTCTTGGTTAGGGGTGGGACTTATTTCTACTTCCTCTATGGAGTGTTGGAATTTTATCTGGCTTGAACCTGTGTAGGCCCTATGCATACTGCCACTGTCTCTGAGTTCATATGTACATCTACCCCATTGTGTCTGGAGGACACTGCAGCTCAAACAAACAGTTGTCTGGAGGAAAACCCTCCTCTTTTCACTCTCATAAGAACAAAGATAAAACCCAGAGCCTCTGTCCAACTGGTGCAACTTGTGGGTTGACTTGGTCAGTTACTTTCCCAAACCTATCTCTTCAGATTAAGGAAATAAGAAGTACTTTATTGGTGTCACACATAGAGCCAAGCTGGATCTTTAATAATTTGAATGGCCATAGTGCATTTTCTAGACCCAAATAGGGAGAATTAATTTAATTTTGTTTTAAAACGAACATGTTTTTAGATAGTTTTATTCTTTTCAAGTAAATTGTTAGTAAGGATACTTCATAGTGCTGTCATGTGTTGTTAAGTTTTTTTTTTTTTTAATATTTTTATTACATATTTTCCTCAATTACATTTCCAATACTATCCCAAAAGTCCCCCATAGCGCCCCCCACTTCCCTACCCACCCATTCCCATTCTTTTGGCCCTGGCATTCCCCTATATTGGGGCATATAAAGTTTGCAAGTCCAATGGGCCTCTCTTTCCATTGATGGCCGACTAGGCCATCTTTCGATACATATGCAGCTAGAGACAAGAGCTCCAGGGTTCTGGTTAGTACATCCTGTTGTTCCAACAATAGGGTTGCAGATCCCTTTAGCTCCTTGGGTACTTTCTCTAGCTTCTCCATTGGGAGCCCTGTGATACATCCAATAGCTGACTGTGAACATCCACTCCTGTGTTTGCTAGGCCCCAGCATCGTCTCACAAGAGACAGCTATATTTGGGTCCTTTCAGCAAGATCTTACTAGTGTATGCAATGGTGTCAGCGTTTAGAAGCTGATTATGGGACGGATCCCTGGATACAGCAGTCTCTAAATGGTCCATCCTTTCATCACAGCTACGAACTTTGTCTCTGTAACTCCTTCCCTGGGTGTTTTGTTCCCAATTCTAAGAAGGTGCACAGTGTCCACACTTTGGTCTTCATTCTTCTTGAGTTTCATGCGTTTATCAAATTGTATCTTATATCTTGGGTATCCTAAGTTTTGGGCTAATATCCACTTATCAATGAATACATATTGTGTGAGTTCTTTTGTGATTGTGTTACTTCACTCAAGATGATGCCCTCCAGGTCCATCCATTTGGCTAGGAATTTCATGAATTCATTCTTTTTAATAGCTGAGTAGTACTCCATTGTGTAAATGTACCATAATTTCTGTATCCATTCCTCTGTTGAGGGACATCTGGGTTCTTTCCAGCTTCTGGCTATTATAAATAGGGCTGCTATGAACATAGTGGAGCATGTGTCCTTTTTACCGGTTGGGACATCTTCTGGATATATGCCCAGGAGAGGTATTGCTGGATCCTCCGGTAGTACTATGTCCAATTTTCTGAGGAACCGCCAGACTGATTTCCAGAGTGGTTGTACAAGCTTGCAATCCCACCAACAATGGAGGAGTGTTCCACTTTCTCCACATCCTCGCCAGCATCTGCTGTCACCTGAATTTTTGATCTTAGCCATTCTGACTGGTGTGAGGTGGAATCTCAGGGTTGTTTTGATTTGCATTTCCCTGATGATTAAGGATGTTGAACATTTTTTCAGGTGCTTCTCTGCCATTCGGTATTCCTCAGGTGAGAATTCTTTGTTCAGTTCTGAGCCCCATTTTTTAATGGGGTTATTTGACTTTCTGGAGTCCACCTTCTTGAGTTCTTTATATATATTGGATATTAGTCCCTTATCTGATTTAGGATAGGTGAAGATCCTTTCCCAATCTGTTGGTGGTTTTTTTGTCTTATTGATGGTGTCTTTAGCCTTGCAGAAGCTTTGTAGTTTCATGAGGTCCCACTTGTCAATTCTCGATCTTACAGCACAAGCCATTACTGTTCTATTCAGGAATTTTTCCCCTGTGCCCATATCTTCAAGGCTTTTCCCCACTTTCTCCTCTATAAGTTTCAGTGTCTCTGGTTTTATGTGAAGTTCCTTGATCCACTTAGACTTGACCTTAGTACAAGGAGATAGGAATGGATCGATTCGCATTCTTCTACATGTTAACAACCAGTTGTGCCAGCACCATTTGTTGAAAATGCTGTCTTTCTTCCACTGGATGTTTTTAGCTCCCTTGTCGAAGATCAAGTGACCATAGGTGTGTGGGTTCATTTCTGGGTCTTCAATTCTATTCCATTGGTCTATTTGTCTGTCACTATACCAGTACCATGCAGTTTTTATCACAATTGCTCTGTAGTAGAGCTTTAGGTCCGGCATGGTGATTCCACCAGAGGTTCTTTTATCCTTGAGGAGAGTTTTTGCTATCCTAGGTTTTTTGTTATTCCAGATGAATTTGTAGATTGCACTTTCTAATTCGTTGAAGAATTGATTTGGAATTTTGATGGGGATTGCATTGAATCTGTAGATTGCTTTTGGCAAGATAGCCATTTTTACAACGTTGATCCTGCCAATCCATGAGCATGGGAGATCTTTCCATCTTCTGAGATCTTCTATAATTTCTTTCTTCAGGGACTTGAAGTTTTTATTATACAGATCTTTCACTTCCTTAGTTAGAGTCACGCCAAGATATTTTATATTATTTGTGACTATTGAGAAGGGTGTTGTTTCCCTAATTTCTTTCTCAGCCTGTTTATTCTTTGTGTAGAGAAAGGCCATTGATTTGTTTGAGTTAATTTTATATCCAGCTACTTCACCGAAGCTGTTTATCAGGCTTAGGAGTTCTCTGGTGGAATTTTTAGGGTCACTTATATATACTATCATATCATCTGCAAAAAGTGATATTTTGACTTCATCTTTTCCAATTTGTATCCCTTTGATCTCCTTTTGTTGTCGAATTGCTCTGGCTAGGACTTCAAGTACAATGTTGAATAGGTATGGAGAAAGTGGACAGCCTTGTCTAGTCCCTGATTTTAGAGGGATTGCTTCAAGCTTCTGACCATTTACTTTGATGTTGGCTACTGGTTTGCTGTAGATTGCTTTTATCATGTTTAGGTATGGGCCTTGAATTCCTGATCTTTCCAAGACTTTTATCATGAATGGGTGTTGGATCTTGTCAAATGCTTTTTCCGCATCTAACGAGATGACCATGTGGTTTTTGTCTTTGAGTTTGTTTATATACTGGATTACGTTGATGGATTTCCGTATATTGAACCATCCCTGCATCCCTGGGATGAAACCTACTTGGTCAGGATGGATGATTGTTTTGATGTGTTCTTGGATTCGGTTAGCAAGAACTTTATTGAGGATTTTTGCATCAATATTCATAAGGGATATTGGTCTGAAGTTTTCTATCTTTGTTGGGTCTTTTTGTGGTTTAGGTATCAGAGTAATTGTGGCTTCATAGAATGAGTTGGGTAGAGTACCTTCTGTTTCTATTTTGTGGAATAGTTTGTGAAGAACTGGGATTAGATCTTCTTTGAAGGTCTGATAGAACTCTGCACTAAACCCATCTGGTCCTGGGCTTTTTTTAGTTGGGAGACTATTAATGACTGCTTCTATTTCTTTGGGGGATATAGGGCTGTTTAGATCATTAACCTGATCTTGATTCAACTTTGGTACCTGGTATCTGTCTAGGAACTTCTCCATTTCATCCAGGTTCTCCAGTTTTGTTGAGTATAGCCTTTGGTAGAAGGATCTGATGGTGTTTTGGATGTCTTCAGGATCTGTTGTTATGTCTCCTTTTTCATTTCTGATTTTGTTAATTAGGATGCTTTCCCTGTGCCCTCTAGTGAGTCTGGCTAAGGGTTTATCTATCTTGTTGATTTTCTCAAAGAACCAGCTCCTTGATTGGTTGATTCTTTGAATAGTTTTTCTTGTTTCCACTTGGTTGATTTCACCCCTGAGTTTGATTATTTCCTGCCGTCTACTCCTCTTGGGTGAATTTGCTTCCTTTTGTTCTAGTGCTTTTAGGTGTGTTGTCAAGCTGCTAATGTGTGCTCTCTCTAGTTTCCTTTTGGAGGCACTCAGAGCTATGAGTTTTCCCCTTAAGAATGCTTTCATTGCGTCCCATAAGTTTGGGTATATTGTGGCTTCATTTTCATTGAACTCTAAAAAGTCCTTAATTTCTTTCTTTATTCCTTCCTTGACCAAGGTATCATTGAGAAGAGTGTTGTTCAGTTTCCACGTGAAGGTTGGCTTTCTATTATTTATTTTGTTATTGAAGATCAGCCTTAGTCCATGGTGATCTGATAGGATGCATGGGACAATTTCAATATTTTTATATCTGTTGAGGCCTGTTTTGTGACCAATTATGTGGTCAATTTTGGAGAAGGTACCATGAGGTGCTGAGAAGAAGGTATATCCTTTTGTTTTAGGATAGAATGTTCTGTAGATATCTGCCAGATCCATTTGATTCATAATTTCTGTTAGTTTCACTGTGTCCCTGTTTAGTTTCTGTTTCCATGATCTGTCCATTGGTGAAAGTGGTGTGTTGAGGTCTCCCACTATTATTGTATGAGGTGCAATGTGTGCTTTGAGCTTTACTAAAGTTTCTTTAATGAATGTGGCTGCCTTTGTTTTTGGAGCATAGATATTCAGGATTGATAGTTCCTCTTGGAGGATTTTACCTTTGATGAGTATGAAGTGTCCCTCCCTGTCTTTTTTAATGACTTTGGGTTGGAAGTCAATCTTATCAGATATTAGAATGGCTACTCCAGCTTGTTTCTTCATGCCATTTGCTTGGAAAATTGTTTTCCAGCCTTTCATTCTGAGGTAGTGTCTATCCTTTTCTCTGAGATGAGTTTCCTGTAAGCAGCAAAATGTTGGGTCTTGTTTGTGTAGCCAGTTTGTTAGTCTATGTCTTTTTATCGGGGAGTTGAGTCCATTGATATTAAGAGATATTAAGGAAAAGTAATTGTTGTTTCCTGTTATTTTTGTTGTTAAAGTTGGCATTTTGTTCTTGTGGCTGTCTTCTTTTAGGTTTGTTGAGGGATTACCTTCTTGTTGTTTCTAGGGCGTGGTTCCTGTCCTTGTATTGGTTTTTTTCTGTTATTATCCTTTGAAGGGCTGGATTCGTGGAGAGATAATGTGTGAATTTGGTTTTGTCGTGGAATACTTTGGTTTCTCCATCTATGTTAATTGAGAGTTTGGCTGGGTATAGTAGCCTGGGCTGGAATTTGTGTTCTTTTAGTGTCTGTATAACATCCGTCCAGGATCTTCTGGCTTTCATAGTCTCTGGTGAAAAGTCTGGTGTAATTCTGATAGGCTTGCCTTTATATGTTACTTGGCCTTTTTCTCTTACTGCTTTTAGTATTCTATCTTTATTTAGAGCATTTGTTGCTCTGATTATTATGTGTTGGGAGGTATTTCTTTTCTGGTCCAGTCTATTTGGAGTTCTGTAGGCTTCTTGTATGTTCATGGGCATCTCTTTCTTTAGATTTGGGAAGTTTTCTTCTATAATTTTGTTGAAGATGTTTGCTGGTCCTTTGAGTTGAAAATCTTCATTCTCATCCACTCCTATTATCCGTAGGTTTGGTCTTCTCATTATGTCCTGTATTTCTTGGATGTTTTGAGTTAGGATCTTTTTGCATTTTACATTTTCCTTGATTGTTGTGCCGATGTTCTCTATGGAATCTTCTGCACCTGAGATTCTCTCTTCCATCTCTTGTATTCTGTTGCTGATGCTCGTATCTATGGTTCCAGATTTCTTTCCTAGGGTTTCTATCTCCAGTGTTGCCTCATTTTGGGTTTTCTTTATTGTGTCTACTTCCCTTTTTATGTCTAGTATGGTTTTGTTCATTTCCATCATCTGTTTGGATGTGTTTTCCTGTTTTTCTGTAAGGACTTCTACCTGTTTGATTATGTTATCATGTTTTTCTTTAAGGATTTGTAACTCTTTAGCAGTGTTCTCCTGCAATTCTTTAAGGGATTTTTGTGCTTCCTCTTTATTGTCTTCTGCCTTTTTATCAGTGTTCTCCTGCATTTCTTTAAGTGTGTTATTAAAGTCCTTCTTGAAGTCCTCTATCATCATCAGGAGATATGCTTTTAAATCCGTGTCTAGCTTTTCCGGTGTGTTGGGGTGCCCTGGACTGGGCGAAGTGGGGGTGCTGGGTTCTGATGATGGTGAGTGGTCCTGGTTCCTGTTAGTAAGATTATTACGTTTACCTTTCGCCATCTGGTAATCTCTGGGGTTAGTTGTTATCGTTGTCACTATTTAAAGATTGGAGCAGAAGCTGTGTTCCACTCACCAGCAGTCTCTAAATCCTGCGGCGGGGGTCGTGGGTAGCTGAAGGTACCCCGGTGCTGGTCCAGCCGGAAGAGGCCTGTGGTCCTACTCAGGCCGTTTTTCTGCTTCCCTAACTAATGCAGTCTCTGGTCCCGCGTGCAATTGGATTGGAGCAGAAGCTGTGTTCCACTCTCCAGAAGTCTTAAGATCCAGAAGTCTTAAGATCCTGTGGCGGGTGTTGTGGGTAGCTGGCGAGTGTCAGCAGACCCTGCGCCCCAGCTGCCCTGGTGCTTTTCTGACCGGAAGAGGCTGTTGTTAAGTTTTTAAGTATCTTCTTTTTAATCACAGTAGAATGCAATACATAAAGGATATAAAAATATTCCACTCTATAAGACTTTTTGGAGAATTCAAGCATCATCAAAATTGATTATATATTATATTTTTAGTTTGATTTCTAAGTTTTAAAAGCTAAAAGTAGCTATAAAATGTTGAATATCATTTAATTTTTTTTTCTGTTTCTACTCAGAATGATTCCAAGCTAATTAGGCCCACTAATGAGTGGTGCTTCAGATAATTAAATCTGGGGATATTTTTGTTGATTTTATAAATTCACTATATTCGTGATAATAACTATAAGAAAAGTAGAATGCCCAAAAGTGTGCATGAGTAATATAACTTAATTTTTATTTCTAAAATTTAAATATTTATAGAATTTTCAAATGAGTCTTGAAGTATTAAAACAAGCTTAGGTTTATAGCATTGCTAAACACACTGTGTGACTAAAGAGATGTACCCACACTTATATGTATATGTAATTTTTTAGCCTGAGAAATGCCAACTTATGTATACAGAAAACAATACAAAACACTTATCTGATAATCTCATTTAAAAGTGAAATATGTAACAGCTTTACATAATATTATATCATAAAGTATGCTTGCATGCATAATTCCTAGATTATAATTCATTTTTCTAAAGTGCTCAGTTCAGCATTTTTTAGCCAATCCATGCAGGTGTGCAACTATTGGCATGGACCAGTTTTGAGCATCTCCTTCAACCCAGTGGACTGCCCATGCCTGCTCTCAATCTCTCTTCATTCCTCAGCCATAGCAACCACATATCCACGTTTTACGTTTGCATGTGTTATTTTCGAGACATTTCTACCAGGTGGCATGACAAAATGTGTGGTCTCCTGGATCTGCCTTTGTTCTTAGTGTCATGCTTTGGTGACTCACTCATCCCATAGCATGCCCTGGTGGTCAGTGACTATTGACAAATGGCATTGCACAGTATGGATAGAGGGTACCAGATCACCAGTATGAATCTTTAAAATATTTCTATACATGTATACATTCATTGAGTTGAACATCTGAATACACTTATTAAAAACATGGATTTGTACCTTTTAGGATGAGTTACAATCTATGTGTTATATAAGTCAATGTGATATGCGTTTTAAAGGAATTGAATGACAAATGATAAGGATGGGCGAGATGTCTATTTATTTATTTATTTATTTATTTATTTATTTATTAATTATTTTTCTCTTATACAATTAGTATTGAGCCTTCAGGAGGGATTGTTTACTTGTTTTTGGCATCTTTTATCCTGTACATACACACATACATATAACATAGATACATGCCATGTGCATATATACAAAACATATGATGTACATCCAAACAGTCATACATTCTGTGTTTCAACAAGCTCAGAATCACAGAATTTGCTATTTTAACATAGGGTTACCAAATCTAAGAGAAACAATATTACAGGCCTTAGTGGGCTGTGACATCTGAATTGGTTATTGTATGCAAACATATTTAAAAATTTAAATGATGTTTATTCTTTGAGACAGGGTCTCATATATCTTATGTGTCCCAAAATTTTCTATGTACCTGTGGATGACCTTGAATTTCTGAAGCTCCTGCCTCTGCCTCCCTAGACCTGGGATTATAAAGCTTATATTATTTGGTTTGCTTGGTGCTGGGGATTGAATTCGGGGCTTTGTCCATGCTAGACAGCTCACACTACTTACTGAGCTACAGCTCTAGCCCTTTAAAATATTTTGACTGTTTTAAATGTTCCGAGAATTCAAAGCCCTTCTATGCTTTCCTGCAGGGTACTTCGGCTCCGCTTGTGAAGAGAAGGTGGACCCTTGCATGTCCTCTCCATGCCAGAACAATGGCACTTGCTACGTGGATGGAGTGCATTTCACCTGCAGCTGCAGCCCAGGCTTCACAGGGCCTACGTGTGCCCAGCTGGTGGATTTCTGTGCTCTCAGTCCGTGTGCTCATGGCATGTGCCGTAGCGTGGGCACCAGCTACAAGTGCCTCTGCGATCCAGGTTGGTCCTCCCTGTAGACAGAGAAGCTTGTCCTAGAAGATTCGGTAGTTTGTCCTTGCATCTGAGCAAAGGTCAGCCCGCAGAGTGGGATATGCATAGGAGTGTATTTCCTTGGCTGTGCATACACCTATTCTTCTGACTTACTCTTGGTAGAGCTTTAAGCAGGCCTTTTCTTTGACCCACGGGCCATTCACACTCATTGTGAGAAAACTGTGAGAAAACTAGAAAGCACAAGAAAGCGGAACGAAGACTTTGAAGTGGGACTGACTCTTCAAACACAATTTTAGTGTCCAGGGAAAGGAGAATGCAGTCCGTCTATCACTGTCCTGTCTACTAAAACTCTTACTGCATGTGCAAGCACGCCACACCCAACTTCCTCTGTAAACATTCAGTAGCTTCCTCACTTATTTTCTCCAAATCCTTTGCATTCATGTTACTGATATTTAGATTGTAGAAGTCTCGAAACCTGGAAGTCAGAGCGATGCCTGGTTCTCATTCGTGTCTTTCCATTCTCCTAGTGTGTCTGCAAAGAGCGTGTGGGGAGCGCTTTCCTTTCTCTCATTGCCCTTCTGCCTGTTTTTCTATCCTGGCATGAGCTAAGTCTTTATATTACTTTCCAGCACGAGTCCCCACATGTGACCCTGAGTGAGTCTAGCCAGTACCTGCTTTAACTGACCCCTGGCTGTGCTCTATAGTCCTGGGACGCCTGTTCTTCGTTACTCCATCTCTCTTCAGGGATTGAGTTCGTTTCTTTCCTCTGAGTTCCAAAAATCATCCACACTGTCACTTTTATCATCTTTGCCATGTGACACAGTCACATCCTTCATAGACATATTTTGTTGCGATATACTGCATATACATTGCTGGTCCATAAGGGTTAAATAGCCTCTGAACA
Organism: Mus caroli; assembly: GCF_978045245.1. Lineage (NCBI taxonomy): Eukaryota > Metazoa > Chordata > Mammalia > Rodentia > Muridae > Mus > Mus caroli. The sequence continues at coordinate 81,509,886 of NW_028227256.1, read as the reverse complement.
TCCTACCTGTCTTAGCATGTGTGAGAACACTCTCAGTCATGCTTGCTCAGAGATGAGGTCACTTGTGATGCATTACTCGGGCTGTTTCTCCATCCTTCTGTGATAGGTGATATGTTAATGACTGTGATAGATGACACTCTACCCCAAGGGTTGAGAGAATTATATATATGTGTTTACATAGTTTGAATCAACAGCTTTACCCCGGAGCCATTGCTGACTAAGAAACAGTCTCCCTGAGTTCTTAGCTGGATGTGTCACATCCTTGAACCTTTTGTGGCTACATTTACCTGGAACCGCTCTGGACATTCATTCTCTACTTGTGGTCTCTTTTACATTAGGGAACCCACACTCATATTCCAGCCCCAATGCTTCTGGCTCTAAGGTCTTAGTGCCTTTTCCAAAGCCCTCATCTCATACTCATAAATCAATTAAAAGTGTTACTGGGAACTGCAGCTAAGCTTTCAGAAGGTGATGCAAAGCTTTTTGCACATAGAGTCTTCCTTCTCTGATTTTTCTAAGCAGCTGATATTTTGCCAAGTTCTCCTTTCTTCTATGCTCTGCAATACAGAGGAGGGGCTGTTTAATCTGCCTGGTAACCGTGTTAGGATTCTCCAGGGAAGCAGGAGAGGCACACACAGAGGTTTATTTTAAGTAACTGGCTCATGCAATTGTGGGGACTGGCAAGTCCAAAATTCGTAGGGGAAGCTGGCAGGCTGCACACCCAGGCACAATGTCTGAGTTGTGTTTTGAAGCTAAAATCCTTCATTTGCAAGAACCCGAGTCTTTGGTCTTCAGGTCTTCAAGAGGTAGCGTGAGTCCTGTCAATGTTATATGGTCATCAGATTTACTCAGAGACCACTGATGCGAAGTTTAATACCATCTAAGAGAAAATGCCGTTTGGCTTTCATTATATAGAATAATATCTGGATCCCTCAATTAGCCAGCTAGATGGGTGCAATCTCCTGGAGGCCTGTTCTTCACAGGTGGGAACTAAAGCCCATGTGCGTCACAACTGCATGCTGAGGAAGGAGGTGGAGCAGGGCTATGCCATTCCCTATGTGGAAAGCATATCATTAGGACAGCGTGGTGTGTGAAGACTGAACAAGGTGTCATTATGCTGGACAGAACCAGGTCCCCCACATGGCACGACCAGGGTTCACTGTGCCCAAGCTCTATGCAGGTACCAAGGTACCAGCTGTCCGTGGCAACTGGAAGTGAAATCTTGCTGTCAGGAACTTCTCCATATTCTATTACCTGTCTGTGAGAGCCTTTCCCGCTACAAGCCTCTCAGAGAATACTCAAGCAGGACAGACCAGAAGAAAGCCTCATTTTTCTCCTCTGAATTCTTTTCTTTCCTGTGCATATTTAGTATTTTTAAATTTAAATTTTTTTTAAAGATTTATTTATTTTATGTATGTGAGTACACAGGTTGTGAACCTTCATGCAGTTGTTGGGAATTGCATTTTTAGGACCTCTGCTTGCTCTGGTCAACTCCCCTCACTCAGTCCCTGCTTGCTTCAGCCCAAAGATTTATTTATTATTATACATACGTACACTGTAGCTGACTTCAGACGCACATGTGGGGATTTGAACTCAGGACCTTTGGAAGAGTAGTCAGTGCTCTTACCCTCTGAGCCATCTCTCCAGCCCGTATTTTTAAATGTTTAAGTGGAATGTAGTTATTCTGTCTCTGTTTCTCTGCCTGGGTCTCTTTCTCTGTGTCTGTCTGTCTGTCTGTCTCTCACTGTGAACATGAAACATTTGCAGAGCATTTGTGGGCCTCAGTTTCCTCTTTGGGTAGAAAGCTGGAGGGAGGAGTCAGTGAAGCTCCTCTGTCGGTGGTGGGTTGTGCTACCCTTTCAAACCTTTCTCACCATTCAGGGGGTTGCCGATAGCATCTGTTGAGGCACAGTGGACTGAGACCTCTCCCATTTATATTTTGCTTTCTCCTGTGTTTTCTGTTAAAGCTGCATTGGTCTCCACTTGGAACATTTAGATTGGTGGTCATCTGTGGTCCAGCGCTATCCCCAAGTAGCTGTGAATCCCACAAGAAACACATCTTCTGTTCCGTAATACCTTCATCTGCTACACAGCCCTCCAGGGGGTCCTGGGGTTCCGTGAGGGCGCACTCATCAAACTTGGGACAGCCAGTTGCTTCCACAGGGAATACACTCTCAGATGGTCATGTGGCCGAAATTCGAAAGGCCTTTAAACATCTGGCAGGAATTTACAGTTTTAAGAAGTGAACATGACAGGTCTGTGAATGGGAAATTTCTTGTCTTAATTTTTTTTGGAGCATGTAATTGCTTTACCACTCGTTTGCATAATAGTTGAATCTTGTAAGTCTGGGTGAAATTGGGTATCTGGCTGCAGAGCGGAGGGCTGGGCCGTCTTTATAGAGAGCAAGGAGACCCTATTTCATAAATGGCAGCAGATTGAAATCACACCAGATTGGCAATTAGTTCTCATCTGAGAAAGAAAAACAAAAAAACCCCTCTCCATTCTCATTACTGCAAATGAGATGTGTCAGGTGTCTGATTTGCAAGCTTCAATTTTAGCTTACTGTTCCCCTGGTTCCTGATGGCGTTTTAATCCTAAATAATAAAATGTCACCACTGAGTAATGGTTGAAATGTCATCTTCCAGTGACAGTTTGAGGTGACAGGCCACTCATTCTATAAAACACTGCAAATTGAAATCTCCCAGAGGCTGGTGAAGCAAGCTACATATAGTAGCTGTGAATGTGCCAAGGACACACTGTGCCACAACATCTTGTGACTCTGGTAGAAGAGTGGCATCGTTTAGATGGTATTTCAGAGAGTCAGTGCTGTAGAGGATCAGTATTAGAAGCAGTGGCTGATGGGAAGGAACCAGGTTCACCTCTCTTTTGGCTGGTTTGGACCCCTAACGCAAGTGGAAGAGTGAGGACTCTTCCATTTACTTGTCTATCCCACCACTCTAGATAGAGATCTCTTAAAGAACTAAAGGTACAAGGCATTAGAGTAGGCATGCCAGTGTATGCATCAAATTATTTTTATGAATGATATCTGTCATGACAGTCAACTCAATGCCAGTCAATTAGGCCCCTAGACCTTAACTGGGTGTTAGCTACATTTGCCAGCCAATTCTTCTCCACCAAGGGGCCAGTGATGCCATACAGATGGAGACTAAAAAGCCAATAAAATTAGACTCCTTCCAAACAAAATGCTTCTGCTATTGTCTTATAAAAATCATACTATTTTTGGACTCAGATACTATTTTTTCCCTCTTTTCTACATTTGCCTTACCTGTAGGCTGCATTTCTGGGTGGCCTATGAGACACATCTGGTATGGCTTCCTACTGTGATCATTCAGTATTCTGATAGCAGGCCTGACCACATCAGTATTCTGATAACACAGCCTGGAAACAGAATAAAGATAAGGCTTAATGGTAGGATATTCATAGTGATTGAACAGCAACAAGGATATAAAGATAGGAAAGCATTTAGCTCGCTAACGAGTGTCTGGATACATAGTACAGTGGACAATTTATCATTATTAACCAGGGAACTTCCTCTGGTTTATTGGGATGAAGACAGTTCTCGTATTGTCACATTGTGATCTGCTCCAGCTCCGTATTCATGAGAGGCACAGATTGTATATGAGAGGTGTAGATTGTGTAGGTATATATTTCAGGCTCCCAATCCTTGGACACTCCTGCTTCATAGTCCAAAATGTGGTGTGTGTGTGTGTGTGTGTGTATAACCATCTGGTATCAAAGAGGGAGAAAGGAAGGAAGTCTTGCTTACTCGGATGCAGACACATCCATGGAGAGCTGCCTCACTATTTATAACCTGTCCATCAACAAAAAACCAAACCAAAACAAACACCCACAAATAATCAAAAGAAGTTTATATTTCTACTTGGAAATGCTGATGGAACTAAGTACTTGGGAGACCAAGAACAGCCACCGACACCTGAAGCTTGCCTGTCACTTGCAGATAGATTCCTGGAGTTGTCAGTAGCTGTCCTAGTGCAGGAGCCGTTGGACAATGGGACAGGCATGATAATATTAAGTATCACTCAGAGGCCATGGCAGGGTAAGACGAAGCAGGACCACATCAGAATTTTGTCTTAGACATTAATATATAAATGTTATCATCCCAGCTACTCAGGGAAGGCTAAGACAGGAAGATCATAAATTCAAGGCTTACCCAGGCAAACAACTCAGTTTCAAAATGAAACAAAACAAAAACAACGAAAACAGGGATGAAGATATAGTTCAGTGGTTGAACACTCAGCCATCATGATTCACTCTCCAGTAAGAAAACAACCCCAAGATAACCATGTAACAGTAAGATGTTGAATATTTTCATTGCTCAATTTCTACTGACAACCCCATTTCCAGTTCTGACCAGTTACACGTACATACCAAATTGTTAAAAAATTAAAGGATTGCTTTCCATCTTGCTCATGACTTTTTGTGACCAAGGCAATGAATAGTTAAGGGCCAGGGAGCTGGATAGAGCTTTGTAAGGGAAGCATTTCTTGGTTCACCAATCTTGACTGTGTGAGACCCATGGGTGTTATCTCTCTGCCCTTGACTCTGCTAGAAACAGGGATTTGAATGTAGCCTATAAAGACCCAGGGCCTCTGTTGTCTCAGAGTAAATGAAAAACAGGGTTAAACAGTCACCTTCATTCTTTGAGGGGGATAATGACTGAAAAACTAAAAATGTAACTGGAGTTTTTAAATGTTAGTTGTCTTTGTAACTCTTTCAACTCAGCGCATGAAATTAAGAGTCACTAGTCACATGGACTTGCTCTGGGATTGGGGAGTGACCTCAGTGACCTTGTCCAGGCTGACTGTGCCTCCAGTTGCTTCCATCTCTGAGAACTTACTCCATCCAGTTGCTGTGCCAAACATCTGACATATTTTCTCTTAAAGAAACCAAGGTTTGTAGAGACCAGATGCCTGGAAGTAGGAGTGACAGAAGCCTCATTTTAATCTGTATTTGCTCAACATTACAGACCCATTATTCTTGACCAAAGGCTAAACTTCTTGGAAGTTAAGGAACTTCTGCTCCTATATTAGTTGTGACCTTGGCCTCTTACTTTGGCTGAACAATCACAAGGACAAGGACTCCTCTGTCTCAGCACTGTCTCTGAAAATGTGGACACCTGACTTGAAGGTGGCCTTGACTGTGAGTCAGTGAGTGACTCTTAGTAAAAGTTCTTATATCAGGCACAGAGGTGTTCAAGTCTAACATGACATGGAACAGAACTCTTGTGAGTGGATAGGACCCCTCTCCAGACTTCCATCCTGTCTTTGAAGATCCATTCACATGCTGCTTTGGAATTGATACCAAGGGATGCTGGGTTGGGAATTTATGACTGCATTTGGTCTGATATGTGCTGGGTGCACTTCAGTAAAGGAGCCTGCCTTTCTGTGACTCAGAGCCTGTAGACACAGCCACCTGACAGACAGATGCCCTGTCCTATCAGCTCCGGGAGTTTCTCTTGACTGGCATTCTCACTTCTAGGGTTCTTGATAGTCTTCATTTTTCTTGCTCTCTAAATCCATGAAAAATCTTCTGTATTGGTTATTGTGAACCACAGACTCACTTGATGTTGTATCTTTTCGTGGTCTTTAAAATGTTCTTTTTTCGTTTTACTTTTTTTTTTTTTTTTTTAGTTTTCTATCTTGAAATAGTCTTTGATGTCCTAAGCTTCTCACAGCAAATCTTCTGTAGAAATGACTGCCCATCGTGCCAGTGCCAGTGACTCTTCTGGACCTTGGAACCTCATCATTGGAGTCCCTGCAGCTATGGGTGTCATTTGTGATATCCGTCTTGTGATTAATGATAACATGAATCCAGAGTCCATATTACAATTCGACAACAAACTTGAATACTATTCTGCATGTTCTATTTTTCCAGCCTTCTGGTCTTCAATACACTTGAAGATTCTTTGGAGATTTGAATTTGTACAAAGTCCTAAGGACCATGCATCTCCTCTCTTGTTCCTTTCAGTTTTAAAGCTCATTGTGGAAGCTAATCTTTTACAAAATTGCCTCCATTTTAATGAAGATTCAGAGCACTCAAGTTTGCCTGGAAGAGATGGGCACTTGGCTCATTCCTTCCTCCCTCCCTTCCTTCCTTCTTTTCTTCCTTCCTTCCTTCCTTCCTTCCTTCCTTCCTTCCTTCCTTCCTTCCTTCCTTCCTTCCTTCCTTCCTTCTTCCCTCCCTCCCTCCCTCCCTCCCTCCCTCCCTCCCTCCCTCCTTCCCTTCCTCCCTCCCTCCACCCCTCACCCCTCCCTCCTTCCCTCCCTCTCTTCCTTCTTTCTTTTATTCATATAGACCAGCTTCAGCTCCATGGTGATTGTAGGACACTGTGCCTTGTCCCCTTACCCATTACTCCCTGTATGATATCACAGCTCTCTTTTAAAAATTCCACTTGGCTTCATAGGGGTTGACTAACAGATCCTTAAAAAAAGATTTATATATTTTAATGTGTGAATGTTTTGCTTGAATACATGTCTGTGTACAACATGCATGCATGTCTGGTGCTCATGGAGGCCAAAAGAGGGTTTTGGGTCCCTGGAACTGAAGCGATGGATGGTTGTGAGCAGTCCTTTGGGTGATGGGAATTGAACTCTCATCTTCCTCTGGAAGAGCAGCCAGTGTTCCTAACTTCTGACCTCAGATCCTGGATGTAAGTCTTAATGATACATTTTATATAATTTTTATCATTCTATATCTTTAAAAAAAGATTAGTTTATTTTTATTTTTTTATATGTGAATGTTTTGCCTACATGTATGTATGTACACCACATGTATTCCTAATGCCTGTGGAGGTCAGAAAAGGGCATTGAATTCCTGGAACTGGAGTTCAGAACAATTGTGCATTGCCATGTGGGTGCTGGCAATCCAACCCAGTCTTCTAGAAGAACACTAAGTGATCTTTACTAAATCATTTCTCCAGTCCCCAGATAGTTTTAATGGCACAGGTTAAACACACACACACACACACACACACACACACACACACACACACACACACACACACACAAAGCAAATATTTGTGGTCTGGTTCACTGGTAAGACACTGGCTTTGGGATGGGGAAGCAGCAACAGAAACTGTCAGACTAAGGAGGAAGTGGGCCTGGGCTTCGGTTTTAGAAAACTCTTCTTTAGCAACCACTCCCTAACATTGCCTTCCTTTCCTGCCTGTCCCTTGGCACTGGAAAGCGTTTGTGTCTGTCTGTCTCACTCCTTTAAGTTAGGCATTGTTCATGGAAAACAGAACCTTTGTATCAGTTATTGCTGTAAAGCAAGCCACTGAGAAACTTGTTGGCTGAAAGTAACCATTGATAATTTATTTATGATCCTATGGGATGACTTGGGGAGGACTTAGCTGGAGTCTCCTTTCCACTCTGGACAGCAGGGGCAGTGCCCATATATGCCTTTGTGGTTGGTTGGCAAGTCATCTGGTCCTGAGTAACCCACTCATTATTGCTTGGCTGTGAGCTGGAGTTGTGGGGTCACAGGACCATATTTTTCTCAACTTCCAGTTTCTTCAGTGCTGGCTGGCTTCTTCACTTGACAACTGGGTTCTCAGAGTAGCAACAGAGGACTAGGCCTAATATAATGAATGTTTTATGTTTAAAATCAAAGGTAAAATTGCATACCAATATGTGTGTCATAGCACATGGGTAGAGATCGGAGTCCAGCATTTGAAGTCAGGCACTTTTCATCAAGCCTTAGAGTTGAGGCACCTTGCTGGCCTTCCATGCACTTTCTACAAGTCACTGCTTCCTGTTTGCAAATGTTCCATTTGCCTGAGCTGGTCTCAGGGCCAGGGTCAGCACACATTACGTACACACGCATGTGGATGTGCACAGACATGTACACAGCAAGACACACCTCATAAAATATTTCCTCTATAAGATAAAATTTTGGAAGAAAAGGAAAAAACCAAAACTGTTCTCTTTGGTTCCTTGAGAAGGCTTAGGTTAATGGGCATCTGGGAACCAACTCCTGTTCACCCTCCTAACTCTGTGTGGGTTGTACTTTGTCTCTCACTTTCTTTCCAGCAAGTTCCATTCTTTATATTACCAACCACATGTTCTTCCAGAGTCTGGAGTCAGTAAACAGCGATGTCCCTTTGAGCTTCTCTGCTTTATGATTTCTTAGACCTGCATGGGATGTCTTATGTGTCTTTAATTCAACATTGGCAATTGGAGAAGAATGAAGAAGGCCTCAAATTATTGTGTCTCCATGCCAGTTTACTTATATTTTGAAATTTTCTTTCTAATCAAATTACCTAAAGGCAGTTTTGTTGACTGAAATATCTCTATGACAGTATTTAGCCAAGGCTGTGCCTCTGAAAGTCAGATACAGACTGTCTGAGTTTCTGGCCATCTGGGATGGTAGCCAAGCTGGGAGGAGCATGCTAACAAAAATGTTCATAAAGAAGTAAGAGAAGTTTCTCTGGTATTTAACATTGTGGGTGTTTTGCTTTGTTTTGCTTTGTTTTATTTTATTTTTGAATTGCAAGTATATTTACCTGAGCATGGCCCAAGTTAATTGACAGGGGAAATAGTATATTCAGAAGGAAGATGAGGAGGAGGAAGATGAGGAGGAGGAGGAGGAAGAACAAGGAGAAGGAGGAGAAGAAGAAGGAGGAGGAGGAGGAGGAGGAGGAGGAGAAGAAGGAAGAGGAGGAGGAGGAGGAGGAGGAGGAGAAGGAGAACAACAACAACTACAACAACCACCCAAAACACAGTCAACACTATAGATTCCATGCATCAAAGTAATCTAGAATAACCTCAATCCCATTTTGCTTTCTGTCTCACAATTCTGTGGCATCGATCTGTATGTCAAGAAGTCAATTCTGAGAGAACCCTGGAAATACTGCAACCGCATCACAGAATGTTTCTTAATTTTTGGTTTGTAAAAATGACTGCCTTAGTTTATAATTTCCTGACAGTATTCTTTTGAAGAGAAGGGGAGGAGTGCTTCTGGGGTCAAAAAGCTGAACTGGAAATACTTGGGCTTCTGGATCTGAACTTGGGTTAGCTTATCCTTGTACTGATTAGGAGTTGTTTCATCCCTGTTGCTCTGACAAAACACATTCACAAAGAGCAACTGAAGAGGGGAAGGGCTTATTCTAGCTCACAGTTCCAGATCACCAACCATCACTAAGGGAAGCCAAAGACAGCAGTTCACACCCTAGCCATGGTCAAGTGCAAAAAGGAGTAAATGCTTGGTGCTCACCTGGCTTGTGCTCTGCTGAGATCTTCACTCTTGGCACAGTTTACAGCATCTTGCCTAGGGACTGGTGCCCCCCACAGTGGGCTGGATCTTTCTTTCTTTCTTTCTTTCTTTCTTTCTTTCTTTCTTTCTTTCTTTCTTTCTTTCTTTCTTTCTTTCTTTCTTTCTTTCTTTCTTCCTTCCTTCCTTCCTTCCTTCCTTCCTTCCTTCCTTCCTTCCTTCCTTCCTTCCTTCCTTCCTTCCTTCCTTCCTTCCTTCCTTCTTTCTTTCTTTCTTTCTTTCTTTCTTTCTTTCTTTCTTTCTTTCTTTCTTTCTTTCTTTGAGACAGGGTTTCTCTGTATAGCCCTGGCTGTCCTGGAACTCATTACCTTAGTTAAGACAAGCACACAGGCCGACCCACTGTCAACATCATTCACAGATACTCTTTTTACAGGTGATTCTAGGTGGTGTTAAGGTGACAAGTCAAGCTAACCATCATACCAGTTGAACTTCGAGAGGCCTGGGCCCCACCCTAACAGTTTCTGAGGTCTCCCAGGTAAAGCTGTTGCTTGGAAACTGCATCATGAGAACCACTACAGCAGTGCACTGAGTGTAGATACATTAAAGTATAGGGGCTGAGTAGCTTGCACCCTAAATTAATAGGACTAAATATGTTTTGGATTTAAGATCTCTGGATTTGGGGATATTTGCAGATACATAATAAGAAGTCCTGAGACTGAGATCCCAGTCTAAACACAAAATTCATTTTTGTTCATACTTTCATAGCGTAGTAGAGATAACCTTATATAATAACTTGTAATAATTTTGTGCACTTTGCCTGAAGCCCATCACGTGAGGTCACATGAGAAATTTATGACTTGTGCTCTCATTCTGATTCTGAGACTATTCCAAACTTTGGGAGCGTTTCAGATTTCAGATTTTAGGATTAGGACTGCTCAAACTACTGGCAAGGCAGTAAATTAAAATGAACTTTAATTGTGAAATAAATGAAAAGCAATCAAACATTTGAAAAATGCTCCCATGCCTTAATCTTTCACAGTTGTGTATACACACACACACAGATATACACACACAGACACACATACACACACACACAAATGGATACATACACAGGCACACATACACATACAGACACAGACACACACACACACATACACATACACACACACACACATACACACACACATGCACAGTTTGTGTGGATACCTCATCACCTGGCTCCTCATACTACAACCTCTATCATCAGTGCTTTCTGCTGGTCTAGTATCTTAGCTGGAATACCACACAGTCAGAAACTTCTAGCATGGGAAATGTCTTCTATATCTGATTTCCTCCTCATCTTTGCCTAAACTTTAAGCTAAGCCATAGTGGAATCATCTTTCAAGTCGTTTTGTACAAGGCAGTCTCATCATGATATCCACTCTTAATTCCTCCTGTGTTGGCCACACTTAGAGGCATCTCCATTGAACAGTGATCTCTACAGAGTCCATGAGGTGAATTGTTTGCTTTACAATGAATGATACTCATTGCAGATGTTCAATACTCAAAGGATGTACTGGCGAATTTGATTTGAATGTGATTGTGAATGGAGGTAAAGGAATATTTGGGTGTGTAGTTTTGTTATTAAAGGGATTAATATTCCTTCTTTAAATGCAGTTTGCAGGCTAGGTCTTTCTCTTTTGGTACCATATATTCTTTTTATAAAAGGCTTCTGACTATGGTACCTCTGTGATTAAACTTTTAAGAAACCCTTCCCCACTTAGCCAGTGTAGCTCATCCTAGCTAGAATCCACCCTCTAGTGGCCAAAAGCAACATGTAAGTCATAAGAGGAAAAGAAAAAAAAAAAAAAAAAAAAAGGGTTGCATGTATTTCTTTTTGGCATATGGCTAGATTGTAACCTAGTTAACCCAGATTGCCTTCAGGAAATCCTTAGAGAAGGCCTTTCATGTTTACATCAACATCCTACTATAAAAAAACCTCAAGATGACAATCACCTTTACATATGTACGTGCTTCTGGGAGGCAGCTTCACTGCAGAATTCACGCGACTTCCAGTGCTCTTTGTACTTACACTGCACCATCCGCATGCAGGTCATCAATGGTGTCATCTCCGACGTGGCTCTTTGTCCTTATGTGCTTTGGGAGGAGTGTGCTTCTTGCTATCACAGACAGAGCTGGTGGCTCGCTCTAGTACAATGCTGTTACCATTTTCCCCTCAAATATGATTTATGATTTATACACTTAATCTAGAGAAACTTCTGGATTTTAAACAAAACTTCCCTACTAATTGGATAGTATGATTCTTGTTTTGAAAAGCATTTTCTTTACTAGTGATGCCTCCTAGTGTTGTGGCTGCTCCCTGGATCCGAATAAGGTTTGCCCTTCCCTTTATAGACTTTGATAATTCTTTCATCCCGTAAAGTCCATAATGAAGTTAGGCCTTTTCTTGTTATTCCCTGATATCTTACTGTTCAGTCAGGGATTAGCCATAGAATGTGGTCATCATTTCCCTTACAATGCAACCACTATTTGAATTTGTTGTACTACATACATAATATCCAGAAAGTGTGGATGATAATACCCTTCATATTACACAAATAACATACACCATTATGGAAAATTATAAAATGTGGACATGTTTTTTTAAATATATTAAAGCAAATCATTGTTGGTTTTAGAAAATGTTTTTCCAGACATCTTAATGCATGTTTGATCAAACCAGGCATCTGTGAAGGAAAAAATGAACTCTTCTTCATTTATGAATGCAAAGATTACCCTGCCCTATGACTTCATTTTCTTTGCAAATTTAATTCACCCAATTTGACTAGATGTCCTCTCTATTTACTACTATGCATCCTAAGGAGTATAAAATGAACCATTATAAAGAGAAAATAAAGAGCTTGGGCTTGAGTATTGAGCAATGAGTCCAAAATTCTACTTCCAAGCAGGAAACCAGATCCATCTCTGAAGTTACTCTCAGGGGATGCTGCTGTGGAAAGATGGGGTTTGAAACAGGCACAGAAAAAAAGCAAGAGTCCTGTTAGAAAACTCCTGGCCTTTGCTGCTGCTTTGAGAGCTGGGCCACCCAGCTGGGTCCAGTGGAGTGCTGAGCTGGTATTGTTCATTTTTTCAGTAGGAGTGGGGTGGGGGTGGGGAGCAGCCTTTGCTGCCTATGTGATGTGGTATTTTAGAGCAATCAAAATTTAAAAATATATCTTTTTTATTATTTAATTATTTGCTTCACATTCCAATTTCAGCTTCCCCTCCTTCCTCTTCTCCCAGTCCCTCTATATCGCCCCACAATCTATTCCTCCTTCTCTTCTCAGAGAAGGGGAAGTCTCCTATGGATATCAACCAGCTTGGCATATCAAGTTGCAGTAAGATTAGATGCATCTTCTATTGAGACTGGACAAGAGAGCCCTCTATTGAGACTGGACAAGAGAGCCCGGTTAGTGGAGAGGGATCCAGAGGCAAGCAGTATAGTCAGTCAGCCCCTGCCCCCACTTTAGGTGTTCCACATAAGATCTAGCTATACAACTGTTACATATGTGCGGAGGGCCTAGGTCCATCTGATGAATGTTTTCTGGTTGTCAATTCAATCTCTGTAGGCCCTTATAGGTCCAGTTTACTTGATTCTGTAGGTTTTCTTGTGGTGTCCTTGGTCTTGCTCCTTCAATCCATCTTCCTCCCCTTGTACAAGATTTCCCAGGTTCCACTTAATGTTTGGCTGTGGGTCTTTGCATGTGTTTCCATCAGTTGCTGGGTGAAGCCTCCCTAATGGCAGTTATGCCAGGTTCCTATCTGCAAGTAGAGCAGAATATTACTAATGGTGTCAGGAGTGGGTTCCCTCTCATGGCATGGGTCTCAAGTTGGGCCAGTCATTGGTTGGCTCTTCCCTCAAACTCTGCTCTATCATTTACCCCTGTACATCTTGTAGGCAGGACAAACTGTGAGTCTAAGGTTTTGTGGCTAGGTTAGTGTCCCTATCTCTCCACTGGAAGTCTTCCATGGTTACAGGAGATGGCTTGTTCAGGCTTTATATCTCCCATTGCTAGGAGTCTGAGTTAGTCACCCTCATAGATTCCTGAGAGTTTCCATTGTTCTCAGGACTCTCTTCCTCATCTCATCCCTCTTTTTCTCATCCCCCTCCCCCCAGTTCTCTCCCCTCATCCACCCCTAGTCTATTAGTCTAATCTGTTTCTCCTTTAAATGATTCAAGTGTCCACCTTTGTCCCTCCTTGTTATTTAGCTTCTTTGGGTCTGTGGTTTGTAGCATGGTTATCCTGTACTATATGATTAATATACACTTGTAAGTGAGTCCATACCGTGTTTGTCTTTCTAGGTCTGGGTACCCCACTCAGATGATCTTTTCTAGTTCCATCCATTTGCCTGAAAAAACTTTATGATGTCATTGTTTTTAATGGCTGAATAATACTCCATTGTGTAAATGTACCAAACTTTCTTTATCCATTCTTCTGTTGAGCCAGTTTCTGGCTATTACAAATAAAGCTGCCATGAACATAGTTGAGCAAGTGTCCTTGTGGCATGGTGGGTCTTCTTTTGGGTATATGCTCAAGAGTCTTGTAACTGAATCTTGAGGTAGATCTATTCCCAATTTTCTGAGAAACTGCCAAGTTGGATTCCAAAGTGGCTGTACAAGTTTGTACTCCCACCAGCAAGGGAGGAGTGTTCCCCTTGCTATCCTTGATATCATGATCTGTCACTTGAGTTTTTGATCTTAGCCATTTTGATGGTATAAGATGTAATCTTACATTTGATTTGCATTTCCCTTATGACTAAGAATGCTAAACATTTCTTTCTTCTAAATAGTGCTTCTTGGCCATTAGATATCCCTTCATCAAGAATTCTCTGTTTAGCTCTGCATCCCATTTTTTAATTGGGTCATTTGGTTTGTTGATGTCTAGTTTCTTGAATTTTGGATGTCATTTCTCTGTCAGGTGTAGAGTTGGTAAAAATCTTTTCCCATTCTGTAGGGTGCCATTTTGTTCTTTTGATGTCTTCCTTTGCCTTACAGAAGATTTTCAGTTTCATGAGGTACCATTTATAAATTTTTGATCTTACTGTCTGAGCTGTTGGTATTCTGTTCAGGAAGTTGTCTCCTATGCCAATGTATTCAAGGCAAAAATGGCCATCCTACTAATAGCAATCTACAGATCCAATCCAATTCCCTTCAAAATTCCACCACAATTCTTTATTTCTTCAAAAAATAAAAACCCAGGTTAGCTAAATAATCCTGTGTAATAAAAGAACTTTTGGAGATACCACTATCCCTGAACTCAAGTTGTGGTACAGAGCAATAGTAATAAAAACTGCAAGGCACTGGCATAAAAATAGACAGGTTGATCAATGGAATTGAACTGAAGATGCAGAAGTAAACCCACACACCTATGCACACTTGATATGACAAAGAAGTCAAAACTGTACAATGGAAAAAAAAAAGAAAGCATCTTCAACAAATGATGCTGGTCTACCTGGATGTCTGCATGTAGAAGAATGCAAATAGATCTACATCTATTACCCTGCACAAAATTCAAGTCCAAGTGGGTCAAAGTCCTTAACATAAAACTGGATACACAAAATCTGATAGTTTTAGAATCTTCTTGCATTTGGATGTGTGTGAGCCAGGAACAGGTGTCCTAGGTTGTCTCTTTAGGTAATATTTGCATCTTGGGCCACATGGCCACATGGCAAATGGATCACTTGCTTATTCTCTGTCACACACTGTGCTAAGTGCATCCCTTTTGTCTAAATCTTATGGGCAGGGTCAAGCACATGCCATCTTGATGACAGGACAGAAGCCTCTTCCTATGACATATGCCCTTTGTTGCTGCAGATTCCCATGAGTGACCTTCATGGAAGATGTCAATCATTCATTGGGACTAACCTGCAATCACACCTGGGTGGGCCAGAAATTCTTAACGCTCAGCACTGACATATAGAAAACTATGTGTCTAATGAAGAGAAAGTGGTATCAAGTACTATTTTATTTACAAAGGATAACTTGGGAACCAGGAATCCTACAGTATCTGAACACCTCTCAAACTCAGAAACTGCATTCTGCATTACCTGCCTCTTCAGGTGACCCTCCAAGAACAGTGCCCAAGGTCATCATACCAACAGGTGATACAGATCTTTAGGAACTCCTAATATTTCTGTGGGGGACCCTGTTCCCTACCTGGTATAATTTTTTCATGTCCAGGATTAATTTCTGTTCCATCTTATCACTCTGGGCTTTTCTATCTGTATCTATTTTGGCTTGTTTCTTGTCTTCACCTTGACATCTTCAGGGTCCTTGCTCCCATGCATCCTATGTATCTGCCCCCTCTCTCCCCTGATCTGATGCTCCTCCATTGCTGATTTGTTTTTACATAATTTTTTATTAGTGTGTGTGTATACATGTGCACACAATACACATGGATACACATGCCACATCATATGTGGAGGTCAGAGGGAAGCGCCTCTACCTGTGCAGTCATCTTGCCAGCTCTACATCTCTCATAAGCTGTAACAAGATCCGTCTCTTTAGCATCTAGGTTGCTGTTTGGGCAATGAATTCAACAAATAACCATGAAAACAAACTCATTGTTTTCTTCGGGTCATTTCTGTTTTTCTGGGAGACACTGCTAGTTCCTTTTGCTCACTTAAGGCTAGCTTCTAGAAAGTGCTTTGTATTCATTTCTGTTCCATCACTTCCTCCTTCAGCCTCTTCCTCCTAATGCCAGTTTGTAGGACAGAAATTGGCTTCAGTAGATGCCCCCTCTTACAGCCCTCAGAATGATGGCTCAGCAATTCAATATAGAACAAGGCAGGAGCCTGGCGTGACGCTTCCTTCCTACCCTCAGGCCCTATCCATTACCAGGTACTTCTGGTTTACCTTGTAAGTAGATTAGCAATGCTCAGGCGCCACCTTCATTCTTGTTGAGATCCTGTGTTCATTCTGGCAGCCTCCTCAGTGGTCTCTCTCACCCCAAGTTTTTGAAGGGATGCTCTCTGCCTGTAAAGTGTAGGCATTGCCCAGCATCTCCCTGGGCTCCCTGCCACCAGTGAGTTTCACAGGAATTTGAACGCTCATAGGCACTCTTATGAACATAATGGGATTATGCCCTCCATGCCTACACCTCTTAGCTACCTAGGGTGGAGTGGAGGATTTGATGTCCTGGGAACTGGCCTAGACTTGAATCCAAGTCATGGATGTTCACATTTATCTACTCACCCTGACAAGGGGAAAACCTCTTAAAGAAATTTCTTCTTTACTCACGCCTCATTTACTGCAGCTTGACTACAAAGTCAAAACAGATAAAAAGTAGTTCTTTCAAGCTGCCTTTGCCCTGAATTCAGGTGGAGCTGGGGTCTGAGCAGCATGTCTTGGCCTGCTTGGCCTGGGCATATGGCTGCTGGATTGGGATGATCTTGCCAGGTTTCTTTCTTCCAGGCAGCACGAAGCGCACAAATCGCCCCCTTCTTCCCCCCAATGAGACAGGAATGGATGAGTCGCTGGAACTTGTCACACAACGTGTGAGAGCCATCTGGCTACAACAGGAGCCTCAGAATTTTGAATCTTTCAGAGGGTGACAACGTGATGGGTTGGGCAAGGAAGAGAACTAAGGAGTAAACAGTGTAGGCTGCAGCCTCTTCCACTGGGAGCCTGTGGGGGCAGAAGAGGAGCTGGCTGTGGGAGGGCTTGCTTCCCAGTGGAGCAGCAGGTGCTCCGATGGATCACTCTCTTCTCTTGGTCAGCGCCCATGACATCTGTGTTGCGGTACTGAGAGTCACTCCTGGTGGGCTGTGGGCTCCTTGTCTGAAAAGCAGGCAAAACCCTTCCTGGAAAACCCCAGTCCATTTGCTGGAGTGGATGAGGTCAGAGCACCCCCAGTTCTCAGTGTTCTCTATAGGTATAGCACTAGCAGTGTGTGTGTGTGTATGTGTGTGTGTGTGTGTGTGTGTGTGTGTGTGTGCCTGTGTGTTCGTTAGGGGATTTGTTGGATTGGCTTGTACAACTGGAAGATGGATAGTCCAAAGTGGCTGTTAGTATGCAGGAGAAGCAGAGAACTCACTGGGTTCAGTTCAAAGAGCCACCTTATTGTAGTCCCACACAGACACTGAAGGTAGAGAAATTTCTCAGAGGATTCACTGGTGTGGACTGCATTAAGGCACTGAAGAAATTACAGTCTGATGTTCCTAGGCAGTGGCAGGAACAATACATTCATCTTCTCAGGGAGAGCTTGCATTCATTGGCTGGCTCCTACATGTGGTGGTTTGAATGAGAAAGGCCCCCATGGGCTCATATATTTGAATGCTTAGTCACCAGGGAGTGGAACTCTTTGAAAGGATTAGGAGGTGTGGTCTTATTGAAGAAAGTGTATCACTGGGGGTGGGCTTTGAGGTTTCAAAAAGCCCACGCCAGGTACTCAGGCACGCTCTCTCTCTCTCTTTCTCTCTTTCTCTTTCTCTCTCTCTCTCTCTCTCTCTCTCTCTCTCTCTCTCTCTCTCTCTCTCTCTCTCTCTCTTCCCCCATGTGGATCAGGATGTAGCTCTCAGCTACTGCTCCAGAGCATATGTGCCACCATGCTCCATGCCATCATAATCATGGTCTAACCCTAGAAAACTGTAAGCGAACCCCAATCAAACACTTTCTTTCATAAGCCTTGCCGTGGTGTCTCTTCACAGCAACTAGCCACTAAGACACTGTTTCCTCTTTCACTTCCATAGTTCCCCCAGTCTAGGGATGCTGTTAATCACAGTTGAGCTAGTCATTTTCCTTTAGTTCTTCTTTTCCTTGTACAGCTTCTCTGATGTGTCCTCCTGCACACTTGCTTTACTAGTCCTGGAGACAGCTCTCAATACAGTCAACTTGAGAAGAGTTAACATCACATTCAGCCCAGTGGCAAAACTGCAGTAGACTTCTCAGTACCTCAGATACACCAATAGGGGTGCTATGCCCACTCTCACCCTAATCCCATTGTTTGGTATAAATTTAGCTCTCTAGGTAAAACAGCTTTTCCAGAGAGAGTCACTCAAGGGTGATATAACCATATTTCAGTGGCAGATGAAATTTGGGGACTGCTAGTAAGTCTCTTCTTCTCTGATAATTTCATGTTCACTCTTTGTAACAGACTGAAAACTGTATCCTTTGCTCATTTAAAATCATCCTCACCTTAGATGATCTAGGATGGTAGTTCTCAAAACAAAATCTTCCCTCCCGTCAGACAATGACTGGAAACACTTTGATCATTGCATTTGGTCATTACATCTGGAATAAGAGTGTTACTAAAATCCAGAGAACAGAAGTCAGGGTGGGCTTGACACTTTACAGTTCATAGGAAAGCACCCGACAATGAAGTATGCTATGCTCCAAAATATCAATACAGTGTCCTGTTTTCTGTCCCCCTCCCACCTATATTGGAATATATTTCGAGTCCCCAGTGGTTGGCCTGATACCATGTACCAAACTCTTCCTAAATGATCGTCTTTCAGTATCTGCAGGGTCTGGTTCCAGCATACACATGTTACATCCAAGCTCTGGAGATGCCCAAGTGCTTTTAAGAAATACTGTATTTGCATACAATCTGTGTGCTTCTTTTTGTATATTTAAACCATTTCTAGTTCCTGATATTATTAAACACTATGTAATTAGTTGTTTTGTTGTATTATTTAGGGAGTAAAACAAGAAAATAATTTTGTACATGTTCAGTTGAATATAACTTTTCTTCCAAATAGTATTCAACTGTCCCTAGATTTGCAACTTATTCAGAGAATGGACTGTTCTGTGGGGTTCAGCACAGGTACACAGGCATGATTCATGTCCCACACATGATGAAGAGAGATGATGTGGGACTTTTTCATGCTACTGAGAAGGGAATGTGATTTATACCTTACAGTTTATTTCTGTAACTTTCCATGTCAAGTTCTTGGGGCACAATCTACTGTGGGCCAACGAAACTGCAAAAATCACAACTTGACATGAGGGGGGAGAGTACTGCAGAGACATGATTAAGAAACCCTAAATTGGGATGTTAGACACTGAATTATATCCCTCCCCAACTCAGGTTTTGAAGCTCTGACTCCAGCGTGATTGTATATAGCGATAGGGCCCTTAAAGAAGTGATTAAAGATGCTGGGGGGACAGCTCCCATGGGAAATGCTTGCTGTGGATACATGAGGGCCTGAGCTGGGTGCTCAGAACCCAAATGATGGCTCACACAGTTCTAGGGAGTGAGATGGATGGGTCTCTGGGGTTTATTGGCTAGCCAGGTAACTCTGTCTCAAAAAACACGGTAAGCAGCAGGTTGACCTCTGGCCTCGGATATGCAAATACGCACACTCTCATATATACATGCACACTCATAAGCATATACATATATGCAAGAGCATGCACACATGCATGCACGCGCGCGTGCACACACACACACACACACACACACACACACACACACACACACACACACACACACACATTATTAAAGTTCAATCAGGCCCCAAGGATAGGGCTGCAGTACAGTAGCTATAATGAAATACCCCAGCAGCCAGCAGTGTTCACAGGTAGAGGAAAAGTCTTGTGGGCATGGGCACACAACAAAAGCTAAGACAGATCAACCTGATGCCCTTGGCCATGGAGTTCCATTCTGCAGAACTGTGAGAATTAAGTTTCTGTTATTTAATTGATCTAGTCTGTGCTGTTTTGCTATGGTTGCCTGAGCAAAGAGTCGTACTAGGCAATGTGTTTTGGGACATCTTGGGGAAGTTGGAAGAACACTTAGGATTTATTGTATGACATTGATCATTTCTCTACCCTCTTGACTCTTAGTTTCTCCTCTATGAATTGGTATGGGTTGTGCCCGTTTTGCTGTTGGTGGTGCTTTGTTTTTGGGAAAAGGTCTCTAGGCTGGCCTTGAACTCACTGTTTAGGGTCTCATTAGGTCAAGGTTGGCCTTGAACTCACTGTGTAGGGTCTCATTATATCTGGGCTGGCTTTCACTGGGTACTTGAAGATGCCTTTAAACTTCTTCCTGCCTCTGTCTCCTCTGCCTCCAGTGCTGGGATAGTGTACCATGCCTGATTCATGTGGGACTGAAGGAGTAGAATCCAGGGCTTTATGCATACTAGACAGTGTAGCCTACTAACTGAGCTACATACTTCCCTTCAGTTAATAAAGATTCAACAATAACACACACACACACACACACACACACACACACACACACACACACACACAGACACGGGCCTGTCTTAGTTACCATTCTATTGCTGTGAAGAGATACCAATGTCACTCATAACAGAAAGCATTTAGTTGAGGCTTGCTTACCATTTTGGAAGATCAGTCCATGACTCTCAAGGTGGGGAATTATGATGGCAGGCAGACGTGGCACTGGACCAGTTGCTGAGAGCTTACTTACATCTTGATCCTCAGGCATGGGGTAGGAAAAGAGACTGGGCCTGGTGTGAGCTTTGGAAACCTCAGAGCCTACCCTCAGTGATGCACTTCCTCCAAGAAGATCACACAGATTCATCCTTCTCAAACAGTCTACTCACTCGGGAGCAAACATTCAAATGTATAACTGTAAGGGCCATTCTCATTCAATTGACCACAGGGCCTGACACCAACGCTACTGGACTTTGAGAACCTTGCAGGTAGAGGTCTTGTTATACAGCCTAGTGTCTGGGGCCCCTGGGAAGATCAGTCCATGACTCTCAAGGTGGGGAAGCCTGGAATGTCATAGGTACAGTGACCTATTAATAGGGTTTGGATCCAGTAAAACTGTGATGATTTGGTAGATTTCCCATCCAAGAAGCCATCAGCATGGTTGTGAACACTGCAACTGCAGCCCCAGCTGCCAGGCTTCTGTTCTAGTCGAAGAAAAAGTATGAAGAACTCAGCTGAAGACTTCAGGCAGTTCCAGATCATAAGATGAAGATCAGTTGAGAGTAGGGTAGTGACTTCACATTGCAGGGCTGAGGAGATGGCTCAGTGCTTACTGCACATGCTTAAGGACCAGAGTTCAGATCCCCAGCACCTGTGTAAAGAGCCAAGAACAGCAAGCAGCAGGTAGCTGTAGCCCAAGCATTGCGGGTGTAAGCAAGGTCAAGATAGGCAAATCTCTGGAGTTCACTGAGCGATCAGTATAGCTGATGTGGTAAGGGGGTAAGGGCCTGCCCACCTGCCTGTGCGCATGCCCTATAGGTGTCCTGTTTCATCACTCTCACTGAGTCTGGAGCTAGGCTGGAGGTCTTTAACCCCCAGTGAACTCCCTGTCTGCCCCTGCCCCACAGTGCTGAGGTCACAAGTATGCACTGTCTCACTGGGCTTTTTAAATGTGGGTGCTAGGATCCACACTCAGGTTCCATGGTTGTGGAGCAAGTGTCCTTACTCCCAGGAACCACATCTCAGTCCCCCCCACCTTTTTTTTTTTTTTTTTTTTTTTTTTTTTGTAAATTCCTTGGACTAGCCTAAGACCCTGGGCTTAGTGCCCTGGACTAATTTGTTTGCCTGAATTAATTATCAGCAGGAGGTGGCCGCCTCATTTCCCAGAGACCTTTTCTTTTGGAAGGAATGCCTTTTAATTCAAACAGTACAATTTAGGGTTCTTTGGCAACTCATGGAAAGGGTGCCTTGACATTTCTGTAAAGGCATTTAAATGTTACTGTCTCTGAAGAAACAATTTTAGAATATGAAACCTTAACCCCAACCCCCCCACACACACACCCAGGCAAGAAAGAAAAACACTACCAGCTTAATTACATATGTAAAATAACGTTCACGTTTGCTTTTTATGATGCTATTGGAAGATAATTGCACTATTTGCAAATTACAAAATAATTATAGATAATTTCGTGAGACTTGCTTCGGGTTTTTGTCTGTGTAAATGACACCTCACTTTAAAGGGCAAGGGTGCGTGCAGAGCCATGGATTATCCTTCCTGACTGATAAGAGATCCCCCGGGAGAGCAAACAGTTGGAACAGTGCTACCCAGGACAGTCTCACATTGGCATATAAAGGTCCTTTTTGTAGGTGTGAGATCAAACCCAGGGCTTGGTGTCTACAAGGCAAGCAACTTGTCAACTGAGCTATATCCCCAGCATCATAAAAATATGTTCTTATAATTAGGAAAAAGAGCCAAAAGACACTTAATTCTCTCTTTGTATGTTTGCATGTGTGCAAGTACATGTGCACATATGTGCATGGAGTGTGGAGGTGAGTTAGGTTGTTTCTTAGGCACTGTCTATTTCTTTTTTAAAGACAAGGTGTTTTAGTTAGGGATCCTATTGCTGTGAGTACCATGACCAGAAGCAGGGTGAAGAGGAAAGGGTTTATTTGGCTTGTGCATCCACATCACTGTTTATCATTGAAGGCAACTGGGACAGGGACTCAAATAGGGCAGGAACCTGGAGGCAGGAGCTGATGCAGAGGCCATGGAGGGGAGCTGCTTCCTGGTTTGTTTTCTTATAGAACCCAGGACCACTAGCCCAGGGGTCTCATCACCCGCAATGGTCTGGGCCCTCCCCACATCAATCACTAATGAAGAAGATGCTCTACAGGCTGGCTGCTCTACAGTCTGACCTTATGGAGGCATTTCCTCAATTGGGGTTCCCTTTTCTCAGATGGCTATAGCTTGTGTCAAGGTGACATATTTCAGCCAGCACATAGGGTACCTCACTGGCCTGGAATGCGCCAAGTAGGCTAGGCTGGCTGGCCAGCAAGCTGCAGGGATCCATCTGTCTCTACCTCCCTAGCATTGGGATTACGAATGGGTGCCACCTTGCCTGGCATTTTTAGTTTTAGTTTTTTTCTTCATGTGAGTTCTGGGGAATAAACTCAGTTCTTGAGCTTGCAAGGCAAGCAATTTACATGGCTGAGCTATCTCCCCAGCCCTTAGTTCTTTAAATATGAAGTATTTATTGTGATAAAAAACATACAGCATGAAGTCTACCTTCTTAACATGATTTTAAAGGTGCACTGCAGAAGTGCTTGTCATCTGCACATTGCTGTGCACCACATCCTTAGAGTCGATTTACCTTACATCACTGAAACACACTACACATTGTTCAGCAGCTGCCTATTTCCCTTTCTCAAACCCCTGGAAACCATCATTCCATGTTTCGCTTCTGTGAGTTTGACTTCTAACTGTAGGACTGTGAAGAGTTTGTTCTATCATGACTGGCATGGATGTCTAGATAATCCATGTTACAGTTAATGATAGGATCTTCTTCTTCTTCTTTTAAAATTCCAAATAGCATTCTGTTGCGTGGACACAGTACATTTTCTTTAGCCACTGAACTGTTGGTGGAAGGTTAGGTTGTTGCCATCTTTTGGGTATTATGAATTATGCTGCAATGGATAGAGAGAGTGCTAATATTTCTCTGAGATTCTGCTTTTAATTCTAATGGATAAACACCCAGAAATGGGATTGCCTAATCATATAGCATTTTTATTTTTAACCCTTTAAGAACCTGCATATTCTTTCCCATGCAGCTGGTCCATGTTGTATCTCCACCAACATTACACAAGAGTTTAATTGTCCACACAATCTAGAATCATCTAGAAAGAAAGTCTCAGTCAAAGATTGTCCAAGCCAGGTTAGCCAATGGGTATCTTGATCACAGGGATTAAAGTGTGAAGACCTACCTACTGTGGGTGGCACCATTCCCTAGGAAGGGGCTGCTGGGTTGTTGTAAGAATGGAGAAAGTAAGCTGAGCACTAGCATACATGCATTAATTCATTGCTCTTTGCTCTTGACTATGGGTGTTACTAGGTTCTCTAAGCCCCTACACCTGTGACTGACCTGTAGTGATGAACTGTGTCCTTGAATCATGAGCCAAAGAAATCCTTTCTCCTTTAAGTTGTTTTTGTCTGGTATTTTTATCATAGTAACAAGAAAGAGAACTAAGATAAATTCTAACTTGTCAACATCAACAGCTCTTGTAGTTATCTGTTTTTTTTTCTTTCTTTGATGCACATCCTAACAGGTGTGATGTGGTTTCTCCATGTAGTTTTAATTTTGCTTCCTTGATCACTAGTGATGCTGATCTACCTGTCCACCACTACTAGTATTTTACGACACACGAAAATCAAGTGAACTTGGAATAAAGGTTTAAATATAAGATGTTAAGCTAGAAAACTGTTGGAAGAAAACAGCTAGGGAATCCTTAATAGTTCTTGGCATTGATTTCTGGAATATGACATTAATAAGTGTAGGCAATGGTGTAACTAACTCCATAAGGAGTTAGACAGTAACTCCTTACGATTTGTAGGCTGCTGGGTTTCCACTGTCACAGTATGGATACAGATACAGCCAATATGGATGGATGTGGCAGCATCTCAATAAAACTTTATTTGCAAAAATTGTCTGGGATGGATTCTGCTTGTAGGGTAATGCTTGTTGCAGCCTTTAGCTTAAGACTTCCATTCCTGTGTACTCCTGGATGCTGAGCCAGCTCTCCTCAGTTGATACCAGTAACAGCACCCATACCCATCATGATAACAAGCCAAATGTCCTCTGGGTGACAAAATCACTATTAGCTGTGACCTTCTTCTTAGATGGCTGATGACTGAGATAACCTGATAAAGAGTCATGGAAGATGCTTTCCTAAGATTACAGAGAGTAGGGGAAGGTAGAAGAAGAGACAAAAACCCATGGTGGGCTTGTCTTAGGTAGGTCAAGGTTGTCTCAAAGGGACCATTATCACCACCTAAATTTGGAAAGTGGTTCCAAAATAACCTCGATGGTAACACAGTTGCAAAGTGCTCTGTTAATAATGCAAATATGAGCTTAACCTACTTTTGAGGAAGGCACAGGAAACAAAGCATGGGGCACACTAGTTCATCCGAACAGGACTCTGAGTGGAGGGCCTTTTGTGCATCAGAAAGGCTGAGGCTTAGGGTGGGGACACCCAGCATTTCCAATTCCCACTTGTGCAAAGGTTTATTTTTTTTCTGCTTATCTGAATTCAGAACAAACATAGGCAGAGAGCGAATTTTGAAAGCACTCACATGGTTCTCATTGTTTGGACAGGGCCAGACAAGAGTGGCCTGGTTTCACTGCAAATTGGCAGTAACACGTGTTTTTGAAAGTTGGAAACAGCATAATGCCGCATCCCGGAGAATGGTGTCTTCTTGTCTTGTAAAATAAACACCTGTTTTTCAAAACAGAAGCATAAAAGCTGTCTTTATAAAAATTGTTGGGTTTCTTTTCTCCATTCCTATTATTCCCCAGTAATTAAAATATTAAGTACAATTTGAAATTGCACGACATATAGATTTATGTTTTTAAACAAACAAGTAAACAATATCAAAACAAGCCCATGTCTCCACAAGAGTTTCAGCTAAACCCTGGTGTATTCATTTCTCTTTCGATTGGGGAGGATGGGGGAGGGGCACGGGAAGCTTCCTTCTTCAATATTTCTTCGCAAAGATGCATTTTTTTCTTACTAACAAGGAAAAATAGTATGGAAATTGTCTAATTGAAAGGAGCTGTTTGTCATCGTGTGCTAGAAATGCATGCCATCCTCAGTGCCTCTCATGGCCAGAGTTGACACATTTGGTGACTGACTTATCCAGTCCTTGAAATCATAAGTGTGAGGCCAGTAGGTGGCTAAGTGGATCCCTTCTTTCCCTGGGACCATGAAGAAATATGGGAAGAGCTGTGCTTCTCAACAATTCACATTTCCATATACCCCCAAGGGTCTGGCCCCTAAAACTCGCTGCTGCCTGGCCCCATCGCTTCTACGGAATATCCAGTTATCCTTTTGGCAGAGCAGCAGAAAGTAAGATTTTATGAGATGCATCTGACATCAGCTTTTCCTTTCTGTTCCCCAGGTTACCATGGCCTCTACTGTGAGGAGGAATACAATGAGTGCCTGTCGGCCCCTTGCCTGAATGCCGCCACCTGCCGGGACCTCATCAATGGCTATGAGTGCGTGTGCCTGGCGGAATATAAAGGTAAGCCATTTCTCATGCTCTCTTGGCTCTAAGTGACTACACCACACAGAGCTCTCAACTTAGCCTGTAAGACCCTAACTGGGGCATAGATTTGTCTATAATCAAAACCAAATACTGAGGCTGGGATGGTTGATGGGTCCAGGGAGACCCATTTGTAAGTCTCAGGCTGAGAACCCCCTCTCCTGCTTTTCTTTTTCGTACATGCATCTCTGTTGGATGCATATAAAGGTAAAAGAAAATGGAAGGGGTTGTTAAGGTGTGCTGGCAGAGACAGGTCAAAGGCCATGGCTGGTAACAAAAAAAGAAGAAAGCTGTTCTCCATGACCTGGTGGGTGAAGACAGGATGCCCTTGGTGGGAGCTGGCGGAGCCTCATGTATCAGCAAAGAAGTGAGTTCTTATTAAACAAGTCAGCTGGGAGGTAAACGCTCATCTGATTAGATGCCTGTTAATGTCACTCTGGAAAAGCAGCTGACATTGACGGGAGAGTTGAAGTGTGTGGATCATGTTCTAAGCATGCACGTGCATTAACTCACTGAATCCCGCCAGCAACAGCCTCACAAGACAGATGGCAATGTTATCATCATGAGCTGGCCAGTGTGGTTCAGTTCCTCAAGCCCTTCTCAATGCCTTTAACTTGGCTTCTAGCCATGGTGTATAGAGATGGTGTGGCTTCATGTAAGCCCAGATGCTTCAGTCTGACAGCCATAGCTCACAGCAGCTGCCCTGGGAGAGCGGCTCACTAGCTGTTGCATAGTTTTCTACTCCAGAGCACCAGGGCTGGCTTTAGATTTTTCAAATACTTTTGTGTCCCTATTTATGTCCGTTCCCCTTAACCTTTCAACTCCTTTCACTGCTTCCTTGATAGCCTCCATCTGTGTCTTCCTGCTTCTCTTTCACAGACCTTCCTCTCTTTTCTGATCTTTGTGGAAAGCTTTAGGGACTGGCACACTCAGTGAGATGCTCTGGGTGCATGTGGTAACGCACAGCATTATCTGCTGGTTTCATTTGGAATGGGATACCCAGTGACAACCGAAAAGCACCCACTTCTTCAAAGCCACAGGGACAGACATGTTGGTTTATCCTCATGACCTTTCAGCTTGGGGATCTATCAGAACGTGGAGAAAGAGGGAAATTCATTTGATACTGAGAAGAAGAATAAAAGAACAACAAATCTAGTGGTCTAATTAGCTCGTCTTAATCATGCCACAGGTCTGCTGAGCCCAGACAAAGCTCTCAAATGGATTTTGGTTTTCTCTGTGTAAAGTACAAAAAATGATGCATACTGAGATTTTCATATCTTTCAGTTATAGGGTTAGTATGGGCTTCACACAATTAAAACTACCAATACTATTTAGATTGTAGAGCAGTTCTCATCTTTATAAGTAGCCAAACACTAGGCAAATGTATTCTGAATATATATGTTTTCCTATCTACTCTTTTACCTTTGACCTCTAGCTTATACTGTCCTTACTAAGCAAGAAAAATATAGTTGCATATAAAAGCCTACTCATGTCCCTGAAAATTCAAAGGCTGTGATGTTAACTTTTCCATACATTCTCAATGTAGTTGTCTATATTATTGCTCTAAAGTCATGGCACTTCTTCAAAAGCCTTGTATCAAACTATTACCCCAAACACACACAAGGCCCCACCCATATAGGGTAAAAGAAAATTATGATGTGTAAAAATCTTCAAATATACCCAGTCTCCCTCCCTCACCTCCTCTTCCCCTGCTGTGAGCCATGGCTTTCAGAACTTGAGCTCAAATCAGCACTTGCCAGCAAATCTCTCATAACTCCCTGCATCTTAGCTTTACAGTTTTAATTCTAGGCTTACAGTGGGTCCCAAGAGTTCTGGCACAATCTCAGGTGTGCCTATGAGAACTCTCCTTTGTACGCTTATCTGAAATGATAATTGCTAGAGTGTTATTCTGTCCCTTGTTAGTGGCTCTGTGCTTCTTTATGTGCTCTGAGCCTGGACCTTCCAGGGTTAGGATTTCCTAATCCTGTCTGAGGATTTCCCTGTAATTACCTTGTTCTCAGTTTGTCTGCAGTGTTCAACGCTGCCTTTACCATACGCACAAATGCATCTCCTAGTGTAACAGAGTGAATATTCTAGAAAGAGAACAGCTAAAGCCCATAGTCAATGTTTTTTGATTCCTGGAGGGGAGGAGGTTGTTTGAAGACGAGGTTCTTAAGGGGTGTGATAGGAGCTGGGAGACTCATGTTAGAGTCAGAAGAGGAGGTAGGATTCCACAGAGATCTGAGACTTGAGGATCTGATGACTCAGGGGTGCAAAATAACCCCTGAGTTTGTGGAGTTGAATGGTGTGTTGTGGACATACTGCATGTGATCCCAGGAGGCAGAATCGTCTCCTCCGTTCAGGGAAACTGGCTGCTCTTTAAGAGAATTGCATAGTCCAGAGACCCTATTCCATTCTTGTGTGGTTGGGTGAGACTAGTTTTATCCTCCCCATACCAGCAGGCCCTGAGATGTCTAGACTGAGAGGCCTCTCTAGGCCACAGAAGACAGGCCTCAGCTGGCTGCCAATCCAGTTTCACCTTTCTGACTTGATATCCTCCTTCAGCCCCTGCAGGGCAGGGAGCTTATACCAAGAACTCAAAGAAGAAGAAAACAAAATGAGTCTCTAAAGACCCAAAGAGGGCAAGTAAAACGTGATGTGTCTTACTCAGAATTGAATTTGGATCCAGGAAGTCCAAGGGTGGAACTATTTCCTGATAGACATAAAAATACAAAGGGATAAAAAAGTCATCTGAGAAGAGATAGGAGCTATGGAGAAAAGCTATACAGGGGCTCTGAGGACAGAGGCTCCAGAAAGAGAAAGAACGGGCCAGCACGACATGACTATGGCAGGACTCAGGGAGTAGAAGAAACCTGGCTGGAAAGTGGGAGAGATGCAAGGTGCCCAGTGAACAGAAGTTGTGAGTTGCCACTTCCTGGTAGAAGTTCTAACTCCTTGGCTGACCAGAGTATTCTGTGAAACTTTACATGGGTTATAGAAACAGCGAGAGGACTGGGGTAGCAGGCCACATGACAGCCATGTTTAGAATGGTAAAGGACTGGTTGTCAGAAGAGCACCTAAATTAGAGGACAAAGGAAAGATAGTTCATTGGTGAAGGGCTTATTTCGCACGTGCAAGGACCTGTGGTCAACCTCCAGAATGCACATAAAAACAGCTGTCATCTTAGTCCAGGGAAGCTCCTGTCTCTACAGGAGCCTCTGGGCCACACAGGCTTGCTGGTCTAGCCTATTTGATGGATTCCAGGCTAATGAGAGACCTCACCTCTAATGAGATGGATGTCATTTCTGAGGCTGATACCTGATGCTGTCCCTCGGCTTCCATATGCACATGCACCTGCACATATCCCAGCATGCCCACATACATACACACATGCATAAAAGGAAGAAATCACTGTACATTCAAGCATTTGGAAACCCTGATATTACGCTACGTTTTTGGGACTGTGTTTGTAAGAAGTGTCCTCAGGAGACATTTGGATAGTGGAAGGGGAAGAACAGGAAGGAGGTGGGAACATGGATTTAAAAGCAGGGAGTGACCCAGATGGATGAGAGCGAGGCGACTGTGTGAATTTAATGGTGAAGAGGATCGCTTAAAATAGGTGCAACTGCTACATCAGCTAGCTGCTGCCACACAGAGGCTTACAGTACACCAGTCACTTAGGACACCACTTTAAATATATATTAGTTCTGTCAGTCCAGGCATGGCTTAAGGGGTGTCATGCCCAGGGTATCTCAGACCACTGTGTAAGGAACAGCCTGAGCTCTAATAATCTAAGGCCGGAATTGGGAAGGATACATTCACAAGGACCCTCCGGGCTGGGTAGAGTTCACATCCTTTCCTCCGGCTGTAGAATTTAGAACGGCTTGCTTCTTCTGTGGATCCAGATTCTCAGTGTCAGCGAAGATCTGGATCCCCTTAGTGGCCTCTGCAGTCAGGGCAGACCCACCTAGGATGAGCTTTTCCAAGTAAGCTCATTAGGAAGTCTAGATGAGTCTTTAGAAGCTCTGAACTTTCCAATATGCTCTGGAACAGAAGTTCAGGTTTAAGGAGAGGGGATTACATGGGGACAGATGATAGGGACTCATGAGGGGGCATTCCAAAGCTGCAGTAAAGTTCTCTATAATTTTAATTTAGTCTCTATGAGGTGGAGGAGTCACACACTTGTGTTAAAGACCTAAGAGTAGACCAAGCATTAATTACCTTTCTTGTTGCTGGAGCAGGCTTTATCTTCACAGCTTCATGCAAGAACTCCAACCCTGCCATATATCGCACAGTGTTAGTGGCTCTCTAGGATTTTGGCCCCAAACTCCATGAACCTCCCAATCTTGCATTTTCTATACAGCTAATACTGTGAAGCGCTGTCCTCTCAGGATGGAGCCTGTCCCTGTAGGACTGCCGTTGCATACACCATCCTTCACAGGTGGTGGATTTTGAGCCGTGAACCTACTCTTTAATGATATTCACAGTTTAGCCTATGCCTTTTAATCAAATCTGCATTTTCACAAGGCACAGCTTTCCATGTGTGGTGGGATGAGTGAGAGGAGCAAGCAGTGGCCATAACCACAGCCCAATTACAATCCCATCTTGTAGTAATTTTCTCTACCAAACAAATCAATCCACTGAGTTAGTAATTAATTTCTTTTAATTCCCCAGGACATAGAAAGGATACAGCCAGATTGTTTCCTAGACTATAACATGAATTGCTTAGAGAACTTCCTGGTAGAATCTTTGTACCCCTCTAGAATCTTATGAGCCAAGTTTCTATGATCTACACTTCTCTCCATATTATGATCTTCTAAACTCCTGGTGGAATGGTCTGGCAAGTTTGTTCATAGTCTTCTACAGGTTTGCTAGCCACAAATTCCAAACCCTTCCATGTTTGTCTTGCAAGCCAGCCTCAAAGGCCTTGGAACTTAACTGACACATTCATCTTGCAAGCCAGACTCCAGAAATTCTCTGATGTATCATATAATTCATAACAATTGGTCAGATTTATCATAGAAACTGCTTTTTCTTTTGGTACCAGTTTCCTCTGTTGGTGACATAGATCTGACAGTGACAAAATATCAGATAGAAGCAATCTGAGGAAGAAAGGGTTTGCTCAGGCTCACAGAGTGAGGATGGCATCCATGGGCAGAGGAAGCCCGGTGGGAAGAATATGGGTTAGCTGGTCACATTGCACATGCACTCACACAGAGAGAAAATAAAATGAAAATAACAGTTAGGAAAACCAAATACCCGATTTGTTTATTTTCCCTTTATTCTTCGCTCATACATTATATCCTGATAATAATTTCCTCTCCTTCCACTCTTCCCATCCCTCATCCCACACCCCCGCTCCCCTCCAGATCCACTGCTCCTCTGCTTCCCTTCAGAAAAGCACAGGGCTCCTTGTGATATCAACTAGACTAGGTACAAACCCTCATATCAAGGCTGGACCAGGCAGGCCAGTAGGAGGAAAGGGGTCACAGATGAAGGAAAAAGAATCAGAGAAACCAAACTCCCGCTGTTAGGAGTCCCATAAAAACACCAAACTACTACACAACCTCAATGTATATGCAGAAGACCTGGCTCAGGCCCACACAGGGTCCGGGACTATTAATCTCTTCAGTCTCTGTGATCCCCTGAACCCTGTTTAGTTAATTCTGTGGGCAGTGTTCTCATGTCCTTGGCCACTCTGGCTCCTGCCATCCTTCCTCCCCCTTCTCTTTGGGCTTCTCCTGGCTCTGTCTACTGACAAATAATATTATTAAATGGACTGGCAAGGTGGCTCAGCAGGAAAAGGTGCTTGCCACACAAGCCTGCAAACCGGCACTCAGTCTTGAAACCCACATCAAGGTAGAGCGAGACAAGTGATTCCACAAAGTTGTCTTCTGACTGCTAAATGTATGCCATGGCTTTGGTTAATCCATGCATGAGTATGTGTACATGTGCGCACACGCGCGCGCGCACACACACACACACACATGCATGCAAACTAATAATAAATTTAACTAGAGAAGTGGAGAGAGATGAGAGCCAGTGCCCTGCCCACTTTTTTCTTTCCATGCAGTCTAGGACTCTCACCCAGGGAGAGGTACTGCTCACATTTAGGGTGGGTCTTTGTGTCTAGAAACTTCTTCACAGACACACCCAAAGACTTTTCAGTGGTGCCAGAACAGTATTTCTCATGTCCTATAGATCAGATATCTCCATTATGATTTATAACCTTACCAAAAATTGCAGTAATGAAGGAGCAATGGAAATAATTTTATGATTGGGGGTCACCACAACATTGAAGGACTGGATGAAAGGATCACAGTGTTAGGAAGGTTGAGAACCACTGCTCTAGCACCTGTCAAGTTGACAATCAACACAAGCCATGGCAGGAAGCAAGTTTAATTAATGGTGCTTTCTTTATGGAGACACTTGGGATTAGGTCACAGTGAATACTACTGGACACAGGGCTGAGCTAACCCAACGTGCAGCAAATGGCAGGGCTTTTAGAAGTGAGAGTAAGGGCTGATGGGAAGGAGGAGAGGAAGGTAGATAAAGTTGACAAGAGACAGAGGGGCAAGTTCTTTTGTTTACTCTAACGGGAAAGCAAGGGTCGGAACATCATCTCTGCAATCATCTGCCTTACTCTCCCTACAGAATGGGCAATGCAACTGTCTGCAGAAGCATTTATGCCACTGGTATTCATGCATAAAAATCAGTATAAGTGGTATAGTAAGCACCCAGATAGGCTGACACCAATGCTACTAGTAGTTGTTTGGAGTTAGAACTTTAATAGCTGATGGCTTGGCTTTAACTTCATACCCTATGTGTTTTCTAAGTGGCTGGTTTGGATTTTTTTGTTTTTGTTTTTATTTTTTTAGTTATTATACATTAATATAACTGCACAAGGGTAATGGGAAGTTAGGCACATAGAGCCCTAAGAATGTGTGAAAAGGGAAACAGGGTGAAACTTCTGCAGGTCTGAAAACCCATCACAATGCTACAAGTACTACTACATTCATATGTTTCTGGTGCAAGAATGGACAGACAGTCCAAACTGCATCATGACCCAGAAACCATTGTCTGCAATGATGATGCCTAGCTCTTAAAGGAACATTCCCCATGAATGTGAGGCGAATTTCATAGCCTCAGAGTATCAGAAAGTCAAGGTATAGCTTCACGTTGGATTAATTTCTATTTCTTTATAGCAGAATAAATGTAATGATTATTCAATATTTGTTTGGGATTCTTAGTGACAAAGTTAGAAAGAAAGCATTTCAGTTTTTAATTATGAAAACATGCCAGTGATTAAGAATGCTCACAAAAGCAATATATAATTGTTGTCGTTTTCATTCTAATTGTACATACTTGTAATTTTGTATTGTGCTGGCACACAACATGATAATCATACTTAATTTATACAATGCTGGGAAGTCTTTCTGGTTTTATTTTTAAATGGCTACATAATGTTCCCATGAAGGAATATTTACCAATCCCTTTGTTACACAGCTCATTTGGTGACTTACTGACCGTACCTGACATGGGTCCGTGATAAATGACTCTACCACGAATATTTTTGTCCATTTAACTTTTATACCTTCTGAGTTTAGGGGGAGTGGATAATGTCTTAGAAATTATATCACCAGGTTAGAGGTTTGGTCACATAGTATCTTTGTTGCTGAAGGAATGATATTTATTTTTTGGATAAAACCTTGTCTTTTGTTACATGTTTCTTAAAGAGTGAACAGGGAGTTCAAGTGCTTCTCTTGCACTGTGATTTATGCAGACATGAGCTGAATCCAAGTTTCCCCAGCTTTGTCCATCACTTCACTAGGGGAGCAGGCCTAGGCCAGCATGCTCAAGGAACAATACGGCTATGGTTGAGGTAGCAACTGAGTTTCTTAAATGGTCCAGAAGATGGTGAGCTCAGTCACGATGGAAAACTGGGAAAGTCTTCAAGAAGAAAGTAGAATTTGAATGAAATAGGATGACACCGCAAAGCAAAATTGAAGTGCAAAGAACACATCTAAGGTCAGGGATGCAACACAGGGGTGCAGAGCTTGCTTAGTAAGCTTGGGTCCTAGGTTCAATCCTTAGCATTGCAAACCAGAAAACAACAGCCAGGAAACTGTAATACAAAACAGTAGTCCTCCAGGAGTATTTTAGTTAGTTGTCTTTACCTAGCCTACCTTTCTGGGAGATAAGCATGAATGGTTTTCAGCTTTCAAATACAAATTGTAAGTAATTTGGGTCGAATGGGGAAATACAATTGGCACATCACTCATTGTGGTCTAGGTCATTTTAAAACTAAATTCAGGAAAGAACCCTGTTAGAATAAAAAAAAATCCCAGAAACATAATTGTTGATCTTTTAATATGAGAAGTATGAATTATTATTAGTTTTGCTGTTTATTTTTGTTTGAGACTAAACATGTTTCATAATTGTGCATGCTCAGTCTCTTGCCAAGGGGTGATACATATGTCAGTCCTCAGACTTAGCTTCAAGTGTGTGGACCTGGTTTTCCCTAACAAAATAGGATGTTTTGGAGGCCCATTTGGAATTTGGAATGACTTCTCATTCCTCTGGCAATCCCACCTGCGTGTCAGCCAAAGTACACTGGCTGGCTGTCATCCTTTGTGTGAGGACAGGGTTATGGTAATGTAGTTGCAGTTTCTTGCATGAGTTAAGATGTGTGCTCTGCTTTGAAGGTGCTCAGAGGTCTGAGGGGGAATCAAGGAAGGGAAAGGATACATTGTGATTTGACACAGGAGATTCTGTGACAATGAACATCTTAGCAAGCACTCATCACACAATGGCTAAGCCTGGTTTGGCTCCGGGAAGGTCCAGGGAAAGGGCATCTGTCTTGGGAATAGACAGAGGAGTTAAATCAGGCAAAGTCCAGCTGAGAAAGAGGTGAAGGCAGGCACATTTGGTCAGGGATTTAAGATGAGTGAGCACTGGGTGAGCATTCTGAGGAATGGTGGGGAAGGTGTGAAGGTGGGCCCCAGAACCCAAGAGGAAGGCTTGAGCAGGAGGAACCCCTGAGTATACCAAGAGTAACCATGGTCATCTCCTCCCTACACTTACTTTCCAGCACAAAGCTACTCTGTTCTAATGACCTACAGGGCAATGTGGCTGTATTTTTTTTTTAATAGAAGGATTATAGTCTTAGACTATAGATTTCTATAGTCTTAGACGATAGAAATGCAAGCGACTCAAGTATGCAGCAGGGACTGTGAGCCCTTCCCAATTCATAGGAATCAAGTTTCTGCTAAGAAGAGCTTTTTGTCCAGCCTTGCTGCCAAAAATCTCTCAATGAGTGCTCGGGTAACTGAATACTTTAATCTATTAAAAAAGAAAAAACAACAGTGATTAAAGTTATTGCTAAAGGAAAAGAAATCCTAATACATGGAAGATTGCAACTATGTGTTCATAGCTTTGAGGGTTTTTAGTAAATCTATCTCATTGGTGACTTTGGTCACAAGGTCCTCTGGTTTGATAGCCAGGAATGCATATTCTGTGGTGGTGTTCACCTGGAATCCTGGTACTTGGGAGGTAGAGGCAGGTGGATCAGAAGTTCAAGGTCATCATAGGCCATACAGTGAGACTTTAATGTAAAACCAAAAGCATAAGGCCCAAATCCAGGGCTTTGAGTTGACTTTACTATCCCAACCTATGAGCTGTGGGAGTGTGTGGAAGGGCCAGTTGGTTCTGCAGATCCAGGGGCATCTCTGTGAGGGTCCAGTATTGATAGTGTATTAGAAGCTAGAGACATTGAACCAGACCAATGACTCAATGCAGCGAACATTTGCAAGGAAAGCTGTTTGGGTAAAAGGGTGTACATCATGTGACACACAGCAGGATTCATGGAAGATGTTTTATATTTTTTTTTATTTTATTTTGGTGGGAGGTTATAAGATATGGAAGGACTGGGAAACCAGTGGGATTGGGGTGCATGTGAAAATCACAAAGAATCAATAAGAAAATATGAAAAAAATAATTTGCTATTAAGAAAAGTAGGTAGATTAGATGATAGAGAGATGATAGATAGAATATAGGTAGATACAGTTATTATGTACAAATTGTGGCCTAGAATTTGCTTTTTAACATTATTTGGAGAATGTAGTTAGCTCTCTTGCCCTGGCTGGACTGGCTATGGATTTCTGGGTGCTGGATGAACGTGACCTCCTTATAGCTATTCAGGTCAGCTGGCCTTCTCCCTGAACTTTGGTGGTGGCTTTATTTCACATTATAGCTGGATCTTTTTGTTGCTTGGTTTCCATTGATCAGCTCAAAGGACACTTGTGGTCTTTGAGATTTCTAAATTTTTGGATTATAATATAATTACATTATTTTCTCCTTCCTTCTTCTCCCTCCAAGCTCTCTCATACATACATTCTCCTTGCTCTCTTTCAGATTGATGGGTCTATCTATCTATCTACCTATCTATCTATCTATCTATCTATCTATCTATCTATCTATCTATCTATCTATCTATCTATCTACCTATCTACCTATCTACCTATCCTGTTCAACTCATATAGTATTATTACTTCTATGTATATATTTTCAGAGTTGACCATTTTGTATTGAATATTCAATGGGTATGCTCTTCCTTGGGGAATTCTCTCTCTCTCTCTCTCTCTCTCTCTCTCTCTCTCTCTCTCTCTCTCTCTCTCTCTCTCTCCCTCCCTCTCTCTGAGACAAGGTTTTGAGCTTATTATGGAGTCAAGGGTGACTCTAAAACTTCTGATTCTCTTGACTCAAACTTTGGTGTATTGGGATTGTATGTGTGTGCCACATACATGTATGTGTGCCTGGTTTCTGTGGTTTGAGGGATCAAACACTGGGTGAGCTACATCCTAAGACTCTAGGAATGGAAGCTTCAGGTAGAGACCATGTACATCCAAGTGCAGAAGTAAGTTTCATATTACCAAGACAGGGAGGTTCCCTCCAAGGCCCTGGACACAGAGAGGAGAGACTTCTTCCCTCAGGTATGAAGCAGTGAGATCAGGGAAACACTTGGGAAAAATTCCAGACAAGATGCTGATCAATGCTTGACTATGACAAATATTCAACACAGATCCAGAAATTAAGGGCTGCTTTTCTAAAACGGTTTGCTCAAGTAGGGCGATCTCTTGTGTAGGCAGGAAGTCCATTTTATATTCTTCTGTCCCCCTTTCTTGAGCCTCATTTCTTAAGGCAGTGACAAAGAAAGGAGAAAAAAGGACAGCAATGTGTCAGAGCCCACAGGATGAGTCATTGGGTGTGGCAGTCACTTGAGCAATAGAAGCTGAGGAAGGAAGTGGAGGGCAAGTGAGGTCAGCGTCACATTGCTCTTATTTGCTTCATGCTCATTTTGCTTGAGACTGTCAGGATGGGCACTTCATTGTTCCTGTTCTCACCTGGGACAGGATGTAAGATTTTTTTTCTACTTCAAAGAATCTGGGATGACTCCTAGTCTCACCTTCGTTGTCATTCAGCAATGTTGAAATGTCTCTCTAGTTGTCAAACACTTTTGTGTTTCCTTTGGAGACTCAGTGTTTGCCATTGGGATTTTTTCTTTTATTCTTTGAGATTTCTATACATATACACAATAAAATATTGTCATATATACACTCTATCTCCTTTTCAGTCCCCCTATCTGTTCAATACCTCCTCCATAACTTCATGCCCCCCACCCCCACCCCCAGCTACTCATTAAAGTCAATTACTGCTGCCTAAATGTTCATGAGTGTTGGGGCCAGCCATTGAGAACCTTTAACTTTCAGGTTTTTGACTTCCTAGAAATGCCATAGGTTTTGGGATATGTAGAGAACACGGAGATAAGTTTTCTTAGTAGAGCCCATGGGCAGGAATTAAAAGGATTAAGTTTGTTATTTTCTAATAAGGCACATATTTTAATGCTATTCTAAAGCAAGGAGTGGGCACACACACATTCATATACGTAAAAGAACAGATGCATATGTGTACATATGCACATATTCATTCACATATATACATGCATACACACATGCACATATAAGCATACACACAAACATGCACACATATCATACACATATGTATACAACACACACATATACACATAGATATGCACACACATACATCACACACACAGGTATATATACACATGCTCTCACACACACACACACACACACACACACACACACACACACACACACACACACATCATGAACCTATCCCCAGTGCAGTCACATGCTAGTGAAACACCTCCCTTTTGAAGGCTATAGGAACCAGAGAGTGTTCCATGAGTCACCCTCTCTTGTTTGCTTCTCTGCAGGAACACACTGCGAACTGTACAAGGACCCCTGTGCTAACATCAGCTGTCTGAATGGAGGTACCTGTGACAGCGAGGGGCTGAATGGCACGTGCATCTGTGCACCCGGGTTCACAGGTGAGTGATCCAGGAGCATGCTTTCAAACTCACCACACAGTCTGTGTGGTTGCCAAGGTTAAAAGACCCCAAACCCTCTGCCATGAACCACTGCCAAACAGGGATGCCTTTATAAAATGTCAGGAGGCATTGCTTCAATGAGATCTATTTTAAAACAATAGACTGTGTTGTCATTAAAGTAGGCTCTTCTGAAGTGAGCATTTGTCATTTAGATTTGCTGCAACTGCCATCCCTGTGCATTTCCAGAGTAGGAGCTTTGAAGCTTAAGCCAGAGGCATTTAAGAGAACACTTGAAAGTGGTAGTATTAATGTAGTGTGAAGGGGACAGGAGTGTGTCTTTTGTGCAAGCTCCATTCAGATACTGTTTTATTTTTATTGAATGTGGTAAATGTAACAGAATTTTGAGAACTGTAGACAATTGATGGTATTGGGGAGGAAGGGTTCAAGGTCATAATGGGAAGACCCACTGGAGTGGGCTGTGACAGTTGCAGACACAGGAACTGGGTTCACTCAAGTCTCTTGGTGGCTTCTGAACACTGTCAGGGAATTAAGTCTATATCAGGGGACCCAAGCTAATAGGATTTGTTATCCGTGCTGTACCCACATGTGTGGGTTAAAAGTGGGGGCCCTCAGGAAGTTTGACTGCGTGCACCTCAGGCTGGGCGGGTGTTAGGCTGTGAGAAGCAGCAGGATCTGTCTCCAGGGGTGGGGAAGCGCAGTCTGAGGTTCCTGAGAAACTTCTGGAGTTGGCTCAAGGTTCCCCGGGCTGCACAGAGGCCAGGGGTGGCAGGTTCTAGCTCTTGGGCACTACAGCCGCTGCTGGATGCCATGGAAGAGCTGAGAACTGAGTGGAGGCCCGTGGGGCTGGCCTGGGGCCAAAGGGGAAAGCTGGGAGGAGAGATCTGGCTGGGTCCCTCGTGGGTGAGAGTGTCCTAGGCTTGCTTGGGCAGGTGGGTTGGCTGTGAATGTGTCTGGGAATGCAGAGAGGCCTCCTGCTTGAGATTAGGCTCAGCTCTTTAGGGGAAGACCTGCTCCATTGTCATCCCCCCCTGCCCCGTCCTGATGAGAAGAGGCAGTCCATGGTTTTAAAGCATTTATTGTCATGGTGGAGAGTTGTGCTGAGTGAAACTGTACCCCAGGAGGGCCTGAGGCTTTTGCAGGAAGGAGTGTCTGGGAAGGGAAGCTTAATTGGCTAAGCCCTTCAGGCCTTTGGGTACCTCATTAAAATGGAGATCTGTAGTCAAGTCCTCTACCTGTGGAGGGGCTTGGGGCATTGCTCTACGTGACTGAAGGACACAGAATTATGGAGAGCTGAGGCCTTGTGTCAGGAGCCTGGTGTCTAAGAGCATGGCAGGCAAATGCCTTCTGTTCCTGAAACCACAAGAGTCCAAATTTCAACCTTGGTTTTCCCTCTAGAGCTCAGACTAAAGAATAAGATAAGGTGAAGACTGGGGACATAGCTTAGCAGGTAAAGTGCTTGCTGAGAAAGTATAAGGACCTGAGCTAGTTACATCACTGGGGCCCACATACAAAAGCTGAGTGAGGTGGTACACTTGTCCTCCCTGAGCTGGGAAGGGGAGACAGGCAAGCTCACGGACCAGCTAACTTAGCAGCATGGCAAGTTCCAGGTCAGTGGATGACCCTGTCTCAAAACACAAGCTGATTGGTGACTGAAGGACAGCACTCAAGG
This sequence comes from Mus caroli, assembly GCF_978045245.1. NCBI lineage: Eukaryota > Metazoa > Chordata > Mammalia > Rodentia > Muridae > Mus > Mus caroli. The sequence goes on along the minus strand of NW_028227256.1, from coordinate 81,469,556 downwards.
TGGCCCTCTGGTGTCCACACACATGAGCATTCATAACCACACACATATCCATATGTGCATACACACATTCACTCCACACATACATGCACATAAGAAAAGAACACAAGGTCTATAATTTTGGTACATTGTTAAGTTAACAAAGGCAAAGGGTCCCTCTGCTATGAGGTTGGGAGAAGGCTGTGCTTAGAAGGAGGAGGCAGGTGCTCTGTAGAGAAACACGTGGCAACCTCTGATAGGGGCTCCTTTGCTTAGTCTTGACCTCTCCTTCTGGGACACCTCAGCCACCTCGACACCCTACAGCATCTTGCAGAGTCCACTGTCTAGTCCTTTCTGGGAATCCTGAGCTGTTTACCCTTGGGGAAGGGTGCCAACAGCCAAGTGGCTGGGGAGGACCAACTTCTGATCTTATTATTTTCCCCCTATTTCTCTGTTTTACATCCTGTGCTTTCCTTCTGGGTTGTCCTGAAACTGAGAAATGGGCTTGCTCCAGAAAATGACTTGCAGATGGTTTTGTTTATCTGATGGCTTATAAACACAGAGAGACATTTATATATCAGTCAGTGGAGGCAAAAAATGTGGTGGGGGAGATTCCTGGGTCTTTTCCAGATATTTCTCTCTTACCAGTAATAAATAAAAAGCATGCAAGAAATTAGAAGATTTAAGGTTATTGAAATAACTTACCCATTAGCATCATACTGCTGGAAAATAACTTCATTAACATATTGACATCTGAGAGTTTTCCTGAAGCTCTATGTATAGATTATGGAATACAGTGTAGGTGTATACATATATGGATACAAATGGGATCATAATATTCATGTTATTTTGCAGCCTACTTTTAACAAGAGTCAATGAATAAGTAAATAATAAATGTGTTTTCATATCAAGAATTACACCTTTAAATATTTTACTGTTTTATAATTTTTTTGTGTATGGAGTGTGTGTGTGCATATATGTGCAGGAACCCCCACTGAGGCCAGAAGGGACCATTATATCCCTGGAGCTGAAATTCTAGGTGGTTGTGAGCTGCCCAGTGTGGGGGTGAGAACAGAACATGAGTTCTTTGGAAGAGCAATGTGTGCTCTTCACAGCTGAGACATCTCTCTAGCTCCAGTGCTTTTACTTCTAAAGTGTTTTTACTGGTTGTCCTGTACTCAATTCTGTGAAATGCCACGATTTGTTTTTAGCTCATCTTAAGTTTGATTTTTGGCAGTTAAGAATGTTTCCTTACTATAAACAATAATGAAAGGAATGTCTTTACACGTGTATTCTTCTATGTACACTACCTCCCCCACCCCTTTTAGTACAATTCCCGAGGAATAGAAACTCAGGGGTCCAGGAGAACAGATTCTTACATATATGTCATGTTCTCCAAGGAAAAACAAAACAAGACAAGCCAAAAATGCTAACTTCATACCTAATGACATGACTGTCTGTGTCCTTGTCTGGACATACATCCTCCAGAGTTATCATTCCTGTACGCAGCTGTGTCTTTTTAATTGTTTAGTTTGAAGATCTGCTGTTCTAAGAGTTGAAGACTTTAGAGACATATTTCTTATCAGTTGTGTTCCTTCTTTTGTGAATACCCTGTTCAGAGCTGTGTCTGCTTTTCTGCTAGGATGCTCACACTAATTTCTTTAGCTGTTTAGTTTGACTGCGTTAAATCTTATCTGACAAGACCATAAGTATTTTCTCTTTGTCACTTGCCTTTCAGATGTGCACAGAGTGTTCTGTTTTTACATGTATTATATTTCAGCTTTACATAATTAACTTGACTTCCTCCCCCCCTTTTGTCCTTGTTTCTCAAATGGCTTTCACTCTCCAGGTTTTATTAATATTAGTATAGCCATGTGTGAGTTGAGCATTCAAATCTTTAATCCATTTGAAATTTACTTTGAAAAAATTTCTAGGTGAAAAGTGTAATATTTACTGTAGTGTTTATTTTTGTTTGTTTGTTTATTTATTTAATAATCACTAAATCAATATTTATCTTATTTCCAATGTGTTATTTTAGTAAACTGTCTTGGAGATCTTAAGCACACAGCAAACACATAGATTATCTATTCTTTTCTCCTTTAAATGTTTAAATGCTGGACAGCACTTCAAACGATATTGTTACCACTATAAGTTGTTCTGCCTGGAAACTGTGGAATAGCTTTGTTTCTTTATATGAATATATGTATTCTTGTGTGTGCAGTGCCCACAGAGACAAAAAGATGATATAGGACCCCCTCTGGGATTGGAGTTACAGGTGGTTTAAACCACCATGTGGATGCTGGGACTCGAACCCTGGTTCTCTGGAGCCTTCTCTTCAGCTTCTGACCTTCTTTCCTTTTTCTTGTCTACCTGATTTTCTCTCAGAGTATCTGAGGTTTGGTAAAACTTACAATTGGCCAACTAGTGAGTGGCTGAGAACCTCTTCATTGATGGAGCAGAGTGTGTTAGACAAGTAATGTCATTTAAGCAGGAGAGAGAGCTCCTCTGCTCTCCAAGCCTGGCATTCTTCTGCACAGCTCTTTCTATAGGACCATGACCTGGTATAGGTCCTCCCTATTTTTCAGTTCTTGGATTGGCATCCACCCTTTTCTCCAAGGCTTTGTTAATCTGTTAGCCTTATAGTGAGAGCTCCCTAAGGCTTTAGCTTGAATTTCTCTATGGCAAAATGATGTCAAACATTTTTAATGTATCTCTTTGGATATCTGCATACCCTCCATGGTAAAGGGTCTCTTCATGTCTTTTGTAGTTTTTTTTTTTTTTTTTTTTAAATCATGTCACAGCAAATCAAGGCCCCTTTCTATCCTTGTAGTTGTGGCTATTGATGACCTCGGTCACTAGCTGAAGTGTTTGTTAGATTTTTTTCCCCCCACCATTTCACTTTCTCTCCTTTTCCATGCTACACTGTGTGGAAGGACATCACTTGGCATTGCCTACCCTTAATGAGAGGCCTTTGCTCCTCTGTATTAGGGTGGGGTCACCAAAGGACTATTTGGAATTCTTCTCTGTGAGAGATTTGTTTATTCTCTGCCATTTATTAGTTTGCTCAATCATTTATTTATATTAATGAGGACTCATGGGTACTTAGTGTATGGTTTGTGTTACAGAACAACACTTTTTAGTTTATTTTACTGCTCACAGTGTTCCTACTTTGGGTACTGGGAGGCCTTTCATTTGGCTCCTGTGCCCCTTCTACATATCTGCATATGGGTGTGGGGGTTGCTGGTTTGTTGTGTTTCAGGACTTGCATGCTTTCTGACCTTTTAGGACTCTTCAGTCTCATCCTGTCTATTTCCTGCCCCACCCTGGAGTTATCCATTTCTCTAAGGTCCCCTGGATCCTTATTGAAGAATATTAGAAATAAATTCTAGGCACTAAAAGTACTTGTTGCCATTAGGATGTCACCGCGTTTAGACACCCTAGAGCCTCTTGGCTGACAAGGAAGTGTATGTTTGTATACTAATGTGTGCAAATGGTCCATGTGCATCCCACCATGCACTTATCTGGACCTATCTTGTTTAATGGCGGTTAATGGTGATATCCAACTCTAATCCAGCACCACAGGAATCCTCTTGGTCTTTTCTTATTTACCCATAACTCCCCACACCAACAGCAACCTAGGTAGTTTCTACTTCCAACATCCATTCAATTGTCTTTCAATTCCAATATGGGCCATAGCAGTAGCAAACTTGCTACCTTATGTTCTTTTAGGCAATCACTTTTCCAGCTAGAATAGAGGGTGTGCTTATCGTTTAATTAGTTTAACCAAGCCTAAGCAGGCATGGTGGTTCAAACATACAAATCTCGGCACTCCGGAGGTGGAGGCAGGAGGATTCAAGGTCACTATGTATCCTTTGCTACATAGTGAGTTCAAAGTCAGTCTGGACTCCGTAAGACCCCATCTCACCAGGGACAGCATTCTAACGCAACTCCTTTCCAAAGTTATCAGGTCGGCATCCCACGTGTTTCAGCCCTGTCCTGAGTGAGGCCTCTCTGGTCTTGTTACTTTGCTTCACCAACTGCGTTCCTTTATGGAATTTTCCAACTAGACATTATTTGTTTTGTTTTGTTTTGTTTTGTTTTTTTCCTTTTAAACTTTGTTTCATTAGTTACAAAGGCCACCTGTTTCCTTTCATGGAACTGCTTTTGAACCTTGGTCAAAAATCAGTTGGCAATATTTGTGTTGGTCTATTTTGAGTTCCTTCGTCTTTTTTGTTGATCGATGTTGCCTGTTTAATTGCCAATACAGCCTTGACATCTGAAATCTACTGTAGCTACATGGCTTTTAAAAGTGGACAGGTGGACTTCCTACATCATCCCCTCCTCCTCCTTCTGGTCATTGTATGTTAACACTGTGAGTGGTGGGACTAGTTTTATAATGCCAACCTTTTTATGTTGATCACTTTGTTTTGACCCTCGACTGGAGTGATTGTTGTGTCTTGCTGCTAAGATGAGACCCTCATCTCACCTTCACTGAGGCATTCTGAGCAGTAAACCTTGAATTCCTCCTCCTCTGATTCAAGTTTGGGAATTTTTGTCTCTCACTCTAGTTCTAGGCTTTTAGAATCCAATGCACACATGCTTTTTAAATAGCAAACTCTAGTGAGGCAGCATCAGTTTGAGAGACAGTATCGCACTGGGGTGGGAGACAGCATAATACTTTAGTATTTCACCTGCTTTATGTATCTGTCTTCCGAGGCAGCATTCCCAACACGTGATCTTGGCCTTGACAAAGTCCAGCTTTTGTCTCTTTATTTCAGCAAGCCACTGTGGCTGAGATCTTGCTGCTGGTGGACCTCAGGGGGACTGCAGCACACAGCTGCCATGCTTTGCTTTTTGGTACTTTGGAAGGTCTGGTGTCCAATTCTTCCAAGACTTTTATTTGTCATATTTCATTCAGACTTTTAGTTTATAGGGGTGGCTAAGACAGGTTCCAGTGGAAAAGTTCTAAATAAATAATGTGTTTGAACCTTGCTTCACCTATAATAAAGTTCTAAAATATGAATGAATAAGTGAAAGCGCCTGCTTGAGGCCTGCACATGTTCAACAGTAGCTACTGTGGCTGCAGAGGTTGTCATTTACACCTTTGAGCATGGACTTTGCTAACTCAAGGCTTTACTAACAGCAGTGATTTTGGATATATATATTTTAGTAGTTTTATATTTCCTCACTTACCCAAGGAAAGTACTACAAACAAATCAGTATGGTTATAGCTTTCTCTAAATACTACCCAGTATACATATTATCCACATTGCCTCTTACAAAGTAGTAGATTGAAGGCGAGGGAACTGGCTCAGCTGGTCAAGTGCCCGCCATGCAATCTGAGTTTGGACCTCCATCACCCATGTGAAAAGTGGGGTGCATGTCTGTAATCCTAGCATTGTAGAGGGAAGGGCAGAAAAAGTGGGCCACATGGCCTACTGGCTAGCCAGTCCAGCTAGTTTTTGAGCTCTGGGTTCAATGAGAGACCTTGTCTTTGAATAGAACAGGTTCCTTCAGTTGCTTGGAGAAAAATCCAGCAAGAATGAATGCAAAATTAGAGCTGAAAGGCACTGGAGTTGTGGGTGAATGAACTAACATTTGAAAAATCAGGATTAGAGTCTGATGTCCTAGAACAGTGTAGCACTCTGATGGAGGCTGTTGCAGGCTGTTGTTTAGTAAATATCTCCATTACGGCTGGCTTTAAATGGATGGAAGTGGCCCTGTTGTGTTTATCTGTGAACGTCATTGATCTTTGCTTTTCAGCCTTTCTCAGTACACCCTGTTGATGTGCTTTTCAACCAGTGTACCATGTAAGGTCATCTGGGGTGGTGTCGTCTGTGCCCTCCTCTTCTCAGAAGTGATCACCCTGCAGATACACAGGCACCACGTTTTAAACTGGTTAAGACAGGTTAGCACGAGGCAATTGATTCTCTGTCCTCTCTATTGATGTAAAGCATATTTATTGCAAGAAACAAATTCACCCTGTCCTGACTTATATAAAATGATTGTAATAATTTTAGGATGACCCTGAGACTGTGGACATTTTGTTGGACAGATTTGACTTGCCATAGTCAAATGCCACTTACACAAAGAGTGCCAAATGGAACAGACATGGAATCTTTCCATGTGAGATTCTTCCTTTAAAATGATCTGCAAGTAACATACGGTGGTTTTATAAATGTGAAGTAAACCAGTAACAGTTAGGAAGGCAATTTAATGCTAAATAAGCCTGGACGTACACTGACATGCTGTGTTCTGAGGATGGGACAATTGCTTGGTTCTGGTGTTTAGTTGATTGTGGCGATAACAGTAGCATTTTGTTTGTTTGTTTTATCCCTTTCTGTCTTTATGTAAGCAAATGAGGGTTTATTTTTTTCTCTTTTCTGTGTGTTATTTTTAAATTTTTTTTTCTTTAAGAGAGATTGCCTTGGTGTGAAGTATCCTCTTCAGCTTCAGTGAGAGGCCCTTAAGTTCAAAACATGTATTCATCTTGCATCAGTTGACTGTGATGGCTGTGAAATTGTTTAAGAGTGTTTTTGTTCATGGAACTTTTACCAGCAAGATACTTCTTCTATGGGGATATTTGGATCACAGTGATTTTGGTCTGTATGCTGGTTTGGCATGTTACAACAGGCTTTGTGGGCAGGTGAAGAACCCCAGAATGCTGGGTGTCATCAGGGTCTGGCTGTCTTCACTGTAAGGGAAGAACAGATTGGAGTGGATGTGAGCATCCTTTGGGCCAACATTTCTCAGGAGGAGTGTGTCAGATTTTGGGTAATCTCATGTTTGTAACTGTTGCTCCAGTTGGGCTCAATGTCCCCACTGAGATTTTCAGTCCCTTTCCCGCTGAATCTAAGCATACAGAAGGATTAAGAAAGGAGAATCAGTTTTCACAAAGGACTTGTGAAACTGGGTATTCAACTGTGTCTACTAAAAAGTCAATATCTAGCTGAGCGAAGTCAAACAATTGACGACAAAATAATCATGAGCTCTGAATGTTCTGTTTCCTGGAGCTTCATAAAAGGGCACGAGGTTCAACATCTGGCTCCAAAACAAAGCAGACTTTAACAATATTGAAAACCTAAGTTTGTCTTTTAGGTCAATCTCAAAAGGTTTAAGATGGGGGAATAACTTTACCTCTTCATGGGCTCAAGGAGTCGGCTTAACAATGGCTTTTCTTTACTCATTTTTTCCTCAAGTGAAAAGTCCTTGGTCAGCAACTTTCTGAGAGTTCTTCACTTTTTATAAATAGGAGACTGGGCTCCATGGCTGGAAGGTTGTGATCACCAGCCTGGGATCTTGTTTGTTTATTTGTTTTGTTTTTCAAGGAATTCATAGGGGGAATATAAGTAAAGCCAATCACTGTTAATTTTCTTTATCCTCCTAGGTGAAGAGTGTGACATTGATATCAATGAATGTGATAGTAACCCGTGTCATCATGCTGGAACCTGCTTGGACCAGCCCAATGGTTACACCTGCCACTGTCCTCATGGCTGGGTGGGAGCAAACTGTGAAATCCGTAAGTATCTCAGTTGTGAGCTATTTAGTTGTGGATATTTCCTTCAGCAAGAAGAGGGTGATAACTATAACCAAAAAGTCCCCATACCAATGACCATGACAAGGCTCAGAGGGACCATTTCAGTCACCCCTGTCTCCAGAGTCCAAGTAGTACTTTTGCCTCTTGCTTTCTGCCATGCCCAGTCCTTGAGCTTGCATCCAACCCTTCCACTGGGGATGAGAGTCTTTAAATGTCATCCAAAGTTTACTACTACTTGGTCAGCCAAAAAATGTGCTTCACAGGCAGGCATTAGAATACTATCAAAAAATGCAGCCTCCCTGGAAACTCTAAAAAAGCAAACTAGGATTTGAATTCCCTTTGGCTTTTGTGTTTTCAAGTGTCTTTGAATAGAACAGGTTCCTTCAGTTGCTTGGAGAAAAATCCAGCAAGGATGAATGCAAAATTAGAGCTGAAAGGCACTGGAATTGTGGGTGAATGGACTAACATTTGAAAAATCAGGATTAGAGTCTGATGTCCTAGAACAGTGTAGCACTCTGATGGAGGTGACAAGCCCTGACATGGGCTTGTTTTTATCTGTTTTGAAAGCTGACAAATCACCGGGCGTGGTGGTGCATGCCTTTAATTCCAGCTCTTGGGAGGCAGAGGCAGGCGGATTTCTGAGTTCAAGGCCAGCCTGGTCTACAAAGTGAGTTCCAAGACAGCCAGGGCTACACAGAGAAACCCTGTCTTGAAAAACCAAAGAAGAAGAAGAAGAAGAGGAAGAAGAGGAAGAAGAAGAAGAAGAAGAAGAGGAAGAAGAAGAAGAAGAAGAAGAGGAAGAAGAAGAAGAAGAAGAAGAGGAAGAAGAAGAAGAAGAAGAAGAAGAAGAAGAAGAAGAAGAAGAAGAAGAAGAAGAAGAAGAAGAAGAAGAAGAAGAAGAAGAAGAAGAAGAAGAAAGCTGACAAATATTCCCCCATTGAAAGGTATTTTCTCACTTAAACAGGGCAGTAAAACTTCATCTGATCCAACCAGGTGCCTGGAGGAGTGCTGCCTCACAATTCCAGATGATTCTTTTCATAGGACTAGTGTTCTAAGAGTACTTCTTCCTGGATGCTCGCATAGCTGACGGTGGTCTTTGATGCATAAGAGTAACTTGGGCTGGAGAGATGGCTCAGTCAGTAAAGTGTTTTCAGGATGAGTATGAAGATCAGAGTTTAGATCCTTATTGCCTACATCAAAAGCCATGTGTAGTGGCATGTATTTATAATCCTAATGCTTTGAAGGCAGACACAATGAAGATCCTTGAGGTTTGCTGGCCAGTTAACTTAGCCAAATCCATGACCCACATGTCCCAATCAGAAACTCTGTCTCAAAAACAAACAAACAAACAAACAAACAAACAAAACTCCAACAAAACCATATTAAACTGGGTGGCCTCCTGAGGGACGACACCTGAGGCTGAGTATCCCTGGTCAAGTTATAGTCCTGCCTATCTTTGACCTAACTGTTTCAACTCCAGTTGGTTCTATAAAGTGGTCTGACAAAAATCTCAAAACTGTTCTCAATCTTTTCTTGATAGACAAGTTCTTCTTCTGGCCATACCAGGGCTTTGGGCATTCTGTTCCAGAAAGAGATTCCTGGGGAAATTACAATTCCTTGGAGTCCACTGTTTTTAATAGTATGATAGCTAAAAGAAAAGACACAGTATCTCTCTTTAGAGGGTTATCTTTCATGCAAGAATGGTTACAGTTTGTTTTTAGACATCCATCTTGCAGAATTTGATATGAAAATTCCTAAAATATGCCTGTGCCTGAGACGACTATTATAAACAGAATAAAATGAAGAGCCAAGATAGTGTTTGGTAACCATGCATAAATACCTCATCATAACATCTTGGCTTTAGTTACTCTTGAAAGGGTTGGCACACATGACTCCATTTTTGTTGGCTATAAGAGATGATCTTATTACACAGTTCAGACTAAGAAGTTCACAATCTTCCTGCTTCAACCTCTTGGGTAATATTTGCTCAGCATGACATTATTTCCATCCTGATAAATTCCTCTCTTATCTCTGAACAACCTTTCATGAAGACATACCCTCAAACATCAGAAGATGAGTCTGTTTGTGACCACTCCCTAAATTTGTAAGATGTTTGAAGTTTTTATTTTTGTCGTGATGTAGATGTATTATTCTACAAAGAACCTAAATTTTATTTCAAGAGTAGAGGCTGAAATAATATATAAGGAACCTCTTGTGTAGGTCTTCTATGTGCTGACGCTAACTGTTGCTACCTCCTTTGTATGTTAAACATATTTATGTCCCTCTTTATTACACAAGTCTTCTAAGACACAAATTCAGGAGATGCTCTTCTCTGATCATGTCCATTTGGTTCTAGGGACTTTATATCTGAATGTCTGAGTCTTTCATAGACATGGGAAAATATCTGCTATAATTTTGTTGACTACCTTTTCTAAGCTCATAGTGGTCATCTCAACTCCTTCAGTCCATGGTCTTAGGTTTGGTCTCTTGAGCGAATCCTCCAGTTCCTAGATGTGTGGTCATGCTCTTTTAATTAATTCCTTTTTTGTTAGAGATGTTTGATTGAAGTGTTTCATTAGCCTTGTCTCCTACCCCTTAGAATATTTCTTCCTGCTTGATTGTGGCTATTGGTCATGCATTTCTTGTGTTTTTACATTTTATTCCTTGAGGATTTTTGTTTCCAACATTTCCATTTGTTTATTTATTTTTCAGAATCTCAATTTTCTTGCTGGGACTTTCTTCTGTGTTCCCAGCTTTCTTCATGCTCATTGTTGATTTTCTCATTTATTTCCCTCCCCTCCTTTCCTTAATACTGATTTTTCTCTCCAGGTCCTGGACTGGACTTCTCCAGTTGTTCATATCTTTTCACATACCACTGATCATTCTTACCAGAAATATTTTGAACCATCACCTGGTACTTTAGCCACTTAAGTGAATCCAGTGGTAGCAGAGTTCAGATCATTTGGAGCAGTCATGTTGCCTTGCTTTCTCGTGTTCCTTATACTTCTGTGTTGTAATTTGTACATCTATTAATTTGGATATTTCTTCTCTGTGTGGGTGATATGTTGTCCTTTTTATTGAATAGCCTACTCTGGAAGACTCTATCTCCAGTCTAACTAGGCAGGAAGAAAACAAACTGCTTTTAGAAACAACTATATCACACTATATAACAATATAGAAATAGACTCAAAAGTCAAATACCACCCATCAATCTATCACCAATAACTATAAAACTGAAAAAGACAAAGGCACTGTAGAATATGGCATGAAACTAAATATCATTTGTAGTAAAGAAGGGTGAAATAGTGAATGAATGAGTTAAGGGAACGAGTCATAGAAAGGGTAGAAAAGGGGGAGAGAAGCAATATTAAATAAACAGATGGAGAAACAAAGGGGTGGGTAAACGACGCTGCAGAGAGGACCAAGGGAAAAATAAAGAAAAGAAAAATAAGTGATTTCTCATTCATGACAAAGTTAAAAAGAAGATAAGGAAGATTAAAAGGGGAGTAAAAAATTAAAACATGAGAGTATTAAAAGGAAGAAAGTTGGAATACTATTTAATATAGAAAGAAATGAAAAAAAGAGGAAACAGGCTGAAGATAGAGAAAAATAGAAAGAAAAGAAAGAAAATGCCTCTATATGGACAAGTTTATAGACACAATTAGATGAAGATATGGAGGGGAATAACAAATAAAAAACTCTTAAAAATACAACAAAATGAATCTCATCTAAATGCTCACATTGTAATGGGGGTGGGGGTGGGGAGTTGGCTCAGTTCTTAAGAACAGTGGATGCTCTTTCAGAGGACCAAGGTGGTTTTGTTCCCAGGACCCACATGCCAGTTCACAAAAGTCTATAGCTCCAGTTATAGGGAATCTGAATCCTATTTTGGCTTCCATGAGCACTATATGCATGTGGTACACATACACACATGCACACACAATACCTGCACACATCTCCCTAGAGTTTCTATAGCTGGGATAAAACACAATGACCAAAAAGCAAGTTGGGGAGAAAAAGTTTATTTGGCTTACACCTCCATATGCTATTTATTATTGAAGGCAGTCAGGACAGGAACTCACACATAGGAATCAGGATGTAGGATCTGATATCGAGGTCATGGAGGAGTGCTGCTTACTGACTTTACCTTGCTTGCTCAGCCTGCTTTCTTGTAGAACCCAGGATGTCCAGGGATGTCACCACTCACAAAGGGCTAGGCCCTCTCCCACTGATCACTAATTGAGAAAATGCCCTATAGCTGGAGCTCATGCAGGCATTTCCTCAACTGAGGCTCCTTCTTCTCTGATGACTCTAGCTTGTGTCAGGTTGACACAAAACCAGCCAGCACAACACATAAAATAAAAATCTCAAAACGGGGGCATCACAAGGGTTACCAAGAAAGGACAAAAAGATAATGTGTTGGGCTAGCTTATTTCTTGGACCTTAAAATGTTTAAAGTGACAGTTACATGCGTGGGGATGGGTGTCAGTTAAATTATGGGCTCTTTAGGGAGTCCGTTTGATATCTGAAGATCACTCTTCATGGAAGCAATTTTCCTTTTTTTGTGTAGCAGGGACCTTTCTCTGTTGGCCCTATTCAGCTTTCCATTCTGTCGGCTGGGCACTAAGTTTCTCAAAAACCCTTAGGTCGCAAGGTGGCTTAGGTTTTAGCTGGAGATGCTCCCCAAGTGCTTAGGAATGTGGGAAGCAGCCACAGCACCAAGATTGATACAGGCAGAAGTCCATCTTTGTGTTTTAAGGACCTCCTGAGTATGAATCACCCTGCTGGAGGAATGTGGTGTGGGAATCGTGTTGACCCCTGGAACTTTAGAGTTCGCAGACTTAAGAGCTGTGGAGGACAGATGTGTGGCTTTAGGATTTGATCAACTCACTGGCCTTGGTTTAGCATCATCAAACCCAGGTCTTTGCTCAGTGGATGGACTCTGTACACAGCCAAAGGCAGGGCTGTCTCTCCATATGCACTTCCCAGACTTAGCGAAGCCCCCTTTACCCCTCTTCTTTAGTTGTCATAATCTGCTCTTCTGTTCCCCCAGAACAGAAAGATCTCCAGGTCTTCCTTGCCCAGGGGCAATGGCAGGTCAGAGCAAGACTCCCTGATCTGTGGATATTCTCTGATCTCAGCACCCCACTGTAGCTCAGTTTGTTTGTTTCAACTATTATTGTATGTGTATGCATGCACTGTCTGCATGTACCCAACATAGGTGGAACTCTTAATAAACGCCAGCCTAAAATTAACAACCAAAATAGTGACTTTCACAGCAAGCACAGTTTTCTGCCAACCCCTGTCACTGGGTGCTTTAATGACATCTCCAATTTACTCCTTATAAATCGGAGTTCTGGATCTCCTGCTTGCTCTTTCTTGGTCACTCTAAGGTCACCCCTACTTAGCTGCAGCACCTCATGCATCCAGTGACACAAGCCATGAAAAAGAGAGATTTCATTCTCTCCCTGTCAAGTCCCTCCTACCACATCTAATCCATCCCTGATGTCATACCCATTTGCTGCTCAGTGATTCATACTGTCCTCACTACCCCAGGCCAAGCTACTATCTGCTCTGCCCCATACTGGAGTATCCCCTGAAATGGCTTGTATACTCAGCCTTACAACAGTGTTTCTCAACCTTCCTAGTGCTTCGGCCATTTAATATAGTTCCTCATGTTGTAGTGATCTCCCAACCATAAAATTAGTTTCATTGCTACTTCATAATTGTAATTTTGCTAATGTTATGAATCATAATGTAAATATTTGATATTCAGGATATCTGACATGCCCAGTATTATTAAAATAAGAAATCCATCAAGACCCAAGGCTCTGCTAGTTGCTTCAAAAGCCTCAGCGACCTGCCCCTGGGAGATGCCTCTCCCTTCACTGGACCTGTCTGCCTCAGTCTCCTCACACTGGCATCTGTTGGTCTTATGTCCTGCTCTTCTGCTACAGGCCTGAGCTCATTATGCTGTTTTGCCTAGGGTAGTCTTCCCTCTGCTCTCCCTCACCCCTGCTTTATGTTGAGTGGCCACCACTGTGCAAGCTCTCTTGACTCAGTTAAATGATCACCCTGTCCCCTCCCCTGTTTCAGTGCAGCTGTTGTTGCCTTGGCACACCTGTACTTTCACGATTCAGTGACATTCTGCTGATGCTAGTATCTGTCTAAAGACCCAAGCTTCCAAGAACTCACTTCTCCCCAACTTTCTCCTTCATGCACATCGTAGGCACTCAAATCATAGGTGTACTGCAAATTGTTCTTTATAAAGTAGTATGTTCCCCTTTTGTCTTAGTGTTCCATTGCTGTGGCAAGCCACCATGACCGTAGCAAATCAGTTAATTGGGGTTGGCTTGCAATTTCAGAGGTTCAGTCCATTATCATCACGAAGGGGAAGTGTAGCGGCATGCAGACAGACATGATGTTGGATAAGCAATAGAGAGTTCTGTCTCCAGGTCTGCAGGCAGCAGGAAGAGAGCAACTCTGGTTCTGGCTTGAGCATCTGAAACCTTCAAGTCCAGCCCCCAGTGACACTCTTCCTCTAACAGGGCCACATCTCCTAATCCTTTCAAGTAGTGCCAGTCCCTATGAGCCATCTTCATTCAAATCAGATCCATTAACTGTCTGAACCCAGATGTCCCTCAACAGAGGAACGAATACAGAAAATGTGGTACATTTACATAATGGAGTACTACTCAGCTATTAAAAACAATGAATTTATGAAATTCTTAGGCAAATGGATGTATCTGGAGGATATATCATCCTGAGTGAGGTAACCCAATCACAAAAGAAGTCACTTGATATGCACTCACTGATGAGTGGATATTAGCCCAGAAACTTAGTATACCCAAGATACAATTTGCAAAACACAAGAAAATCAAGAAGAAGGAAGACCAACCTGTGGATACTTCGTCCCTCCTTAGAATGGGGAACAAAATACCCATGGAAGGAGTTACAGAGACAAAGTTTGGAGCTGAGGTGAAAGGATGGACCATCTAGAGACTGCCCCACCTGGGGATCCATCTCATAATCAGTCATCAAAACCAGACACCATTGCATACGTCAGCAAGATTTTGCTGAAAGGACCCTGATATAGCTTTCTCTTGTGAGGCTATACCAGTGCCTGGCAAATACAGAAGTGGATTCTCACAGTCATCTAGTGGATGGAACATAGGGCCCCCAATGGAGGAGCTAGAGAAAGTACCCAAGAAGCTGAAGGGGTCTGCAAGCCTATAGGTGGAACAACAATATGAACTAACCAGTACCCCCAGAGCTCGTGTCTCTAGCTGTATATGTAGCAGAAGATGGCCTAGTTGGCCATCATTGGGAAGAGAGGCCCCTTGGTCTTGCAAACTTTATATGCCCCAGTACAGGGGAATGCCAGGGCCAAGAAGTGGGAGTGAGTGGGTAGGGGAGCAGGGCATGTGGAGGGTATAGGGAACTTTCGGGATAGCATTTGAAATGTAAATTAAGAAAATATCTAATAAAAAAGTTAAAAAAACCAAAAAACAAAAAAAAAACAATAGCTGCCAATTTTTTCTCAGGCTAATTGATGCTTTTATTGGACAGCTTACCTTCTGCTATGGAAAACATGACACAATTTTATATTTTACCTTGTGGTTGTAGGCAGTCCATAGCCTTAAGAATTGTTTACTTTAATAATTTAATAATGACATCATCACAAACATGCTCCTTTTAGCTGAGTAAATTAGCCAGTCTTGCTGTGTTCACCAAGATAAATGATAAAATAGAGATGGACAATTTACTTTAGAATAAATTATGCAAATCAGTTGAAGTCTAATTTGGATAGATTTGGTTTTGTTACCAGCTTGCCTGTTTCACCGTGAACAGCTTCTCTGCCTCGCTCCCAGCAGTCCCAACATGTTCAATGTAAAAGCCCTTCAGAAAGCACAGAACTTCAGAAAAATTTAAACAGAAATGCAAATGTTCCTTGAGACTTACAAGTGGGACATTTATGAAATTTTCCCCCAAACAGCTCTTGAGCTGGCATTCCTGGTCGCACACCTGCTGGGGCCCATGAGATAATCCCATTCAGTGTGCTCAGGTTTAAGATTTCTTCTCCAAGCTGGGCTGTAGCCAACCCAGTAAATGATTCATGCAACGGGACTCTGGGGATGTGGAAAATCGTTGTCTTACGCTGATGGAGCCTGGATGGAGGATGGCATTTGCAGCCACCTGGCAAGAGAGGGTACACTGACTGCCTTTCAGAGAGTGTTAAGAGTGTTAGATTACACAGATCCAGGCTGACTACTAAACCAATTAGCTTGCAAAGCAGCCACCTTCACTTCTGTCAGGAACATTTCAGAAGCCAGGAAGGATGAATTTAGCTTCATGAGGGCATGGGATGAAACAAAACAGGTTTGTTTGTTTGTTGTTGTTGTTTGGTAAGAAATTGTGATAGATTTCTCCTTAAATGTCTAAATACCTTGGAATGGAAATACTGGTGCAAATGGAGGGACGTGCAAACTGTGGGCAACTCATCCTACATGGAACAGCACCGTGTGACCATATATTGAGGTACAGTGCTCTTCTCACAGTAGTTCTCATGTGTGTATACACAATCAAGATGATGTACATGTTTTAAGTATACAGAACATGAGTAAAACTCAGAAGCCCATCAAGAACTCCTGTGAGGATTATGGAGATGGCTCTGTGGATAAAGTTACCTGCTACCAAGGATGAGTGTCATCTCCAGGATGCACATGGTTGAAGGAGAAAACTGACACCATGCTGGAAATTGTCCTTTGATCTCTATACATGTGCTGTGACGTATGTGTCTGTGTGTGTGTGTCTGTGTGTGTGTATGCACTTGTACTTATGGACACACACACACACACATACACACACACACACACGTTTCTGTCCATCAGGTCTGAGCACTCTGTGATGAGTTGGAGTGAAAACCACCCTGGCCACCCTCGTGTTGATGCTAAATGGATGATAAAACACGTTCTGTTGAGCCTTGGACTCCTGCCTGCTGCTGAAGTTTGAAGCGAATGAATGCTATAATACTTGGAAACCAAGTGAACCACACTTACTTTTCCTGCCAGAAAACAGAGTAGTCTCTCCAAGGAGGCAGTAGCTCCTGCCAAAAAAGAAAAAAAAAAGGGCTCCTGACTTGGGGACAAAACCTCAGTTCTGGTTTCACAAAACACCTTTTGCCATCTGTGGTGACGATTGCTTTGCAGCAGTGTGTTATGTTGCTCCCCTTGTCTCTGGGTCAGCTTGGCTGAGGAGTGAGCACAATAAGGATCAGGAAGCTTTCTAAATTCCCTCTGCTACCTTAGCAGCTAGGCAGGCAGTCTTGGATGAGAATGTCAAACCAGCTGTCACAGGTCTCTATGAGATATTTAGGGAATCCAGTGATCTGGCTGCACATTCTTTATTTACCCCATATCTTCAGGCATTCTAGAAGTGTTCAGACCAGAAACAGGGCCTACTTCTCTGTTAGGCCGCTAGGGAATGTTTCTGCAGGCTGGCCCCTTGTCTGCCTCACCACTTGTCCTCTCCCCCAGGGTATCCTTTTCAGGGTCAAGAATAGTCAATTCTGAGTCCATGATCACTGAGGGTGTAGCTGAGTGTGTGATGGTGCTTTCACATAACCAGGATGCTGAGAGGTGTCTGGAGGTGTGTTTTAGTTCCCACTGTTCTCTGATTCCCAGATCTAGACACCAGGAAAGTGATGACCCCACAGGGTAATGGTGGTAGCCATGTGTTATGACTACAATAGAGAAAGTCCAGCTCCTTTTGATGTGCAGTTTTTTTCCACATCCTGTTTGTGTTAGCTGGACATTTCCATTTGTATGCAGGTCCACTGACCTTTGTCTGACATTACCAGCCAATGCCAACCCCAGAGGTGATATCTAGTCTTTCCATTTTTGTCCCTGTTAATAGAGGCTGGTGGAAGGTCAAGGGCAGCCAATGCTCTATCATCTCTGCCCAGAGCATCTGCCTCACAGGACAGTGAGCTTGCCCCACCCACTTCCTTCTCCAAGCATCTCAGCTTTTCTTCCTGAAGGACCCCCAGCAAGTGCCTTTTCTCATTTTACCTTTTCAGTTTTCCAGCTTATGCTCAAAACAGACAAGCAGGGTACTCATTGGTGCTTCCCTGCAGCAATGGAGAACAGAGGCTCAGGAGATGGAGTTGGGGTTAAAGTGAACTGGTGTGATCCGATGGTCCACATGCTCTTTCGACTGCTGTGTGGAGGTTCTCATCTGGGCGTTTATACCAATAATGTATTGTTTATTTCTTGAAGGCAGAAAGAATAGGTCATTGTTATTAAAATGGTTGAAAAGTATACAGAAGACACTGGGATCACTTATAATCCTGCCTTCTAGAGGCTACCATTATAGGGGCATGCTGTGGACACAGACCTCAGCTCCTGTTTTGCCTCCACTAAAGGGATATCAGTTGCCTAGGCTGCCTCTCTTGAGGGGCTAAAGGGCTAGGAATTATACACGTTCTGGTAGTTATGGCTAAATGAGTTGTTCCTAAAGATCTTAGCCCAACTACTAAGATCAAAAATTCAGGTGACAGCAGATGCTGGTGAGGATGTGAAAAAAGAGGAACACTCCTCCATTGTTGGTGGTATTGCAAGCTTGTACAACCACTCTGGAAATCAGTCTGGCGGTTCCTCAGAAAATTGGACATAGTACTACCGGAGGATCCAGCAATACCTCTCCTGGGCATATATCCAGAAGATGTCCCAACCGGTAAGAAGGACACATGCTCCACTATGTTCATAGCAGCCTTATTTATAATAGCCAGAAGCTGGAAAGAACCCAGATGCCCCTCAACAGAGGAATGGATGCAGAAAATGTGGTACATTTACACAATGGAGTACTACTCAGCTATTAAAAAGAATGAATTTATGAAATTCCTAGCCAAATGGATGGACCTGGAGGGCATCATCTTGAGTGAGGTAACACAATCACAAAGGAACTCACACAATATGTATCCACTGATAAGTGGATATTAGCCCAAAACTTAGGATACCCAAGATATAAGATACAATTTGCTAAACGCATGAAACTCAAGAAGAATGAAGACCAAAGTGTGGACACTATGCCCCTTCTTAGAATTGGGAACAAAACACCCAGGGAAGGAGTTACATAGACAAAGTTTGGAGCTGTGATGAAAGGATGGACCATCTAGAGACTGCCATATCCAGGGATCCATCCCATAATCAGCTTCCAAACGCTGACACCATTGCATACACTAGCAAGATTTTGCTGAAAGGACCCAGATATAGCTGTCTCTTGTGAGACTATGCCGCGGCCTAGCAAACACAGAAGTGGATGCTCACAGTCAGCTATCGGATGGATCACAGGGCTCCCAATGGAGAAGCTAGAGAAAGTACCCAAGGAGTTAAAGGGATCTGCAACCCTATAGGTGGAACAACATGATGAACTAACCAGTACCCCAGAGCTCTTGTCTCTAGCTGCATATGTATCGAAAGATGGCCTAGTTGGCCATCACTGGAAAGAGAGGCCCATTGGACTTGCAAACTTTATATGCCCCAATACAGGGGAATGCCAGGGCCAAAAGAATGGGAATGGGTGGGTAGGGAAGTGGGGGGGGGTATGGGGGACTTTTGGGATAGCATTGGAAATGTAATTGAGGAAAATACGTAATAAAAAATATTAAAAATTAAAAAAAAAGATCTTAGCCCAACTAGGGAAGCAGTGTGAGCTGGCTAGTTTTATGACCCTACTCTGAGGTTTTTGTTTTGTTTTGCTTTGTTTTTTTAATGTCCAAGTAACTATTTTAAACTCGCTGTGATTGCTGGATTATATACCACATGAATAGGTCCCTTTGACTGCATTCTTTTATTTGTTTGTACTATTTAACGAATATCTGTCTTTCTGTCTTGCTTGGATGTTTAGATTGTCTTCTTCCTTTTGATGCCTGTAAATTATTTTGGTGTTGGTGGGCCGAGGAGAGGACATGAGAATGGGGGAACTTTATCTTTATCTTTAACATGTTATTTCTTTTTTAAACATGTAAAAGAAATCTGAAGCAGTGTGCTAAGCCATTAGTAATCACTAGCTCTGAGAGGTAGGTGCACAAGGCTGGAGCTCTTTTTCTGAACTGTTTGTAAGTGTGTGATACTAGCATCGTGAACATAGAGCTTTGCACATTTACAGGGCTGGTTCCTCAGCAGGGAGTCTAAAGTCACCATATCTGGGGTGATGGTCTACCAGTAAGTCCACAAGAAGGGTCAAGTACCTTTTTCCAGCCTCTATTTCTGTCATTTACAGTAATATTTGCAACAGGTAGAAGAACTGTATTTTGAGAATGACTGTGGAGTTACTTTCCTTGGTGTGACACAGTGCCTGAAGGGAAGCCACTTCAGAAATGAGGGGGTTAATTTGGCTCTCTGTTTGAGGGGAGACCATCTATCTTGGTAGGGAAAGCACATGCAGTCAGGAAGCAGGGTGTGAACAGTAAGTGGGGCTGGGAATAACACCCCCAAGCCCACCCCATTCCCCCAGTGGTTCTAGATTTTTCTAGTTAGGCTCCATCTCTTAAAGGTCCGACATCCTTCCCATACATCACCATCAACTGGGAACAAACCTCATGGTCCTTTGGTAACATTTCAGATCCAAACAAAAACAGAGACAAGTTTATATTTTCTTTGGTATTTGTCAGCGACCCTTAATGTTGAAGATATTAAACCTTGGCTTGGATTAGTCACAGAAAATAATCCTTCCCAGTTTAGATGACCCTTAGGTGAAGTTAGCGACGCGGCATGCTAACCACTACAATTTCTTCTCTGCCTTCAGACCTGCAGTGGAAGTCTGGGCACATGGCCGAGAGCCTCACCAACATGCCGCGGCACTCCCTCTACATCATCATCGGAGCCCTCTGCGTCGCCTTCATCCTCATGCTCATCATCCTGATTGTGGGCATCTGCCGCATCAGCCGCATCGAGTACCAGGGCTCCTCCCGGCCAGCCTATGAGGAGTTCTACAACTGCCGCAGCATTGACAGTGAGTTCAGCAATGCCATCGCATCCATCCGGCATGCCAGGTAAGCTCTGAGGATCTGCAGTGAGGGAGACATCACACCTGGGCTCCTGGGCTCCAGGGCCAGGGTGATGCTATCACCAGGACTTCACAGCCACAAGGGGGTGGGTCTCAAACAAATAAACCACCTGCTGAGCTAGGCACTGAAGACAGAGTACTAGCCCACTTCAGGAGCAGCCCTTTAAACCCATGGCTAGTTTTGTTTACATTGAATATGTTCATTTATTTAATTTGTGTTGATCTGCAACTTTGTACATAGGATTCTTCATCGCAGTGTACTGAACATTTTTTAAATGTGTGTATATCTGCATGTGCATGTGTATGTATGGATGTGTGTGTGACACTAGTGTGTGTGTGTGTTTGTGTTTGTGTGTTTGTGTAGAGGTCAGACAACAACCTGTGTCATCCTCAAGTGTCATCCTGTTTAGTTCCTTAGAGTCAGACAGGGTCTCTCAAATGAGAGGCCTGGAACTCAGCAATTAGGCTAGATTGGCCAGCTAGCATGCCCTAGGCATCTTCCTGTCTCTGCTTCTTCAGTACTGAACTACAGGCCCGTGCCACCATGTATAACATTTTTAGGTGGGTTCTGAGATTGAACTTAAGTTCTGTGTTGGCAAGGCAAGTGGTTTACTAACAGAGACATCCCTTCTTCAGCCTGACATTTCTCTTCTTGCTTTCAAAACAGTCAGTATGAACCTAAAGCAGTCTCTTGGATTTCAGGGACTATAAGTCATGGTGAAAAGCTGCCACCTGATGCTTAGAGTTTGTGTTTTAGAATGCACTGTCCTTTCCTAGGGGAAAGTCAGGAGCTGATGTGATAGAGCACCCTGTGATTGGATGTCTCATTACAGCATTCCCTGACTATATTCAATTTGGATCACTCAGCTTTCTATAAACAAAGTTCCCTCCACACCCTCTACTCAAGGAACATGGCAATTATTAAAATTGCTATTTACTTACACCAGCTGTTTCTGTCATGTTGAAAAAGCCAGCTAACAGCTCACCTATTTTTGTGACGAATTTTATCATAAAGTTAGTAGCAAAATTTATCTTTTATGAATTGATAGAATAATCTGAAACATACAATTCAGAAAGCCAGTGTACTGAGTTTAGCTTTTAAAAAGAATCATTTTAGACTTTATTCATGTGTGTGTGTGTACTTCTGGGAAGAGGCACAGAAGAGGGTGGCGGTGTATTCCCTGAAACTGGTGTTATAGGTAGTTTTGAGCTTCCTGGAGCCAGACTCCAGTTGTGCAAGAGCAGCAAAGATTCTTAACCATGGAGCTCCCCGAGGTTGGTATTGAGAGTGGGGCCCGTGGAAACTGTTCTAATATGATCTTTGTTAGGATGATCTATCAGTAAAGATAAAAGCAGGTCCCGAATCCATAGCGTAGCAGCAGAAGAGGTTCAGAGTCTTCCTTCCCCAAAGGAAATTCCTCAATCCAAGTTTCCCATCTTACATTGACTTCGTTGCAGCAGACACAGGAATAGAGTCTGGGTCTAGGGAGAGAAGCCAGAGATGTGAATTTGGATTGGATGACTCGGAGCATCTGTCTCAATGCCTCACTAGGAGCTACACTGTGTGGGTGCTTGTGGCTTCGAAGCGGGCGAACTAGTGGACTCAGGACCCATCTACATGGTTGCTCACCTGGATGCTTTTTCTCAGTGGGCGGTGGGGGGAGGGGATCAGTTTGGGTAACCCAGATTCCAGGAAGCTAAGGATGAATCCACAACAAACCCCACCCTGAGTGTTTATTAACGTTCTTCCTTTCACTTCTGTCTCCCTAGCAAGTCCTGCCACATAGAGAATGTCACCAAAATCTGAGGTCTGACATGAATGTGTGATCTCAGTTTGTGTTGGTATAGGATGCTTTGTCTTGTCTGAGTCCCTGAGTACTATTAGCTCAGTACATGGTCCCAGACAACAGGACTAGTCCAATATACTAAATCCCAGGGTTGGAGTCAGAGGTTGCAAAAAGGGTAGAGAACTAATAGGTTTCCTTGGTAATGAAGTTTCATCGCTTTCTTGTGCTCCAAGAAAAGCTTAGCTGATAGCCATAGCTTTATACTTAGTTGTTTGGAAGACCCAGAAATGAGATACTATCTCAGAGGAACCCGTGTCTAAGATCCTTTGTGATTCTCCCAAGGAGAAGAATATGGTATTTTAGGGCCAGATCATTTGAGAGGGATACTTTATGGTGTGATGCTTATAAAGCCCTCTGGCAAGATGTCTTACATGGTTCTTCTTTTGAGCCAGTCTTTATGGAAATGCACAGTGGATAGTCCTAGCCAGTTAATTCCAGTGTCCTTCAGGAAGTACAGAGGAAACATTCCACAGGAAAGCAGCTCCTTCCCAAGAATTGGGAACTCAGGGTAACTTCTTGCCCAAAGGGTTCCACAGCTACAACCTGATCTGCAGTTTGCTATGAAGACGCTGCAGCCAGACCTCTGGCAAGTTGGCCTTCTTTGCTCTTGATTCCTGGAAACTCTAGGAAGAGCTTGGCAAAACTTAGTCCTTTTGATGTTCCCCTTCTCTCTAGTTTCCGAACATGGCCCGTAGCAAATGCCCATTTCACAGTCTGTTTCCTGGATGCTAGCCTGCAAATGATACTGAGTTGGAATGACCACAGCCAAGTGGCCACGCAGGATACATTCCAACTGGGTCACCCAGATGACCATGAGGGACCTGGGAAACATCTGGTGCCCCTGATGTCAGCCATCAGCCGGATTGAGAAGCATCCCCTCCCCTTTGTCCCTAGAGTCACCTACCTCCCAGCTGCTATGCTGATACCCAGGTAGAATTGTCACTCATTGTCATCAGCAGCAGGAGCAGATCCTTGGTTCTCCACATCTTGACAGTGAGGTCATGTATTGGTGGCTCATGGTGCCTAGTTCTACCTATACCTACAAGTGTTTCACCACAGAAGACAGGAAAAGGAGAATAGACAAACACATTCTCTTGTCTTCAAATAACTCAAACCTTCAGATCCAGGCCTTGCATATGATCAGATCCACCCGCTATTCTTTATGCTCTTGTTTTTATAGCTTTCAGGGGACTTTGAGTTGGAAGAATGTGCTCCTTTTTTGCCTTATTTATGACTGGCTGTAGCATCTTTTGTTCCTTCAGAGAACAAGTTAGGTACACAGGATTTGGTACCAAGTATGATGTTTAAGATGCTGGTGTGATGTTGATACTCTTTTTACTGGGACCAATTAGGATGGCCCAACCATAGCTTATTGGCCACATGTGGCTCAGGATAGCTATAAATGTAGTCCAATGCAAAATTGTAAACTTAATTAAGACAGTATAGAGACATGCCTTTTTGTTGGTTTGTTTTGGTAAATTGTGTGGTTCTAAAGTGTGAACCTTGTAGATGACAATGTAGTACAGAGAAGCAAAAAGGTAGGGTATCTCTCAGGTGCATCTGGAGTGGCCAGTGTTTAGGGAACAATACCTGGCCTGGTTTTGAAAAACAAAGGAGATATGAAAGGCAGTTAGCATTTCATTTTAGCTGTTAAAGAGTATTTATCTGCCACCTTGAGAGGTGTAGGAGAGTCAAAGAAAGCCTTGTCAATGTACAGGTACTTAAAAATCTCAGCGACTATATCACACAAACGGTTTTTGCTATTGCACTTTGGATTGGCCACTTTATAGCTCAGTGAATGAAACAGTTCACACTAACTAGGGCACTGACACACAGGGACAGCAGCTCCTAGTCTGCTGGTCCCCTCTTCTTGTCTTAGGTGTATTAGTCTCACTTCAACCAGCTTTTATCACCCGCATTACACTTTCTACCCATGCAGATGCCTTCATTGGTATTGTGCCACACAGCCAAGCACCTGAGTCTGAACACAAGGCAAGGTGCCCCATTCACTCAATCTCTCTGTATATATGCAAGTGAGGTGGTCTAGCCTTGGGCTGTTCTGCTCAGTGGATCTGCAACACTGTTTCTCAAACTCTCCTTACCAATCTTGGGCTCAATGGTGAGACTCAAGTTCATAGTCCTTTGACTTGCTGCTTCTTAATGCATGGTGGGAAACAGAGACAGCTGATTTTCCAGATATTTAAGAAGGCAGACTCATTTTCAAACAGAAACCATATAATAACATATGGCGTTATAAAGATGTATTGAACCTGTTCGGTTGTTTATATTACCTTTTTTGGGGGGGGGCATAAACAGTTGATTACTTTAGTCAGCTACTGCATATAATTCATTCCAGTATCAAAGTTCCCACAAGAAAGCATCCCAGGACCTCCAGGCTAGGGCAGAAGAAGCTGTTATTAGCTTTTCTTCCAGGTCATTACTCTTATCACAAATGTATTGAGCTATTTTATGAGAAACAGTTTGTCAGCATTTTCTACCTTAGCGTGGCCTCTCATGTTTTTACTTGGGAAGAAGTATAGAATTCAACAAGTTTTATAGTGTGGGCACTTTTCCTATCCTAGGGTTGAATGGGCTTCATCCAGACAAACAGGCTGAGGTCTGACCCCACATCAGTGCCAACACAGTTTGTGGGTATACAGTAATGCCTGGCAGTTTAGAAATGATTCCACTTAGGATCTTTTTAATGTCCCAGTGGTCACTGTGGGTTGATGGTGGCAGAATGCTTTAACACTGGTCCTGTGTTTTGCATGGTGCCCCTCTGGCATGGTCACACCTTTGTGCTCTTGAAGGCCAGTAGATTTTAAGTGATTTGGAAGGCAAATGATGAAAGTTTAAAAATCAGAGATCATTTCAGGCATGGTGGCCACCCACACCTAGAATCCTTAGACTTGAGAGACCGATGCAGGAGAATTACCAAGAGTTTGAGGCCAGCCTAGACTGTATAGTAAATTCCAGACCAGCCTAGGCTCCAGAGTAAGACCCTGTCTCCAACCATATTCCCACCCCCATATCAAAGCTCACGTGAAGAGTGCTCTCTGTTCTCATTCACCACCTGATCCTACCTCTCACCTTTGTATGTGAGAAAGAAGACACTCAAAGGGAGAGAGCAAAGAGAGAGAGAGAAGAGGACAGAGGGAGGGGAGCCATGGTAGATAAACCCCTCTGAGTCCTTGGGGGGCCATCTTAATCTTTGCAGAATTTAAGGTAATTGTTTTTTAAATCTCTTTTAAATGAGCCCTGTTGGATGTAAAGTCAGTTTTTTTGTTTGTTTGTTTGTTTTCTGTTTTTTTGTTTTGTTTTTGTTTTTAAAGTCATATGTGAGAAGAAACAATGGTAGGTTTCCATGGAAGACTTTAAATCGCATTCCACTCTGGAGACTTTGGGGAAACTGAGGTCTCAAGTGGGAAGAGACCACCCAGAAGTTGAATGCACCATATTTTAATAACTGCTCTCTTAATACTGGCTTGGCAGAAAGTCCTGCACTTGGTGTTTTGACTCCGCTGACTTCTGGGCATCAGTCCTGCTGCCAAGGAGACTGTGGTACAAATGGATCTGTTGGGACAATAGCTTGGTACTCAGAGAAAAAGAGTGCTCCTGGGGGCCGAGAGAACTGAAGGGTAGGACTTGGTGGTGATCCCTGAAGGGTAGGACAAACACCTCAGTGTTTTAGGTTATTTCTTTCTGCTGAGTTTTTTTGTGTTGGAATCTTAGAGGATGGCAGAGCCTTTGCACCAGGGGAGAGGCTGTCTGAGTGCTACCTGGGGACTGTCGCCTGCCATTGCGTGTGCTAGTCATGAGAGTGGATGTAAAACACAACTGTCATTCTAGATATTTATGGGACTTGATGAAAAGGAGAAATCAATACATGTTTTCTTAAGTCTTCTGTGGAGCTGTCCTGCTGCCTGATCTGCTAAGATTTAACCAGGATGCTTTCTCGTTAATCCAGTTTGCCTCCTGAACTAATGTTTCCCATCCTTCAGTGCTAATATCAGGATGTGTCAAATTTTTGTACATGCTAAAGTATAAACTTGAGAGCATTTTTGTAGTTCCATTTAACTCTTGAATGCTGTTCTTACATGTATGTAATGTATGTATATGGGTATGCGAGTATATATATGCTTGAATGTGTGTCTATGTTATATGTAAATATGTGAGTGCATGCATATGTATGTGTGAATTTATGTGTATGTGTATTGTATGTAGGTTATTGCATGTCTCTGTGTGCATGTGAATATGTAATGTGTGTGTTATATCTGGGTATGTGGGTGTATGCATATGTATGTTATATAAAGGTGTGCGAGTATATATCTGTGTGTGTGTTGTATATAGATAAGTTATGCATGTGTGTGTGTGTATGTGTATGTGTGTGTGTATGTGTGTGTGTAGGTCAAAGGTCCATGTGCAGTTACTTTCTTGGTTGTTCTGCCTACTAATTTTTGAGACAGGGTCCTTCATTAAACCCAGAGTTCACCAATTTGCTGGGCTGGGTTGCCAAGAGCCTTGGGATCCACTGGTTCCCCTCTTTGCCTCCAGCACTGGGTTACAGCAGCACCTCTGCCCCAGTTTTATATAAGCGCTGGAGGGTCAAGCTTGGATCCCCATGCACAGGCAACAGCTACTTGATGGAAGTTATTCTTTCCACCTACCTTGACTAGAACTTGGGGTCCAATACTCATGTAACCAGAGTCCTCTGTGTCTGTGATTTCAGGTTTGGGAAGAAGTCTCGGCCTGCCATGTACGACGTGACTCCCATTGCCTACGAGGATTACAGTCCCGATGACAAACCCTTGGTCACACTGATTAAAACAAAAGATTTGTAATCTTTTTTTGGATTATTTTTCAAAAACATATGAGATATTAAGATCGTTTAAATATTTTTAAGAAAATTAAAAAGCTTAAGAGATGTAAAATGTTAGCTGCTCAAGAGTTTTCAGTAGACTATCGAGGAACTAATTTTCTGCAGCTTTTAGTTTAAAAAACCAGTATTTTAAAAAAACCAGAATTTGCGAAATCCGTAGACCATGTTTTAATGTACTTTCAGCTCTCAACACTGTATACTTCAACAAGGATGGGCTCTTTTGACAGTAGACCCATCATAAAACCCAGATGGACTTCTGTGGTTGTTACAGAATAAACCTTATGTAGGAAGAGTTTCTTTTGATGTGTGATGCCGGCTTTCTGAGTAGAGTTAGGAAAATAAATAGAGTATGATGCATAATTCAGTATAATCGTTACTTAATATGACGTGGCGTCCGAGATGTTTGTTTTGTGAAAAAAGAAAACTAGTTAAATTTATTATTCCTAACCTGAATGAAATTAGCCTCTGCCTTATTCTGTGCATGGGTAAGTAACTTATTTTCTGCACTGTTCTGTTGAACTCTGAGGAAATGTTGTTCTTTCCAGTTTGTTTTAGTCATTTTTTTTGTATCAGTCCTTGAACTTGACCTTGTAAACATAAACAAGGAAAGAGTCTAGGAAGGCAAATAGCGATTAGTTTCAACCTACAGTTTTTCCTTTAAAAGTCAAGCATTTTTCTTTTTAATTGTGAGTGGACTAAATTACGTTGCAGGTGTTTCTTGCTAAGAGGTAGTGACATGTAAGAGGTGCCAGTCCCTTCTGTAGTGTTTCTTATAGTGCACATTTATTTATACCCAAGACAATTTTTGTGGCTGTATTTGATTGATATGTGCTTCTTATGATTCTTGCTAATTTCAAAGAATATTGAATAAACGTTAGCAGGTCGAGGATTCACTTGTCTCATTCTTTAAAAACACAAAATGCTTCAGATATGATATTGGTTGTCAACCAAGTGCTTATGACATTTAAGAATCCTGAGTGATAGCTCACAGTTTGAGTGTGTATCTGGGGAGGTTCATATGCCAAAGGCGTGATCCCTAAGAATTGATATGGGACCTTTAAGAAGGGGAGGCTTGGAATGAGGTCTTTAAGTCATTTGGGAGCTGCCTTTGTAAAAGACTAAGGTAGTTTCTCTCCCGAGAACCCATTATGAGACAGCTCGGATCCTGAATGGTTTTCTGGCTTCCATTATGACACAATGACTCCTACCATTAAGGCACCAACCAGCAGGATTCCTTCACAGAATGCTACCTGATCTTGAATTTGAACCTCTAGAATTCTGGGATAATTAGGTCCCTCTTTCTTTATAAAACTAGCTTCCATTGGATATTTTATTTCAGGACTCACACAGCGTCTCTATAGCTGCCTGGACCATTTCCTGGACTCTGGCAGTCTGTACCTTCCTGATGGGTAGTGTTGTCAATATGAAGAATGGGCAAGAATCAGAGAAATTCTTGTCAAAGCCATGAATCTCCTCATGAGATACAGATTGTATCAATGTTGAGGTACAAGAAATCCAGGGATATGCCTACTCATAGCTGGCAGGACCTTAGCCTCAAGAAATGTCTTGCTGTTCTCCTATGTAGGTGGAATAAAATTGCCTTGAGGACAACTTTTTGTCCCTGTCCTTTAAAACCTGAAGGTAGTTCAGAGTCTCTCTG
Organism: Mus caroli; assembly: GCF_978045245.1. Classification (NCBI taxonomy): domain Eukaryota; kingdom Metazoa; phylum Chordata; class Mammalia; order Rodentia; family Muridae; genus Mus; species Mus caroli. Next base: position 81,440,589 of record NW_028227256.1, on the reverse strand, counting down.
TACCCAGTTTCACTTTTCTCCAAACCCTGCATTGAAGTCCCATTATCATTTTGGGGACTGCAACTCTTGAACTTCACATGGGACCATTTGGTAAGGCTAAAAGATGTCTGGAAATCAGGCTCGAGGGCGAGCATCAAGTAATTTCAGATGCTGCTCCATCCCTCTCTGCCCTCAGAACATCTGTCCCTAATCTAACAAGTGACATAGCAGTACACCTACACTCTGCTTATTAAATAACACAGCACAATATGCTAATATTTTAAGTGTTTGAAAATAAAGAATAAATTAATTCTGTTAGTTATATAACTGCTGGAAAGATGCAACAGAGTTGTTTCACATAGGACAGGAGAGGGTCTGGCAATGCTGGCTCACTACAACTCCACTTCTGTTTATTTCCCAGTGGCACTCCAGGGCAGTGTCCACAGGGCTGTATGTCCTCTGAGGTCATTTCCACTCTCAGTGATTTTTATAATTCTTCTTCTTCTTCTTCTTCTTCTTCTTCTTCTTCTTCTTCTTCTTCTTCTTCTTCTTCTTCTTCTTCTTCTTCTTCTTCTTCTTCTTCCCCTTCTTCCTCCTCCTCCTCCTTCTCTTCCTCCTTCTCCCGTGTGTATGTGTGGTGTGGTTGTATGTGTGTATTGTGTGTAGGTGTGTGGTTGTGTATGTGGAGGCCACAGAGAGCTATCAGATGTCCTACTCTGCCATCACCCCACCACCTCATCCTCTTGAGACAAGGTCAAGTTCTGGAGCTCACCAATTCTTTGGCCAAGTTAGCCAGCCTGCAAGCTCCAGGGATCCACATGTTATCCCTTCTTGTAGCACTGGCCTTATGGGAAAGTGAGACTACTTAGCTCTTACCTGGTTGCTGGGCATCCAAACTTAGGTTCCCATACTTGGGCAGTAAGTGCTCTTACCTACTGATCCTTCTGTCTGCCCATGATGAATAATCACCTTACCGAGCACTAGTTCTGGGTTAGGCAGATATAAACAAGTGCCACAGGAAAGGCTCCTAGCTTCCGAGTTTGGCTTAGTTCACACCAGACCTTCATCCAGTAAGAAAATACATATATAATTGCTGAAGGGAAGATGAACTTTGATCTGTGGCAGTGTATTTATAGCAGCGTATATTAGCACTTTGCTTTAATCATTTACTTGATAATGGCCTGGAGAGAGTAACCATATGTGCTTAAACATCACAAGTTGGAAAAGAGATTTTGATAATGATGGGAGAATGGATTGCATGTATGTGTTCCTCACCCCCATATATATATATATATATATATATATATATATACACACACACACATATATATATATATATATATATATATATATATATAAACTTTCAGCATGTCTTTTGTTACTATGGTTGCTGGTGTTCCTAATTTTAGATGTGGCTATTATCACAAAGTGGGTTAACATGCCCTTTCTGATAGTAAGTGCTTATGGCCCACGGTGTGTCATGATGTACTCACAGCGCTGCAGCAGGGAGCATCATCTGCGAGGTGTCAAATCTTCTACAACCACGTTGATGTTGTTACTGTACTGCCCAGGAAGTCAGAATTTGATAAGCAAGACTCACTGTACTCAGGACCGCAGGAGCCTGCAATGGCTTCTGACTTTGTGGACTTGAATTAACCTTATTCTATTCATGGGCTTCCGTGAGACTTTATGTACAGGCACAGCTAAAGTGTACAAATGATGTAGTCCTGCCTCCACAAGGCCGTGTAGACAAGCATAGCTATAGTCTATAAATGGTGCAGCCTGTCTCCAGCACACTGGGGAGGGCTTTTCTAAGCTCTCCTTTCTTGCAATGAAGTGACACCTAAGTCAGAACCTGAAGAAGGGGAAGCTTACTCAGGTGAGGGGTAGGGAAGATGTATGAACTTCAGGTGAGCTCACATTCTCTGAGGAGCTGAAGGACAGAGTCAGGTTGTAGCACCAATGGTGATCACAGACAGCACAGCTGTATAAACATCAACTTCTAGGTATGTGTCTGCCCGAGAGCAAGAAAAGCATGTTTAGAAAATCCTGTACAAAAGTATTTACAGTTATTTTATTTACCATGGTCCACTAGATGCTGCAGAGGCACTTAAAAGTAAAACAGATAGAACTTGTGGGACACACAGCAATGTAGCTGCATCCCAGTGGTGTGAGCATCAAGCAGGTCTCCCCAGGGGAGGGAGAGATGCTCTCACATTCCTGTGAAATTCCAAACTGGGGAAAAAATTAAATCATTCTGATTAAAAATCCAAATAGCAATTGCCTCTGGAAACAGAAGATGGACTGGGGGAGACTGGGGAAGGTTCCTGTAGGAAGTGCCTGGTGGGTGGAAATGGTCCACACTGGAATTTTAGTGACAGAAGTAAAAATACACTTGCCAATGCCATCCAAAAATAGATGTGAGAGATCTAAATAAATATTGAAACATCAAGAAAGCTTAAAAAGATATGACCAGTAAGAAAAGTTGATGGAGAGAGTGGGTAGGAGTGAAGACAGGGAAGTGGGTTGAGGCAGAGGACTTCTAGCGGGTGATCCGGCTAGGAAGAGGTGTCTCATGCTGGGAGAAGGAAGGCCACCATGCAGGGCTTTGGCCAGAAGTGTGGCCGAGGAAATGGTTCAATGAGTAAAGACTAGCATTGCTGTGGAAACCTGAGTTCACCTAGTGAAACAGATGCAGTAGTCTATGTATGCATGGTCCTAGCATTCTCCTATGAAGAGAGAGGGGAGGCAGAGGCAAGAGAATCACTGGAAGCTCATGGGACAGTGAGCCTGGCCTGTGAGCCTGGGGTTGTGCCCTGACCTTCCTATGTGCATGCACTGTGGCAGGTGCATCCCTGCACTTACACATAGGCACACTCACATAGACACACACACACACACACACACACACTCACACACACACATAGACACACATACACAGAGACACAGACACACAGACACACACACACAGACAAATACACACAGACACAGACACACAGAACACACACATACAGACACAGAGACACACACACACACAGACACAGAGACACACACACACACACACAGCCACACACACACAGACACATAGAGCACAAGAACACACACCCACACACACCCACAAAAGATTGACTAAGATGCCAGGGGAATCTCAGTTGCTGGAGTGAGAAGCATCCTGGTTTTAGGATGTAAGTTTTGCCCAAGTGAGTTTCCACATTGGTTATTTAAATTTTCTAATCTGCAGATTAAAATTTCTCCCACAAACACATTTCCTGGCTGTGGTGGGGCAGGGGAGGCCAAGAGACAGTCAACTGTCATTTTCCTGCCGGCTTCATTGAAAACTCCAACGTGCTAAAGAGAATGTTCACAAAATTGAAATCCTTTTCTTATTAAACTACCCTGTGTGGAAAACACTCCACGGGCAAATTATCTTTTAATAAGGCAATTTCCTGCTTTCTCAAACCAAAAGGCCCCTGAACGATTTGAAATTCAAATATTGTGGTTTCCTTATACTAAAGCCAAGCAGGCTTGCGAGCTTTCCGAAATGTGGCTCCCAGTGGGAATTTCAAGTTAACTCAGGAGGGAGTGCTCCTTCTCACTCAGGAGGGAGTGCTCCTTCTCACACAGGAGGGAGTGCTCCTTCTCACACAGAAGCTTCTCTGGAGTCTTCATGCAGAGCACGTGAAGCACACAAGGGGGTCCTTGGTCCAGCTAGTGTGAGGCAGACTTACCCTCAGCACGCATGTTCGTGTGTCTTACTGCTTACAAAGGCATGCATTCTCTCTGTCTTCTCTCTCTCTCTCTCTCTCTCTCTCTCTTTCACACACACACACACACACACACACACACACACACACACACACACACACACACACACTCTACCTCTCTCAGCACTTTGGCAGGTCCATCCTTTGTTGGAGGCTGTCTTATACCTTGCAGCACCCTGTGCATCACTCAGCTCTTACCCCTGGTTACCAGCAGTACCTCCCAGTTAAGGAAACCAAAACTGAGTACAGAGATTGTCCAGTAGCCTCTGGATAGCAAATCACATCTGGGTGAGAGCCACTGAGAAGACAACATTGTCCTTCCCTTGGAGTCATTTCCTGTTGTCCGTCTACCCATTCATTCTGTTTCATTCATTCAGTTCTACCCATTCAGACCACAAATCTACCTACCACCCTGTTGTGTGTGCCTCCTGGGTAGACTCTCAAATGTCCCTCCCCCACCAACTTGTGGTCTAGGTATGGATGCTAGCAGTGTGCTACTAACTTTGAAGTGTTGGGCTCTGAAAAACATCGTGGTTCTTCATGATTTCGAGTGATTCAAGGTTTTCTTTTCGAGAGCCTGCCGTGTAGTTACTGTTTTAATGATGATTCTCAGCATCTGTTAAAGCCAGCTTTGTCCTGGATGAAGTTCTAAGAGGTTTGCACAAATCCTATCCTTTAATCCTCACAGTGACCCTGTGAGATAGGAATCTTTATTACTGCCTGTTTTAATTGAGGAAACTAAGATCTAGAGAGTTTAAATAGCTTCCCAAAAGGCCCCACAGTTTTAAAGATGTGGAGCCATTTTAGAACTCTCTTCCTAGTTTCCATCCACCTACCTACCCATCCACCCAGGAGTGTTCAGCCTTTTGACTTTGTCACTTGACTTTGCCATTTCCAAACATCTTGGAAACTATGCTGATTAGCTTAAAGTGTCAACTTGACCCAATCTAGATGTACCTGAGAAGGAAATCTTAACTGGGGAGTTATGTAGACCAGATTGAGCTGTGGACATGCCTGTGGCGAATTGTCTTGATCGTTGAGGTGGGACTACTGGGGTGAGTAGTCCCTACTCGTGGGCGGGGCCCTGAATTGAAGAAGAGTGAAAAAACTAGCTGAGCAGCAGAAGCAGCAGCAAGAAGACAGTATGGGTGCATAGGTTTTCTCAGCTCTGGACTGTGGGCACAATGTGACCAGCTGTCTCAGGCACCTGTCTCTGTGCCTCCCCCTGCAGCGATGGGTTATAACTTGGAGTTGTAAGTCAAATGAACCCTGTCTTCCCTTAAGTTGCTTTTGATCAGGACATTTTATCACAGTAACAAAAATGAAAGTAGGGTAGTTGTATTCATAGGCTGGGAATCCTGACCCTCCCTAAATGTATCATGCAGTAAATATTCACAGAATACCTTCTACGTGCCAGCCAGGCAGTCAATCAAACTTTGCTGTATGAGGGATATTGGAGACAGATGATGGGCTAGGAATTGCCCACAGCCTTGGATGGATGTCATACTTTGCCCAGGAGTGTGGCTCTGCATCTCTGAATAGCACTGGGTACAGAAGAAGAAGCCCTGCTGAGTCTCAGATGACAAGACAGAGTAAGAATTAACTCTGGATTTCCTGTGCCAATTGTGTGTGCAGAGGGCATTTTCTATGAGCTAGTAGAACTTTCCATACTGATTTTGCTTAACTGTTGAGATATTTGGAATTCTTTTGTTCAACCCTCCCTTTGGAGGTCAGCTAGGGGATGCCTAGGAAAGGGGAATGGTCGGTTTGCTAAGACTTGTGGGACACAATGCTATTAAAAGCCACCAAGAGACTCATGAGCTGGAAAGAGTGATACCACATCTCCTGGTACATTGTTCACATCCTGTAAGTCATTCATTTCCCCTTGCTGGTCTTCATTGGCTACACAGAGGTCATCTGGGTGCCCGAAGACAGAGGTGGGGCAGAGGGAAGTGGCTAAGGTTGCTGGAGAGATGATTTATCTCTGGTGTTTACTGTTTGAACACAGTAGAATAGAACTCACAGAGTTTCCCAGGAGCCTCATCTCAGAACTCAGGGGATTAGGGCAGAAAACCTTTGGCACAGGGCAGAATTTATGTGCAAAGGCTCTCCTCCTCCAAACTTTGCTCTTGACCTGAGTTTTAAGGCTTGCTTCGAATGGATGTGCACTAGTTCTCAAATAAGTTGTCTCCAAAGCTGCAAGAGACAGGACACGATGACATAATAGAGTAAGTATCACGATCTCTGTAGCTTCCACAGTAGAATAAGTAACACGATAGCTTTGAATGTGGAGTTTGTTACTTTGGAGGTGGTGGGCGTGGCACTAGGAAGTTGGTGGGTGGCATCCATGTTGGTTGGCTACTTTGCAAGGCATTGCTTCTTAGAATTGGGAACAAAACACCCATGGAAGGAGTTACAGAGACAAAGTTTGGAGCTGTGATGAAAGGATGGACCATCTAGAGACTGCCATATCCAGGGATCCATCCCATAATCAGCTTCCAAATGCTGACACCATTGCATACACTAGCAAGATTTTGCTGAAAGGACCCAAATATAGCTGTCTCTTGTGAGATAATGCTGGGGCCTAGCAAACACAGAAGTGGATGCTCACAGTCAGCTATTGGATATATCACAGGGCTCCCAATGGAGGAGCTAGAGAAAATACCCAAGGAGCTAAAGGGATCTGCAACCCTATAGTTGGAACAACATGATGAACTAACCAGTACCCCGGAGCTCTTGTCTCTAGCTGCATATGTATCGAAAGATGGCCTAGTCGGCCATCACTGGAAAGAGAGGCCCATTGGACTTGCAAACTTTATATGCCCCAATACAGGGGAATGCCAGGGCCAAAAGAATGGGAATGGGTGGGTAGGGAAGTGGGGGGGGGTACGGGGGACTTTTGGGATAGCATTGGAAATGTAATTGAGGAAAATATGTAATAAAAAATATTAAAAATTTAAAAAAAGATAAAAAAAATAAATAAAGTTCAGGGGTGGAGGGTTCATTTTTCCTGGATTAAATGGTCGGATCTCTGCCACAAGATTTGGGGTTCTACATTCCACTTTGTGGTAGTTCAATGCAGAAAATCTCCCCTTAACATGGGCAGAACCAATTCCCAGTTGTTATCTTTCAAGGAAGACCCATCCCCCGGATGCTCTGAGATCAAGACACAGCCTGCTTTTCTTCTTTGTTCTGTCTGGACAGAAGACTTGCCTGGCTGGACCCCATGCATGATTCCTTTTTGGGGTGAAACCCCATCTCAGCCTCAGTCCATTAACCGGAGTTCTCCAATACTTCCCGAGAAACATTATCTAACATTCCCTTCCAAGTCTTTCTACTCATTGCACCTGAGTGTTTGAAAAGCCTATCTAAGCTCTTCTGGACTTTCCCCCTTTTATCCAATCTCTTTATCTCTGCTATCCAAACCAGTGTTTTTACCCCAGGAGAGTTTTGCCAGTCTTCTTTTGTGACTCACTAGCCTGGGACAGAGCAGGTTCTAGGACATTTCTCACTGGACAGTGAGTTCTGAGACATCTATTCTGGCCCCGTTATGGGTCCCACTTTGTTCTGACAGCTTATAGAGTGGCTGCAATTTATTCAAGTTGGTTGTCTTAAATAGACTCTGTGGGGAGGGGTGTGTTGCAGTTTGGGGTATCTGCAGGGAGGAGGTGGTGGAAATTAGGATGTGGAAGAGCCAGGCACTGCTTTCTATGTGGGGAAGGCTGCAGCTCACATGTGAGCAGGGCCTTTAAGTCAATGGGAGGAAGAAAGCAATTAAACATTGTTGTCAGTTAACTGTGTTGCTGTGTTTGCTGTTGCCTATAAAAATCCCATTAGTGAACTGGGTGCTGTCAAACCACTGGCAATGCAATCTATGCTGAATTCTCTGCCCTCAGGGATTGGGTGGGGCCCTCAGTGTGTTTTCAAAACCTCACCCACCCCATCCACCCCACCCTCTAGGAGAAACCTGCAAGTGCCTGAAACCAGGTCCCATAAATTGAAAAGATTTGCAGCCCAGTTACACATGTAAATCTGGCTATTACTGAAATTAACCTCTAACTCCTGGTTCCAAAGTTTTAATCTACTGAATGTATATTTTGTTAAGTTATATTAAAAACAAACCTTGTGGGCTGGAGAGATGGCTCAGCTGCTCAAAGCACTGGCTGCTCATTTAGAGGACTCAAGTGGGGCTTCCAGAACCCACATGTCAGCCTACAAGTATCTGTAATTCCAGGGCTAGGGAATATGATGCCCTTGTCTGGCCTCTGTGAGCACCAGGTATATATATGATACATAGTTACACATTCAGGCAAAACACTCATACATATAGATTTTAAAAATTAAAAAAAATTACCAAAGCAAATAAGTTTTGTTGAAAATGTCCCCATGGTGAAATAACTAATTTGGGATTCTTTCCATGCCAAGGAAATAGGCAGAGGAGCCAGCAAGATCAGGGTTGCTTTCTCTGGTTACCCTCAGTCAGAGGCTTTGGGAAGTCTCTCTCATGACGGTCATTGAATTCACCATTCTGAAGCCTGGAGGACATGGGGGACTTCTGCAATCAGGAACTTCCAGACTGTTATCTCACTGGCTTCGTTTGTACCTTGCCCTGGAATGAGGTTCACCTGGGGCTGTGGCTCAGGGGGTGAGCACCTCCCTGCTCTGTGGGCGGAGCTGGGGGCGAGCAAGTCCCTGGTCTACGGGAGGTGCTATGTTCCATCCTCACCACACTTGCTCTCCTGCCTTTGCCTCACAGGGTACAGTAGCTTCTTTTACTTGGCCCCTCCCCCGATCCCTGGCAGGACATAGTCCAAGAGAGAGACTCTCCTCTCCTGATGTATGCAAGAGAGTAATGATGAAACCGTGGCGTACAAGGCTTGTCCAACCTTCAGTGGTTCAGTAGGGCTGAGGGATGCTCGGAGTTGTCCAGTTGACCATTGAGGGACTTTGTCTTAGTCAGTGGCTCTAACTTGTGTGGATCACTACATTCTTCAAGGGATTGACAATCTCCCTTCAAATTTATATTATTCTAGAACATTACATATTGTAACAACAAACATTATATTTAGCATGCGCTTCTAAGTCCAATCATGGAAAGCTTTGGATTTACTTTGGCACTACATTTATCTTATGTGGCCACCTAATGGTCTTCTGGCCATGTGTCCATCTATTTCCAGTAAAGACCACAAATCTCTAGTGGTCAATAAAGTCTCCTCTGCTTGTCTTAGAGAAAGTTACAAGGTATACATATATGTATTCCACCATGCAACGAGGCCAGCAAATCCTACTCTGCTCGCACTCAGGTCTCCAGGGTTAAACTTTGAACTGACATGGAGTAGACCGATGGTGACAGAACAAGGGGTAAATGACTCTCCAGGAGCTGCTCTCTAAATTTAGGTGCTGTGTCAACAGGTGCACAGCGAAGTGACTTTCCAATGTCCCACCCTCATTAGTGAGAGCCTAGTGCTCACCTCTGGGTACATATCTCCACCAGTTTCAGTGCTCCCTAGGCCACCTGTCTAGATGTGGCTTTGTTGGGAGGGTACAGAAAGTCTGCCCACGGAGTTATCTTCCATGTTTCTTACCACTAGCCCTTCCTATCTCTTTCCCCAGATGCCAAAACACTCTTTCATCTCATTTCAGACAACTAACCTTCCTCCTAGGAAGCTTTCCTTCCCTCCCCATCCTTCAGATTGGTGCTAAGAGTTTTGAGGCCAGCATCTTCTCTCTCATCTGCTACCCACATTGGCCCATTGTTGAGCTCAGATCACATTGGAATGTGTCAAGGAATGCCTCTTGAATGACCCCCATGGATAGCATGAGGGAGACCAAGAGCATATGTACCCTGGAGAGTTCAGCCCCTGTCTCATCAACCCTCCAGGGTGGCCTGGCTCTGTGACATTGTTCCTGCTGGCCAGATGGTGTCCTCATCCATGGAGGCCTTGTGGGTGGGTGGATGCCACATGAGTCACTGTGGCCACGGATTGCTGCCAGTGAGCTTCAGCAGCCTCATGAACTGGGCTGATTGCCCCAGGGAGGATCTTGTGGCTTCCAAGATTCTGAGAGGACCTCAGTGAAGAAGCTGAATTTCGTAGTCTTATTCTCAGAGATTAATGGGTGTCTTCAAGATCTTTCTAGATTGTAATTAGTCATGTGGTCAGGAGGGAAACACTAGAAGTGAGTGAGTGTTATGTATGTGTGTGTGGGGTGGAGGGGTTAGGAAGCGGCTGAACACTCTGGAACTAGTGAAGAACAGGGATGGTAGGAGTTGGCCAGCTTTCTGAGTAGCCTGAGATACCCAGCTACTCCCAGTTCCTTCACCAAATAGGAAAATGTGTGCCAGGAAAGGCCTGTTTATGGAAGTTTGGTTGGGACATTGATACTTGTGTAACCAGGCCAGCAGCACACAGAATCCCTCCTGGTACTAAGTTCATCATTTGTAAATCACAGATGACTTTAGATGTGCTTGAGCTTTGGGCAGGCAGATCTGGAACATTCCCTTGGCGTGTCCATGGCCCTTGATGAAATCAAGCTACCAGCTTGTAGCTGCTTTCCTGGGATTTTGCAGCAGTGGCCACTTGTCCGTATTTTCTCTGCTACCCTGGCCTTTCTGGGAAAGAAACTCGGTCCCAGGTCTGGCTTTTCTTTTTTCACCCTTTTAATGTTGCTCCCACTATTATGGAGTGTTTTGTCTCTTGCTTCTTTGGTTGTATTTTTAATCCCTGGAGAGTTTAGACTGAGGGTGTTTCACCAGGACTTTGAGACACAAAGTTGATTGGAAGAGTAATATTAATTGTCAAACACACTATAGACTGTGTTCAGAAGATGGCCAGTTCATAGTGGTGCGAAATGGATGTTTATATAAAAGACTTTTGTTCTGCTGGGAGCATTTAAGCCATTGCCAGGCTCTGGTTGAAGGTTCATCTATTTACTGTTTCTACAATATACTAAATCGTATGGAAAAATGCTACAAGCCATGAAGTCTATATAACGCAGCACACTGGGGCCCACAGATACTAACTTGCTTCATTAGCATTTCAGTTAATAACATTGTTTCCTCTGTCAAGAAAAGCCTCAAGAATTAAACCTCATTGACCTAGAATATGGCATGTATTTCATTTCCAGGTCCTGTCTTTTAACAGACACTTTTGGAATCAAGGCCTATTCACTTATATTAATTATTTTAAAAATATTTTTATTTTATATGTACTGGAATTTTGTTGTCTGCATGTAGGTATATGTGTCCCATATACATGCCAGATCCTCATGGAGACCAGAAGTGGGCATCTGATAGATGGTTGTGAGCTGCCATGCAGGTGCTAGGAGCTGAACCTGTTTTCTCAAGAGGAGCCAGTGTACTTAACTGCTGAGCTCCTATATCAATAACTTAAATTGTCATTGACAAAATACATGAAAAAAAAAATACATGAAAAAAAGGAGGAAGGATTTCCTCAGTTTGGAGGTTCAGTCCATCACAGAAGAGAAAGCATGGTGCAAGAGATTGGAGAAGGGTACCAGTGCTTGTCTCTCCTCTTGCCTTTTTTCCCTACAAGATACCAAGCCAATGGGATGATGTTACCTACATTCAGGGATGATGTTTTCTCTCAGCTAGTCACCTCTAGAAACATTCTCTCAGACACACCTAGAGATATGACACAATCCCCTCTGGGATGCTAAATCAAGTTTACAAGGGAAGCTAACTATCACAAGGCCAGTTGCCTTCACCATTAATTTTATACCTAAGTACATCACTTTCAATCATAATATTTCTATCTCTGGACTTGTAAAACTCCCATGTCTATCTCATATTCAGAGTACATACAGTCCAGATCCATGAGTCCAAATAGTTTTAAGAGTTACAACATCACTTAAAAACAGAAGTTCAAAGTGTCTACTGATGCCTGTAGGCTTATATTTTTTAAGACCTACTTTTCATAAGGATACTTAAATGCTTTAACCTCCCTTTTAGCTCACCACCCACCAGAGGGAGTGGAAAGGAAAGGTAAACAGGGCAAAGGAAGATGTGGACCTGTTTAAAAATAGGTTTTGGAGCAAATTCAATCTGTGTTGTCAGGATATCAGCAGTTCAGTTCATATGAATCAGCAGCAGCAGCTTGATCTACTCACAAACACCATTTACAAACCAGCAATGGCAATTTGATCCAGAAGAAACCGAGAGGATTTGTCAGTAAACCTGAGTTCAAGGAGTCATCAAGAAGCCACCTGAGCACTACCAGAAGTTTTTGGTGGTGGTTTTTCATTTGTTTGTTTGTTTGTTTGAATGAGATCACAACAATGATCAGCAAAGGGTGGGAAGACGAACTAATACTACAAAACATCATCATCGAAGACCAGCATCAGTAAAGCTCAACACTGACCAGCAAAGAATGGCCAGGCTGAACCAATACCACTCAGCAGTGGCATCTGTCTGTTGGGTTATATTTATACCCCTTTCAAACATCATGTGTTTTCTTAAGCGTCCGCTCTAGCAAGACATCACATGCCCCCTTTTCAGACAGTTTCCAGAAAAACACCATGTGTCTGTTCTCAGCAAAACATTCTCCCACATGTCTGGTTCAGCAAAAACATCTTCTCCTAAGACAGTTTCTTAAAAACATCACCTAACACAACTGAATTTCCAAAGAAACCAGAAATTTCCACTTTAGATGCCCAAGCTATCAACTCCCATAAAACCAAAAGCTGGTTACATGTTTTAAACATAAAATGGCACAAAGTGAATACTCTTACCTCAAAAGGGAGGAACAGAGTTATAGAGGGAAAGGATGGAATCAAAGAAAAACTGAAACCCAATAGAGCAAGGAAATCTTGCAGTCCATCTCTGGTATCTGAGGCATATTGTAGTTTGGTCTGCTCCTGAACAGGCTTGGGAAACCCACCCCTAATACTTCATTATTTGCAGTCCACAGGGCCATGGATTTTCCCTTGGGGGGGGGGTCTACATAATCTCTCTCCTGGGATGGCTCTGCTAATCATCTCAGTTTTCCTCAGCAGACTTCTGAATGTGGCTGAATCTTGAACATAATTTCTCTCTGTGATCCTGCCCAAACAGGATGATCTGAAAGGTCTTCCTCAAGGGGGAAGTTCTTTGACTGAACTTACTACTTTACACTCTGCAGGCTGTGGGATCTGGGAAATTTCCAGTGGTCCAGTGCAAAGTGATTGGCTTCTTTTTAATGGTATGGCTTTTAAACAGCCTTTCTTATTCACCTTACTTTTCAGCTTGCTCCTTTTCTTGCCCAGATGCACATCCTTTGGACCCTTCTTATGCTTTTTGTTTCTGAGTCTCATTGTAAATCTAAGAGTGTCCAGCAATAACCATGCTTCAGCCTAACTGCAAAACTACCTGAAGTTTCTTCCACCAGATTAGTCATTCCATTGCCTTTATACTCAGCCTTCCCCAATATGTCAATTTGTAAGTGCAATGTACTCAGATAATTTGCCAGAATATATCAGAAAGGGCTGTAGACTGTTGATCAATAGTCCTTGTTCCCAAGTATACTTTTTGCTGTTTGCATATTTATTGGCAGTTTGGTCTTCTGAACTTAGAATCCCCAATAAAGTTCTGTTTGGAGCATTTAGGACTTCTCTAGTTTGTATCTACAAACTCCATCACATTTCTTCTTCAAGCCAATTGCAAAGACTTAAGAGTTTCAAGATCGGGTAGTCCCAGCAAAGACCCTACTTGGTTACTACTAGCTTTCACATTAGTTCTTTCTATCAAAACTTTAACCAAATATGTGAGAGAAAGAACTTAAGGATGAAGTGTTTTCTTTGTTTATGGCTTCAAAGGGTTTGGCCCATTGTGGTGAGGAATATGGGGATAAACAGTTCATATCACGGAGGAGGACAAGCAGAGAGAGGGAGAATGTTGGTACCCACCCTACTTTCTCCTTTAATTCCTTCCAGACCCAAGCCCATGGGGCAATGCTACCCATACTCAGGGTGTCTCTTTCCCCTTCTATTAATCATCAATGGAAGCATCCTCATAGATAGACTGAGAAGTTGGCCTCACTAATCTCCCAAGTGATTTAAAAAAAGCATTCAAGTTGATGATGAAAGTTAAGCATCATATATCACTTATCTTGATCTTGAAGGAGCAACTTTCTCACATAGGTTACATTCAATTCACCTTCAGTTTCCTCTCCCTCCTTGCCTCCTTGTCCTTCATTCAACCACTCCACTCCCGGGTCAATCCCTCCATTTCTCTTGAAGGAGCATCTTGACCTTGAAGTTTTACTTGGGCTTCCTTGTATCCAAAGACTTTCTCTGAAGCCCTGTTATTGAACTTGGCTATTGGTGGGGAAGAGAAGTGATGGAGATAAAATTCAGAACAAATATGAATTTAGACAAAGAACAAGTAAGTTCTCTTTTTTGTACATCTTATGAAATATTTATGGTATACTTATGTGAAACAATTTACTAGTTGGTATCTAAAATTCCAATTTAACTGAGCCTCCTGCATTTTGTTTTCGGGATCTGGAAGTTATAGGTTTGACACTGGAGTTATATGGAAGATTAAAAAGCAAAAACCATTTAGGACAGTTGGATGGCTGCCAGTGGACGGAGAGTCACTTTTCTTTGGGTGAGAGTGGCAAATGTTTATAAACAGCAAGTATCTATGTATTTCTGCTACAACTATAATTCTAACCCAGGTGAGAACTGTCACCTATGGACTGTCCTGCTTTCAGGTAGATGGGGCCTGAATTAGATCTATTGTTCACACTCCAAAAGTTTCTCTGACAGACATAAGAGAATGCTATCTTATGCCATCTTGTGCCTGCACACCCTTCCCAGTCTGTCCTCAGTGATTCAGGACTATGCCTAACAGATGTGTGCATTCTGCTTGGGGCCATGATAGTGACTCTGTGCTTGGGCTAAAATACTGGCAAGGAGCTTGCATGAACTGATCATACGTGCTAAGGAATAATAATAATAATAGAAATCTTTACAGAGTTTAGTCTGGTCAATTAGGAAACTGGCTCAACCAAGGAATTGCTAGGGCTTACCGAATTATAAATAATATCAAACAGACCCCTTCTAACAGTTTCCAAAATAGTTTGACAAAGCTTGCTCAGTGCTATGAGGAAGTTCTAGTGGAGGGTAAAGCAAACTCAGTTGGTTTTGCTAATAAGATAAACAATTCCCCAACTTTCAGGTTGGTAGAAACCCCACTGGCTTTCTCTAAGACTTCACAACATCCTTAAAAACAGCCTTGTGGAGAGGGTGAGGATGTAAGTCAGGGAAAGTAGAGGCACTGAGTTTGGAAGCCTGACGCTCAACCGAATTTAGACCTGTGGGATCCCTGGATATAAAAAGGAATACTATAACAGGAGCCAAGGACTGCATCCTTCAGCACCCTTGAAACCAACTCCACACTTACCCAATGGCCTGTTTAATTTCCTGATTGCAGGGTGACACAATCTAGAGGGAGCCACTGTGGCTGCATGGATCATTAGCAGCTCATGGGGTTAAAACACAACCAAGCCTTTTTAGCAGAATGAAAGATGAAGCATTCCCCTGCTCTTGGTAGAGGCAAGCAATGGTGACCCTGAGTGACCTAGTAAGGCTGCTGCTGGTCTGACAAAGATGAATGGGAAGGTCAGTTCTGCTTTTGATGAGACCTGGTAAGGTGATGTCTGCAATTTTTCAAGGTCATAATTAAATGTGGTGCCCTTGCCAGAAACCAACATACAAACACAACCACAGAAGAAACATAGGTCTTGGCAATAGCCTGTCTTGTTGACACATGAACAGCTGAGTGGACCCCCACATGGAGAAAGAAACCCTGTTCTCTGATCCTGATGTGCTTATTTTTTACTCATAGTATCTGATCTGAATGCTGTTCAATTAAA
The DNA here is from genome assembly GCF_978045245.1 of Mus caroli. Classification (NCBI taxonomy): domain Eukaryota; kingdom Metazoa; phylum Chordata; class Mammalia; order Rodentia; family Muridae; genus Mus; species Mus caroli. Next base: position 81,424,973 of record NW_028227256.1, on the reverse strand, counting down.
ATAACTCTCTTAATCTCAAAAACTGGTATCCTCCCCATCACCAAAGTAAATATCACGCTACGGCTTATCGCGTGGGAAAGAGCCACACTTCAAGGTATAAGAGGAAAGCTCCAGGAAGCCATATGGAGACTGTGGATCAAGAGAAAGGTGAGGAAAAGAGGCAAGAAGAGACAGTTTTAGTTACTTGTCTGTGACTATGATAGGCACTCTGACCAAGAGCAACTTGGGGAAGAAGGGGATCATTTGGCTTAACTTCTAGGTAACAGTCCATCACTGGAGGGAATCAGGGCATGAAGTGAAGCCAAAGCTGAGGAGGAAAGCTGCTTACTGGCTTGCTTGACAGCCTATGCACACCTGCTTCCCTCCCTCCCTCCCTCCCTCCCTCCCTCCCTCCCTCCCTCCCTCCCTCCCTCCCTCCCTTCTTCCCTTTTTTCTTTCTATCTAAAAGGTTCACTTATTTCTATTTGTGTGTGTGTCTGTGTGTGTGTGTGTGTGTGTGTTTTGTCTGCATATATGTCTGTATACCATGTATAGACCTGATGCCCTCAGGATTCCAGAAGGGAATATAAGATCCTCTAGACCTGCAGTTACAGATGATTGTGAGCCTCCATTGGGACTGGGAATAATACTGTCTTCTGGAAGAGCAGCCATTGCCTTTAACCACCAAACCATCTTGCTGGCCCTTTTCCATCATTCTCCAATTACAGATGCCACTGAAGTCAACATGGTTGGTTGTCTTTCTGTGTCCAACACCACACTGTGAATTCCTTGATGAAGGAGAGTGTCTCTCTTGGTAGCCACAGACTTTGGTATACAGAAAGAGCTTCATTAACTTAGCTACATGGGATTGAATGTGGTTTTTCATTGCTTAGGGGAAGGCAAGTATATTAAGAATTTGAGGAGGATTACAGGATATGGTGTTCAGAAAGGATAGTCAACCCTGTGGGCAGGTCCTATGAAAATTCATAGGAATGGCTAGAGATGCTTCAAGCTACAGAAATTTCTCCCAAAATGCTTCTCTCCCTGCACATGAGATGAATGACTGTCAATGACAGTAAATATAATTATCTAATGATATTCATTAGTATTTGAAATATTTGGCTCTAACAACTTGGGAGGTCATTTCCCACTTAAATCTTGAAATGAATCTCACTCATTTAGAACTAACAAACCAATCGCCAGCAAGAAAATCTGCAGATTAGATAGCATTTTGTTTTATGTATTGTACCTTAAAGATTGTGTATGTATAGGTTCCTGGTTCTGTAGGGAATTTGACATCTCTTAGTTTTCCTTTTAAGGAGACTGAAGCTAGAAGGAAAGGGAGACCTCCTTGGGCCCTCAGTAGTGAGAAAACAAAGTTTTCAATAAGGATCTGATTGGGCACAGATGTGGACAGAAGCTATCTGTACTTGATGGATACCTTGTCTTCTTACCCTACACATCTTATGCTGGGAGAAGGCAGTGCTGGAGAATGTATATACTGGAAGAGCTGTAAATATTGGGGGTGATGGGTGATGGACAGTTGACCTCTTCAGTATTTCCATTTCAAAACATTTAAGTAAATGGGAGAGATCACTTATGAAGATAGATCATGGACCTAGAATATATCTCCTAAGAGGGCATGGTCAACTGCAGAAGGACCATCTTTCTGAGGAAGCTCATGTAACCACTAAACACAAGCTTCTTAAGAGACAGTGGCCATCATTCACAAGGACTCAAGTATGACAGGTGTGCTCCATATTCTGTTATAGAAATATAGAAAATTTCCATATATGTGCTCCATATTCTGTTATAGAAATGTTGTATGTCCATCAATAAGACAAAAAGGCCACCAACAGATTGGGAAAGGATCTTTACCTATCCTAAATCTGATAGGGGATTAATATCCAATATATATAAAGAACTCAAGAAGGTGGACTTCAGAAAATCAAATAACCCCATTAAAAATGGGGTACAGAGCTAAACAAAGAATTCTCACCTGAGGAATACAGAATGGCTGAGAAGCACCTGAAAAAATGTTCAACATCCTTAATCATCAGGGAAATGCAAATCAAAACAACCCTGAGATTCCACCTCACACCAGTCAGAATGGCTAAGATCAAAAATTCAGGTGACAGCAGATGCTGGTAAGGATGTGGAGAAAGAGGAACACTCCTCCATTGTTGGTGGGATTGCAAGCTTGTACAACCACTCTGGAAATCAGTCTGGCGGTTCCTCAGAAAATTGGACATAGTACTACCAGAGGATCCTGCAATACCTCTCCTGGGCATATATCCAGAAGATGTTCCAACTGGTAAGAAGGACGCATGCTCCACTATGTTATGTATGCTCCACCATACAAAAAATGTGGTACATTTATACAATGGAGTACTACAATGGAATGAATTTATGAAATTCCTAGGCAAATGGATGGACCTAGAGGGCATCATCCTGAGTGAGGTAACCCAATCACAAAAGAACTCAAATGATATGTACTCACTGATAAGTGGATATTAGCCCAGAAACTTAGAATACCCAAGATACAAGATACAATTTGCAAAACACGTGAAACTCAAGAAGAACGAAGACCAAAGTGTGGACACTTTGCCCCTTCTTAGAATTGTGAACAAAACACCCATGGAAGGAGTTACAGAGACAAAGTTTGGAGCTGAGGAGAAAGGGTGGACCATCTAGAGACTGCCATATCCAGGGATCCATCCCATAATCAGCCTCCAAACGCTGACACCATTGCATACACTAGCAAGATTTTGCTGAAAGGACCCAGATATAGCTGTCTCTTGTGAGACAATGCCAGGGCCTAGCAAACACAGAAGTGGATGCTCACAGTCAGCTATTAGATGGATCACAGGGTCCCCAATGGAGGAGCTAGAGAAAATACCCAAGGAGCTAAAGGGGTCTGCAACCCTATAGGTGGAACAACAATATGAAGTAACCAGTACCCCCCAGAGCTCTTGTCTCTAGCTGCATATGTAGCAGAAGATGGCCTAGTTGGCCATCATTGGAAAGAAAGGCCCATTGGTCTTGCAAACTTTATATGCCTCAGTACAGGGGAACTCCAGGGCCAAGAAGTGAGAATGGGTGGGTAGGGGAGTTGGGGGGGGGAGGGTATGGGGGACTTTTGGGATAGCATTGGAAATGTAAATGAAGGAAATACCTAATTAAAAAAAGAATAAAAAAAAGATAGAAAGAAATGGTGTCTGTGGTTTACTGAATCCAATCTAGTTCGATTTTGTCTTCGTCTTCTAAGGAAGAGTCTTGGGATTCCTGAACTATTAGAAGACAAGCTAAGTCCATCAGAAGATGGAGAACTAGGGATCAGGTAACTGCCCAAAGCCTTTTAGCTAATAGGAGATAGATTCCAGATAGATACTCCTAATGTGGGCCACTAGCCTCCTTCCATTTTCTTGTGAGCCAGATTCATCCAAAATACAGTGGCTCTCAGCGAAGCTCAGTGAAGTTTTCATGTGTTTATGTAGCAACTGTGCAGCCTATCAATGACCATATCAGGACCAGTAACATGGAAGCTAATGTAAGAAGGCACTGTCTCCAAGTCTAGTGCTCTGACTTTGCCAAAACAAAGTAGGAAGTGAAACCATAGAATCAGCTATCAGTGAACAAATAAAGAAATGGGGAACCTAGGAGGGGGAAGCATAGAAATGAATCCTCTGACCAGGCTCATGGTGAAAGTCACACGGGACCAAGACTTGGTGAATTATGTGAGCCTCAGCTTTTGTAAGAGCCAAAAGACCATTTCTACAAGCATTGGATAAAGGAGGCCTCTGGGTCAAGTAATGGGCAGGGGTTGGAGTATAAAGATTAATCAGACCCCATTTCACTTCCCAGTTCAGAGCTATCAATGACAAATTGGAGAGTAACCGCAGGCCTCTAGACAAGGAACAGGCACCATTAAGAACAAAGTGATTCCATAGCTTTTGGGGTTAATGAGAATGCATAACACGTTCCCAGCTAGTCTTGAAATGTAGATAAAGTTGACTCCAGCCTCTTAGTTCATGAGATGCAAGAGCTCTTACCAGGTCCAAAGTTTCTGTTGATCTTTAGTGTCTCATGGGTTCATGGTTACTCTGGAAACCTAACAGATATGTGACCTGAAGTGAGTTGTGCTGTGTCTTCTTTTCTCTGCTCCACTCTGATCCTGAAATCGAGCTCATTCATATTGTATAAAAGCCTCTCACCCAAGCTGGAATTATATGAAAAGATAGTGGTTTGAAGGGAGTGTCTGAAAAGTATGCAAGAAGCATTTCAGGTAGAATTGGGCCCTGGCTGGAAAAATCTAACTGTGGCTACTTCACCAGATGAAAACCAGTGATACACTCAGGTAGGTACAGTGGAACTTAATGAAGAGGTAAGGACACGAGCTTTACATTTAAATGACTCAAAATATTCTACTACTGGGCCCTTAAAGCCTGTCAGCCTTCGCATCCTGGGAATCCTCATTGGTCTTCTTCTCAAGAGATTCCCCAACTTCCTCCACTTTGCCAAACATTTTCCCTCAAGAATATCTTTCCCAAGTCAGACCCATTTGTTCATTAGGCTCAACATTTGCAGTACACTTCAGCCAAGGCAAGATGTACTCATTTAAAGAGTATACCATCATGAGACTCACAAGAGTTTGCATGTACTTAAGCAAGACTATCAGGATAGAGTACACACCTATTGTCCCGCAGAAGTCTTTCTCAGGACCCCTGTATCCTTCTCACCCTGCTTGCCAGGCTTTCAATGACTTGTATGTCTGCCACACTAGCTTAGATATAGCCTATTTTATGATATACACATGGGATAACACATGATGAGGCCTTTTTGTGTGATTATGAATCTCTTCATGAGATTTAGCAATGTTTGTTCCCTTAAACGACTTAATATTATAGTAAAGTGCTGAACAAGCACACCATGATGGAATGGCTGGATGTGGCAGGATTTAACCTTAGAAAATATTACTAAATTCTTTTCCAAAGATGTTGGATAAAAGATTGAATGAGAGACTAAGGGGAACCTCATTTGGCATGCCTCTGCACCAAAATGTAGTATGCTCTGGCTTCTAAATTGCAGCCATTCTGTTTGGATGTGAAACTACCACACAACATTTTAAAGAAATGAAGAAATATTTGAGCTTGGCCATTCGTTGATATTCTTTTGTTAAGTGTCTAATCAAAGCTTTATTTTCCCTGTCTTAAACTTGAATTATCTTTGTGATGTGAACTTGTAGGAGTTCTTTGTGTATCCCAGACATCAATCTATTATCCTTTGCCTATTTTCGAGACATTTCCAGCAGCACACTTCTTGTCTTCTTTTCTATTGGAGAGTGTTAAATGTCTATATTTTAAAATATATTCAAAATTCTGAATTTCATGTTATGATTTAGAAGTTTTGTTTAAAAAAAAATCTCTGCTTTTTTGCAACACATGAAAACCTTTTAAAAATCTCCTTCACATGTTCTTATAGACAGGCCTTTATAGTTAGGGCTATAGAACTGTAGCTGGGTTAATGTTTGCAGAGGCAATATAGCTAGAGCTCAAGTTCATCTCTCTCTCTCTCTCTCTCTCTCTCTCTCTCCCTCTCTAATGAACTTTTGACTAGAAAATAATTTTAAGTAGTTTTAAGTAATTTTAAATAGTAGGCTTTGTTTGTCAAAAATCAGCTAATATGTTTTATTTTTATCTTTAGAGGTGTGTGTGTATGTGTGTGTTCCTGTGTGTAAGTGCAGGGATGCACCTGCCACAGTGCACATAGGGAGGTCAGTGCACAACCCCAGGTCCAGAGGCCAGGTTCACTGTCCCATGAGTTTCCAGTGATTCTCCTGCCCCTGTCTCCCATCTTCTCACAGGAGAATGGTAGGATCATGCATGTATAGACTACTGCATCTGTTTTATGTGGTGAACTCAGAGCATCAGGTTTCTCCAGCCACCTCTTTAGCCACTGAGCCATTCCCTCAGCCACATTTCTGGACCAGATGAGGCTGTATGAGTCCCTTGGAGCTGGAGTTACAGATGGTTGTGAATGACCTGACATGGGTGCTAAGAACTGAACTTTGGTCTTCTACAAGAGCAGGAAAAGCTCTTATCTCTCAAGTGCTGAGCCAGCTCTCTAGCCCCTTATCTAACCCTAATGACATTGTGTATGTATTAAGGAAGCTTTGCTCTGAAATCAGGTAGCGGTTTTCTCCCTTTTCTTTCAACAGTATTTTGGCAATCCTGGGTCCCTTTATTGCCAGCTGCATTTCAGCCTATGAAAGTAAAAAGACAAGCCTCCTGGAATTTTGCTTGGACTTGTCTTCCCTGTAAAGATCAACTTGGATAGAAATGACAACTTACCAATAGTAAGACTTTCAATACAACCTTTTAATTTTTCTTGGTGATATTGTACAGTACTATAATATATTATTTTCATATGTTTTATTAAATCTTCTGGTAATTATTCCATACTTTTGTAAAAGCTAATGTTTGAAATTTCAGTAATCAATGAGAGAGTGATTACATGGAAAGATGATTGGTTTTTAAATTATTTTTTCATGTTGTATACTTGATAGACATGTTTATTGGTCTACATTTCGCTATTATAAGAATTTTCTATAAGCACTATCATGACAGCTACCAAGAAAGGGCATTTTCTCCTTCTATTCTTCCCTCCTTTTGTGTCCTGATGAATTGTATGGGACCGGACCGTGTTAGTTTTACACAATCTAAGTGTTTATCCTTGTCATAATCCAGATAATAGAGGAAAAGACATTCAACACTTTACTATCAACCATGACCTTCACTGTACACATTCCAAGGTGATTCCATCAGATTTTGAAAAGTTCTTTCTAATTCTTATTTATAAGAATTATTAATATTCTTGCCATAAATAAGTGTTCAATTTGGCCCATTTTTTTTCTGTCACATAGGGGAGTAATTTTCCATGTTTTCCTTTTTAAGTAAGGTTGAGTGTTTATTGATTAATTTTCTGCAGTTACGTTAAAGTTTCATTATAGAAGATGAACTATAATTGATCATGAGATAGTATTCTTTATTGGAGATTTATTTCTTTAGATTTGTAAATATTTGGGGGTTACATTTATGAGATATATCAGTTTGCTATTAGTTTTTCCCACATTTTTTATTAGATTTTTTAAATTTACATTTCAAATGCTATCCCAAAAGTCCCCAATACTCTCCCCCGGCCCTGCTCCCCTATTCAATAACTCCCACTTCTTGGCCCTGGTATTCCCCTGTACTGGGGCATATAAAGTTTGCAAGACCAAGGGACCTCTCTTTCCAATGATGGCGGACTAGGCCATCTTCTGCTACATATACAGCTAGAGACACAAGTTCTGGGGCTACTGGTTAGTTCATATTGTTGTTCCACCTATAGGGTTGCAGACCCCTTCAGCTCTTGGGTACTTTCTCTAGCTCCTATATTGGGGGCCCTGTGTTCCATCCTATAGATGACTGTGAGCATCCACTTCTGTATTTAACAAGCACTGGCAAAGCCTCACAGGAGACAGCTATATCAGGATATCTTCAGCAAAATCTTGCTGGCGAATGCAATAGTGTCTGCGTTTCATGGCTGATTATGGGATGGACCCCCAGGAGGGGCAGTCTCTGGATGGTCCATCCTTTCATCTTAGCTCCAAACTTTGTCTCTGCAACCCCTTCCATGGATATTTTATTCCATATTATAGGGAGGAATGAAGTATCCATGTGTTGGTCTTCCTTCTTCTTGAGTTTCATGTGTTTTGCAAATTGTATCTTGGGTATTCTAAGTTTCTGGGCTACTCTCCACTTATTACATATCATGCGAGTTCTTTTGTGATTGGGTTACCTCACTCAGGATGATATCCTCCAGATCCATCCATTTGCCTAAGAATTTCATAAATTTATTGTTTTTAAGAGCTGAGTAGTACTCCATTGTGTAAATGTACCACATTTACTATATCCATTCCTCTGTTGAGGGACATCTGGGTTCTTTCCAGCTTCTGGCTATTATAAATAAGGCTGCTATGAACATAGTGGAGCATGTGTCCTTCTTACCGGTTGGGACATCTTCTGGATATATGCCCAGGAGAGGTATTGCTGGATCTAGTGGTAGTACTAGGTTCAGTTTTCAGAAGAACTGCCATACTGATTTCCAGAGTGGTTGTACAAGCTTGCAATCCCACCAACAATGGAGGAGTGTTCCTCTTTCTCCACATCCTCGCCAGCATTTGCTGTCACCTGAATTTTTGATCCTAGCCATTCTGACTGGTGTGAGGTAGAATCTCAGGGTTGTTTTGATTTGCATTTCCCTGATGATTAAGGATGTTGAACATTTTTTCAAGTGCTTCTCCACCCTTCAGTATTCCTCAGGTGAGAATTCTTTGTTTAGCTCTGTACCCCATTTTTAATGGGGTTATTTGAATTTCTGGAATTCAGCTTCTTGAGCTCTTTGTATATATTGGATATGAGTCTCCTATCAGAATTAGGATTGGTAAAAATTCTTTCCCAATCTGTTGGTGGCCTTTTTGTCTTATTGACAATATCTTTTGCCCTACAGAAGCTTTGCAATTTTATGAGGTCCCATTTGTCAGTTCTTGATCTTACAGCACAGGCCATTGCTGTTCTGTTTAGGAATTTTTCCCCTGTGCCCATATCTTCGAGGATTTTTCCCCACTTTCTCCACTATAAATTTCAGTGTCTCTGGTTTTATGTGGAGTTCTTTGATCCACTTAGACTTGAGCTTTGTTCATGGAGATAAGAATGGATCAATTCTCATTGTTCTACATGATAACTGACAGTTGTGCCAGCACCATTTGTTGAAAATGCTGTCTTTTTTCCACTGGGTGGTTTTAGTTCCCTTGTCAAAGATCAAGTGACCATAGGTGTGTGGGTTCATCTCTGGGTCTTCAATTCTATTCCATTGATCTAACTGTCTGTTGCTGTACTAGTACCATGCAGGTTTTTTTTTTTTTTTTATCACAATTGCTCTGTAGTACAGTTTGAGGTCAGGCATGGTGATTCCCCCAGAGGTTCTTTTATTGTTGAGAATAGTTATTGCTATCCTAGGTTTTTTGTTATTCTAGATGAATTTGCAAATTGCCCTTTCTAACTCAGTGAAGAATTGAGTTGGAAGTTTGATGGGGATTGCAATGAATCTGTAGATTGCTTTCGGCAGGATAGTCATTTTGACTATATTAATCCTGCCAATCCATGAGCATGGGAGATCTTTCCATCTTCTGAGATCATCTTCAATTTCTTTCTTCAGAGACTTGAAGTTCTTGTCATACAGATCTTTCACTTCCTTAGTTAGAGTCACACCAAGGTATTTTATATTTTTTTGTGACTATTGTGAAGGGTGTTGTTTCCCTAATTTCTTTCTCAGCCTATTTATCCTTTGTGTAGAGAAAGGCCACTTATTTGTTTGAGTTAATTTTATATCTAGCTACTGCGCTGAAGCTGTTTATCAGGTTTAGGAGTTCTCTGGTTGAATTTTTAGGGTCACTTATCTATACTATCATATCCTCTGCAAACAGTGATATTTTTACTTCTTCCTTTCCAATTTGTATCCCCTTGATCTCCTTTTGTTGTCAAATTGCTGTGGCTAGGACTTCAAGTACTATATTGAATAGGTAGGGAGAAAGTGGGTAGCCTTGTCCAGTCCCTGATTTTAGTGTGATTGGTTCTAGTTTCTCTCCATTTAGTTTGATGTTGGCCACTGGTTTGCTGTATATCGCTTTTATTATGTTTAGGTATGTGCCTTGAATTCTTGATCTTTCCATGACTTTTATCATGAAGGGGTGTTGGATTTTGTCAAATGCTTTCTCATCATCAAACGAGATGATCATGTGATTTTTGTCTTTGAGTTTGTTTATATAGTGGATTACATTGATGGATTTCCATATATTAAACCATCCCTGCATCCCTGGGATGAAGCATACTTGGTCATGATGGATGATCATTTTGATGTGTTCTTGGATTAGGTTAGCGAGGCTTTTATTGAGTATTTTTGCATTGGTATTCATAAGGGAAATTGGTCTGAAGTTCTCTTTCTTTGTTGGATCTTTGTGTGGTTGAGGTATCATAGTAATTGTGGCTTCATTGAATGAATTGGGTAGAGTACCTTTTGTTTCTATTTTGTGTACTAGTTTGAGTAGTGTTGGAATTAGGTCTTCTTTGAAGGTCTGATAGAACTCTGCACTAAACCCTGGGCTTCTATTTCTTTAGGGGAAATGGGACTGTTAAGATCATTAATCTGATTCTGATTTAACTTTGGTACCTGGTATCTGTCTAGGAAGTTTTCCATTTCATCCAGGTTTTCCAGTTTTGTTGAGTATAGCCTTTTGTAGTAGCATCTGATGATGTTTTGGATGTCTTCAGGATCTGTTGTTATAGCTCCTTTTTCATTTCTGAGTTTGTTAATTAGGATACTGTCCCTGTGCCCTCTAGTGAGTCTGGCTAAGGGTTTATCTATCTTGTTGATTTTCTCAAAGAACCAGGTCCTCGTTTGGTTGATTCTTTGAATAGTTCTTTTTGTTTCCACTTGGTTGATTTAAGCCCTGAGTTTGATTATTTCGTGCTATCTACTCCTCTTGGGTGAATTTGCTTCCTTTCATTCTAGAGCTTCTAGGTGTGCTGTCAGACTGCTAGTGTATGCTCTCTCTAGTTTCTTTTTGGAGGCACTCAGGGCTATGAGTTTTCCTCTTAAGACTGCTTTTATTGTGTCCCATAAGTTTGATTATGTTGTGCGTTCATTTTCATTAAACTCTAAAAAGTCTTTAATTTCTTTCTTTATTTCTTCCTTGACCAAGGTATCACTGAGTAGAGTGTTGTTCAGTTTCCACGTGAATGTTGGTTTTCTATTATTTATGCTGTTATTGAAGATCAGCCTTAGTCCATGGTGATCAGATAGGATGCATGGGATAATTTCAATATTTTTGTATCTGTTGAAGCCTGTTTTGTGACCAATTATATGGTCAATTTTGGAGGAGGTAACATGAGGTGCTGAGAAGAAGGTATATCATTTTGTTTTAGGATAAAATAGATATCTGTTAAATCTATTTGTTTCATAACTTCTGTTAGTGTCCATGTGTCTCTGTTTAGTTTCTGTTTCCAGGATCTGTCCATTGGTGAGAGTGGGGTGTTAAAGTCTCCTACTATTATTGTGTGAGGTGCAATGTGTGCTTTAAGATTTACTAAAATTTCTTTAATGAATGTGGCTGTTCTTGCATTTGGAGCATAGATACTTAGAATTGAGAGTTCATCTTGGTAGATTTTACCTTGGAAGTCAATTTTATTCGATATTATAATGGCTACTCCAGCTTGTTTATTCGGACCATTTGCTTGGAAAATTGTTTTCCAGCCTTTTATTTTACTCTGAGGTAGTGTCTGTCTTTATCCCTGAGGTAGGTTTCCTGTAAGCAGCAAAATTTTGGGTCCTGTTTGTGTAGCCAGTTTGTTAGTCTATGTCTTTTTATTGGGGAATTGAGTCCATTGATACTAAGAGAAATCAAAGAAAAGTTTTTGGTGTTTCCTGCCATTTTTGTTGTTAAAGTTAGGAATCTGTCCTTGTGGCTGTCTTCTTTTAGTTTTGTTAAGGTATTACTTTCTTGCGTTTTCTAGGGTGTAATTTCCATCTTTGTGTTGGTGTTTTCCCTTTATTATCTTTTGAATGGCTGGATTCGTGGAAAGATAGTGTATAAATTTAGTTTTGTCATGGAATTCTTTGGTTTCTCCATCTATGGTAATTGAGAGTTTGCTGGGGATAGTAGCCTGGGCTGGCATTTGTGTTCTCTTAGGGTCTGTATAACATCTGCCCAGGATCTTCTGGCTTTCATAGTCTCTGTTGAGAAGTCTGGAGTAATTCTAATGGCCTGCCTTTATATGTTGCTTGACCTTTTTCCCTTACAGCTTTTAATATTGTCTTTATTTAGTGCATTTGTGTATTTGTTGTTCTGATTATTTTTTTTTTTAATTTTTTTTCCAATTTATTTTTTTTAATTAGGTATTTTCTTCATTTACATTTCAAATGCTATCCCCAAAGTCCCCCAGACCCCCCTCCCACTCCCCTACCCACCCACTCCCACTTCTTGGTCCTGGCATTCCCCTGGTTCTTTTTTTTTTTTTAATATTTTTATTACATATTTTCCTCAATTACGTTTCCAATGCTATCCCAAAAGTCCCCCATAGCGCCCCCCCACTTCCCTATCCACCCATTCCCATTCTTTTGGCCCTGGCATTCCCCTATATTGGGGCATATAAAGTTTGCAAGTCCAATGGGCCTCTCTTTCCATTGATGGCTGACTAGGCCATCTTTCGATACATATGCAGCTAGAGACAAGAGCTCCGGGGTTCTAGTTAGTACATCATGTTGTTCCAACAATAGGGTTGCAGATCCCTTTAGCTCCTTGGGTACTTACTCTAGCTTCTCCATTGGGAGCCCTGTGATACATCCAATAGCTGACTGTGAACATCCACTCCTGTGTTTGCTAGGCCCCAGCATCGTCTCACAAGAGACAGCTATATTTGGGTCCTTTCAGCAAAATCTTGCTAGTGTATGCAATGGTGTCAGCGTTTAGAAGTTGATTATGGGATGGATCCCTGGGTACAGCAGTCTCTAAATGGTCCATCCTTTCATCACAGCTACGAACTTTGTCTCTGTAACTCCTTCCCTGGGTGTTTTGTTCCCAATTCTGAGAAGGTGCACAGTGTCCACACTTTGGTCTTCATTCTTCTTGAGTTTCATGCGTTTAGCAAATTGTATCTTAAATCTTGGGTATCCTAAGTTTTGGGCTAATATCCACTTATCAGTGAATACATATTGTGAGAGTTCTTTTGTGATTGTGTTACTTCACTCAAGATGATGCCCTCCAGGTCCATCCATTTGGCTAGGAATTTCATAAATTCATTCTTTTTAATAGCTGAGTAGTACTCCATTGTGTAAATGTACCATAATTTCTGTATCCATTCCTCTGTTGAGGGACATCTGGGTTCTTTCCAGCTTCTGGCTATTATAAATAGGGCTGCTATGAACATAGTGGAACATGTGTCCTTTTTACCGGTTGGGACATCTTCTGGATATATGCCCAGGAGAGGTATTGCTGGATCCTCCGGTAGTACTATGTCCAATTTTCTGAGGAACCGCCAGACTGATTTCCAGAGTGGTTGTACAAGCTTGCAATCCCACCAACAATGGAGGAGTGTTCCTCTTTCTCCACATCCTCGCCAGCAACTGCTGTCACCTGAATTTTTGATCTTAGCCATTCTGACTGGTGTGAGGTGGAATCTCAGGGTTGTTTTGATTTGCATTTCCCTGATGATTAAGGATGTTGAACATTTTTTCAGGTGTTTCTCTGCCATTCGGTATTCCTCAGGCGAGAATTCTTTGTTCAGTTCTGAGCCCCATTTTTTAATGGGGTTATTTGACTTTCTGGAGTCCACCTTCTTGAGTTCTTTATATATATTGGATATTAGTCCCTTATCTGATTTAGGATAGGTGAAGATCCTTTCCCAATCTGTTGGTGGTTTTTTTGTCTTATTGATGGTGTCTTTAGCCTTGCAGAAGCTTTGTAGTTTCATGAGGTCCCACTTGTCAATTCTCGATCTTACAGCACAAGCCATTACTGTTCTATTCAGGAATTTTTCCCCTGTGCCCATATCTTCAAGGCTTTTCCCCACTTTCTCCTCTATAAGTTTCAGTGTCTCTGGTTTTATGTGAAGATCCTTGATCCACTTAGACTTGACCTTAGTACAAGGAGATAGGAATGGATCGATTCGCATTCTTCTACATGTTAACAACCAGTTGTGCCAGCACCATTTGTTGAAAATGCTGTCTTTCTTCCACTGGATGTTTTTAGCTCCCTTGTCGAAGATCAAGTGACCGTAGGTGTGTGGGTTCATTTCTGGGTCTTCAATTCTATTCCATTGGTCTATTTGTCTGTCACTATACCAGTACCATGCAGTTTTTATCACAATTGCTCTGTAGTAGAGCTTTAGGTCCGGCATGGTGATTCCACCAGAGGTTCTTTTATCCTTGAGAAGAGTTTTTGCTATCCTAGGTTTTTTGTTATTCCAGATGAATTTGCAGATTGCACTTTCTAATTCGTTGAAGAATTGTGTTGGAATTTTGATGGGGATTGCATTGAATCTGTAGATTGCTTTTGGCAAGATAGCCATTTTTACAATGTTGATCCTGCCAATCCATGAGCATGGAAGATCTTTCCATCTTCTGAGATCTTCTATAATTTCTTTCTTCAGAGACTTGAAGTTTTTATTATACAGATCTTTCACTTCCTTAGTTAGAGTCACACCAAGATATTTTATATTATTTGTGACTATTGAGAAGGGTGTTGTTTCCCTAATTTCTTTCTCAGCCTGTTTATTCTTTGTGTAGAGAAAGGCCATTGATTTGTTTGAGTTAATTTTATATCCAGCTACTTCACCGAAGCTGTTTATCAGGCTTAGGAGTTCTCTGGTGGAATTTTTAGGGTCACTTATATATACTATCATATCATCTGCAAAAAGTGATATTTTGACTTCATCTTTTCCAATTTGTATCCCTTTGATCTCCTTTTGTTGTCGAATTGCTCTGGCTAGGACTTCAAGTACAATGTTGAATAGGTATGGAGAAAGTGGACAGCCTTGTCTAGTCCCTGATTTTAGAGGGATTGCTTCAAGCTTCTCACCATTTACTTTGATGTTGGCTACTGGTTTGCTGTAGATTGCTTTTATCATGTTTAGGTATGGGCCTTGAATATCTGATCTTTCCAAGACTTTTATCATGAATGGGTGTTGGATCTTGTCAAATGCTTTTTCCGCATCTAACGAGATGACCATGTGGTTTTTGTCTTTGAGTTTGTTTATATACTGGATTACGTTGATGGATTTCCGTATATTGAACCATCCCTGCATCCCTGGGATGAAACCTACTTGGTCAGGATGGATGATTGTTTTGATGTGTTCTTGGATTCGGTGAGCAAGAATTTTATTGAGGATTTTTGCATCAATATTCATAAGGGATATTGGTCTGAAGTTTTCTATCTTTGTTGGGTCTTTTTGTGGTTTAGGTATCAGAGTAATGCATCCTATCAGATCACCATGGACTAAGGCTGATCTTCAATAACAAAATAAATAATAGAAAGCCAACCTTCACGTGGAAACTGAACAACACTCTTCTCAATGATACCTTGGTCAAGGAAGGAATAAAGAAAGAAATTAAGGACTTTTTAGAGTTCAATGAAAATGAAGCCACAACATACCCAAACTTATGGGACGCAATGAAAGCATTTCTAAGAGGAAAACTCATAGCTCTGAGTGCCTCCAAAAGGAAACTAGAAAGAGCACACATTAGCAGCTTGACAACACACCTAAAAGCACTAGAACAAAAGGAAGCAAATTCACCCAAGAGGAGTAGACGTCAGGAAATAATCAAACTCAGGGGTGAAATCAACCAAGTGGAAACAAGAAAAACTATTCAAAGAATCAACCAATCAAGGAGCTGGTTCTTTGAGAAAATCAACAAGATAGATAAACCCTTAGCCAGACTCACTAGAGGGCACAGGGAAAGCATCCTAATTAACAAAATCAGAAATGAAAAAGGAGACATAACAACAGATCCTGAAGACATCCAAAACACCATCAGATCCTTCTACCAAAGGCTATACTCAACAAAACTGGAGAACCTGGATGAAATGGAGAAGTTCCTAGACAGATACCAGGTACCAAAGTTGAATCAAGATCAGGTTAATGATCTAAACAGCCCTATATCCCCCAAAGAAATAGAAGCAGTCATTAATAGTCTCCCAACCAAAAAAAGCCCAGGACCAGATGGGTTTAGTGCAGAGTTCTATCAGACCTTCAAAGAAGATCTAATCCCAGTTCTTCACAAACTATTCCACAAAATAGAAACAGAAGGTACTCTACCCAACTCATTCTATGAAGTTGTTCTGATTATTATGTGTCAGGAGGAATTTCTTTTCTGGTCCAGTCTATTTGGAGTTCTGTAGGCTTCTTGTATGTTCATGGGCATCTCTTTCTTTAGGTATGGGAAGTTTTCTTTTATAATTTTGTTGAAGATATTTGCTGGCTCTTTAGGTTGAAAATCTTCATTCTCATCTACTCCTATTATCCGTAGGTTTGGTCTTCTCATTGTGTCCTGGATTTCCTGGATGTTTTGAGTTAGGATCTTTTTTCATTTTCCATTTTCTTTGATTGTTGTGTCCATATTCCCTATGGAATCTTCTGCACCTAAGATTCTCTTTTCCATCTCTTGTATTCTTTTGCTGATGCTCAAATCTATGGTTCCTGATTTCTTTCCTAGGGTTTCTATCTCCAGAGTTGTCTCCCTTTGGGTTTTCTTCATTGTTTCTACTTCCATTTTTAGATCTTGGATGGTTTTGTTCAATTCCATTGCCTGTTTGGTTGTGTTTTCCTGTAATCTTTTAAGGGATTTTTGTGTTTCTTCTACCTGTTTAGCAGTGTTTGCCTGTAGTTCTTTAAGGACTTCTACCTGTTTAGCAGTGTTCTCCTGTAATTCCTTGAGGGATTTTTGTGTTTCCTCTTTAAGGGCTTCTACTTGTTTAGCAGTATTCCTTGAGGAATTTTTGTGCTTCCTCTTTAAGGGCTTCTACCTGTTTAGCAGTGTTCTCCTGTATTTCTTTAAGTGAATTATTAATGCCCTTCTTAAAATTTTCTACCACCATTATGCGATATGATTTTAAATCCGTGTCTTGCTTTTCAGGTGTGTTGGGGTATCCAGGACTTGTTGTGGTGGGCGTACTGGGTTCTGATGATGCCCAGTGTTTTTGGTTTCTGTTAGTAAGATTCTTACGTTAGCCTTTTGCCATCTGGATATCTCTGTTGTTAATGTTCAAGCTGTCTCTGGTTAGAGCTTGATCCTCCTGTGATTCTTTTAGCCTCTGTCAGCACTCCTGAGAGTCCAACTCTTTCCTGAGTTCCAGTGGTCAGGGCACTCTCTGCAGGTAAGCTCTTCTCTTTCAGGGCAGGTGTCCAGCAATGTGGAGCTCTGATCCACCTCCTGAGTTCTGGGGTCAGAACTCTCCCTGTAGGCTGAATTTCCTCTGGCAAGGGATGTGCCCAGGGGTCTGGGTCTCAGCTCTGCCGCCTGGCTGAGGATAAAGGCCCATCGGGACCCTGACCAAGAAGCTCTGTTGCTTCTATTGCCCACGAACTCTCAGGTGATCAGGAGGTCCTGGGTGTGCTAGGGGTCCTGCGATGTGGAGAGTTCTCTGGTGCCCTAGATGCCCTTGGCTGGGTTCATGCAGAAGATGGTGGGGCTGGACCCGACCTGAGTGGATCCCAAACTCTGGTCAGGCTGGGTTCCTTTGTCCCTGTTCCTGCTGGCACAAGACCCTCTGCAATTCTTTGGAGCTGACGTTGCGTTCCACTCACCCGTGATCCCGAGGTCCTGCAGCATGGAGAGCACTCTGGAGCCCTTAGCGGCCTCCGCTGGGCTCAGAAGGAAGATGGCCTAGTTTTTTTTCATTTTAACATTTATTTTTATTTTCTTTATGAGCTGCCTAATATGGCTGCTGAGAATCAAACTCCGATTCTCAGGAACAGCAGTACATGCTCTTGACTACTGAGCCATCTCTGTTCCTTGCTATTTTCTTATAATGTGTTTCTCTAGGTTTGATGCCAGAGGATGTTAGTCTCCTTTAATGAAGTTTCCTTCCTCCACTATTGTGCTAGCTACTTTTCTCACCACTGTGACCTAATACCAGAGCAGACAAGGACTGAACTGTTCCAGTGCATCATGGGAGGAAGGGATCACCAGTGAGGGGCTGTGGGTAGATTTGAGAGTCCATGGAAGAGGAACATCTCAGAAAGTCAAGAAGCAGAAGGAAAGCAAAGCAAATCTTGGTTATAACCTTCATGGTTCCCTTTCTGGCCTATTCAGACGTCCAGGCTCTAGGTTCCAAAGGTTGCTCAGTGTCTCCACATAGCGCCACTATCTGAGGATAAGATAGTCACACAATTAGATTGTGGAGGACATAACAGATTCAAAACATAATGGTGAACATTCCTTCTTTTTAATATTTACAAGACTTAAGAGGTAGTCTCATTTTTATTCCTCATATTGGCCATTTTCATGATTAGTTTAGCTTTCTGATTCTATAAATACAATTTACAGAGGCCTTATAATCATATGGCTTATTAGAAATGAGAATCAGCAGACCCCACTTTGGACCTGGTGATCCAGAAATCCTCGAGATCAAGTCTAACAATCTGCATATGAATATGAATTCCTGTTGACTCCAGTACACAGTAAGTATATCCCCAATCTTTGAGCTATTTTTGTATATTTTATTAGCCCTAATATTCTTATTTGTTTATTTTCTATTTCATTGATTTTGAAATTTTTATTATCTCTTATTTATACTTGTTATTTTAATGTATAAGATATCTGTCTTAAATATCATAATGTATAAGATTTTTGTTCCATTCCAGTTAAACATTTAAGGCTTCAATAAATGTCACATTTCAATTGGATTCCATATATCTAATAGTTTTGGCTTTATTAATTAAGAATATTCTTGTTCAGGTTTTTCTTTCTTTGTTTCTAGGCCTGTTTAATTTTTATATAATTTGAAATTAGTTTTTTAGAATTATTTTTCTCTTTGAATATTAATTTTATTTATTGGTGATCAGATGATATAATCTTTAGGATTTTATTTCTTCTAAATGTAATTTATGTAATTAAAAATATCAGATATTTCCTCATAGTCTCTACTATTGGTAAATTTTCCACAGGCACTTATTAAAAGAACATGCATTTTGCTGTTGTCTGGTCAATGGTCTACACATGTCAGCATGCTAAGCTGCTTGATACAGATTTCATTTAGAGGTGTCTGGCCTCTGTTCTTGAAGATACTGAGAGGACAGGGTTAAATATCTACACATATAATAGTGGATTTGTGCACTTATGCTTTTAGACCAGTTATTTTCTTCATTGACAGTGAGCCTCTCTAGTTAGATCTGTTTGAGGTTAGGGCTGAGGTGCCTGCTGAATGACTTGGTTCTGCTAAATGCTATAGAAGTCATTCTTGCTTCAGGATGGTTTTACCAAATAAACCCTTCTGTACCCATTATGAATAGAGACACCACAACTTTCCTTATCCTAGTGTCAGTCTGTCAAAGATGCTGTGGTAAAGGACCATGGATGGAGAGATGTATAATCCACAGAAACTCATTTCTTATCCCTTAGGAGGCAGAAGTTGAGTGTCGTGGTTTGTGTAGAGGGTCTACTCCCAGCACTCAGAACTTTTCAGGGTAATCTCGGTGTGGTGGGGTAAAGAGGAAACTCTCTCAGGCTATGTTTATAAGGACATTTCACTTACTTATCAGGACTCTACTTTCATACTCTAGTTGCCTCTTGAAACTCACCTCACACCATCACTTTGGGAGTTAGGATACAAATAAGTGAATTTGAGAGGAGACAAATACCTAGCCCATAACAATTAGTGCTTATGCTATACATATTTCCACCATCTTACTTATTAACTATTTTTTAAGTAAATGCTTAGACAGTATCTGATTGGGTGTTTGTTCATAGTTAATAGAACAATATCCCATTTAGTTGGAATGCTTCACATTTAATGTAATCATAACTAGGCTTCTACATTCTACATTCTACATTCTACATTCTACATTCTATATTCTATATTCTATGCCTTGATGCTTTTTTCTTCTTCCTTTATTTTTGATTGGTTATTTGTAGCATTCCATTGGTATTCTATATGTGCTTTTTATTTTAAGTTACACCAAGTGTTCTTTTCAACTCGTACTGCCTTCAAATGTTTTGGGTCATTTCATGTCACAGAGGTGACTTATGCTATGTTCTAGTTTCAACTGTGTTTGACATACATTTTAGTTCTGTCATGTGTTTGAACTTACAGTTTTAATAACTTTATTTTTTGCCTTTAAGTAGTGGGTCATCCTTTAAAGATTAACTTTAGAATGGGAAGACATTATTTATGGTTGTTTGAATGTTTCTCATTTCTGACATCCTACCTTCTATGGCACTGTACTGGCTGGTTTTATGTGTCAACTTGACACAGGCTGGAGTTATCACAGAGAAAGGAGCTTCAGTTGGGGAAATGCCTCCATGAGATTCAGCTGTGGGGCATTTTCTCAATTAGTGATCAAGAGGGAAAGGCCCCTTGTGGGTGGGACCATCTCTGGGCTGGCAGTCTTGGGTTCTATAAGAGAGCAGGCTGAGCAAGCCAGGGGAAGCCAGCCAGTAAGGAACATCCCTTCATGGCTTCTGCATCAGCTCCTGCTTTCTGACCCACTTGAGTTCCTGTCCTGACTTCCTTGGTGATGAACAGCAATGTGGAAGAATAAGCTGAATAAACCCTTTCCTCCCCAAGTGCTTCTTGGTCATGATGTTTGTGCAGGAATAGAAGCCCTGACTAAGACAAATTGGTACCAGCATAGTGGGGTATTCCTGTGACAACCTAACCATGTTTTGGGGAGGACTGTGAAAGGACTATGGAACTTTGGGCTAGAAGATCCATTCAGTGTTAGGAGCTCTGTGGGATGTTGTATAGGAGCTTGGAAGATAATGTTGAGAACAGTGCAGAAGATGGAGGCCTGGCTTGTGAAATTTCAGAGGGAAGATTAAAGACTCTTTTCAGGGCCGTTGCTATTTTGATTATGAAGATTCTGTGGTTCTGGTTATCTGGGGCTGAAGAATCAGCTGTGATTAACAAGATACCAGAACTACTAACGCAAAACCTTTGCATTACTGGGACTATTGATGCTGGTTAGCTGGAGCTAAGAAATTAGCAGTGATTAAGAAGAGACCAGCATCATTGAGGTGACATCTTCTGGGAAGTGTTTTCTGAGAGCACAGAGGCTGTGTTCCAGAGATAGCCAAGGTTGTACCTTGTGCTGTGGCTGGACTTGGTAATGTGTAAGAGTTACCCAGGTGATACTGGTTTTGAAGGCATGAAGGGGTCATGCAGAACAGTTGAGGCTCGGCACTGTGAGAGGCCATGGAAGGCCATTGGTGAAGGTGTAGCCTCAGTTGCAATTGATGGTCCAGGACTAAAGGGTTCATGCAAAGGAGTTGAGGCTTGGCACCATGAAGAGAGCCTATGAGAGGCTATTGTTGAAGCCAAGTTACAGTGAAAGACAGCAGCATTTTGGAGATGCCAGTACCATGAGATGACCACCAAGAACAGCAGCAGCAGTGGAGTACAGGTGGCTGGAACCTAGAAGACAATGTGTGTGCTACAAAGGGTATGACTGGAGAAGTGACCCAAGCCCTTGGAGGAGCCCAGAAGATCTTGAGTTGGATCCCAGACATTGGATGGTTGGAGATTGATTTTTGCTTTTGATTGTGACTGTGTCCTGATATTGTTCCCTCTTGAAGGAAGTTAAGCTCATAATTAAGAGACTTTGAACTTTAAAGTACTTTAAATTTTAAAGGATATTGGATATTTTTAAAGGATTGAACTTTTAATATGTAAAGACTGTGGGACTCTTAAAGTTACTTAAGATCTTGGGAATGAATAAGAACTAAGGGTTGAGGTTTACTAGTGATGTGTTTGTGTGTCAAGTTGACAAGGGATCAATTGTACTGGCTGGTTTTATGTGTCAACTTGACACAGGCTGGAGTTATCACTGAGAAAGGAGCTTCAGTTGAGGAAATGCCTCCATGACACCCAGCTGTAAGGCATTTTCTCAATTAGTGATCAAGTTGGGGAGGGCCCCTTGTGGGTGGTACCATCTCTGGGCTGGTAGTCTTGGGTTCTATAAGAAAGCAAGCTGAGCAAGGCAGGGGAAGCAAGCCAGTAAGGAACATCCCTCCATTATTTCTGCATCAGCTCCTGTTTCCTGACCTGCTTGAGTTCCAGTCCTGTCTTCCTTGGTGATAAACAGCAGTATGGAAGTATAAGCTGAATAAATCCTTTCCTCCCCAACTTGCTTCTTGGTCATGATGTTTGTGCAGGAATAGAAACCCTGACTAAGACAGGCATGGTTCCAAGTGTCCACCTGTTGTCTTCTTGTACCCTTTGCCTGGGAGTTTCCTTTAGGGCTCTTTTCTGATTTTTATTTTCCTGAGAAATATTTTTATTTTTGAAATATAGTTTCTCTGTCTATACAATTTTAGCTCAGTGGTATGATCATATTTAAGCATATGAAATGGCATTCTACTGAACTCTGGGCTTTTATAGTGTTGAAGTGATAAATTCTGGCCTTTCTTTTCCTTTTTAAATAGATGCAGTTCATCTTTTTTCTTTCACAAACATTGATATTCTCCTGTTCTTCCACTGGGTTCCTTTGACTATGCATCTTTTGCATTATTTCCTTGTGCTTATCCTGGTTGGTTTGTTTCTGCTTCTTGAACATATGCATTTATAATTATCAAAAGATTCTGAAGAATTAGTCATTCAAAACCACTTTTGTCACATTCTGCTCTCTTCCTTCTTTGTGTGGCTTTGGTTACACCACGGCTCTCATAGATCACTCAGTCTCCTTTTATGTGTTCACTTCTCTTTTGGGCTTCATCTTGGATGTTGTTTAGTGGGGCTTCCAGCTCATAATATGCTCAGCTGATGTGTCTAATGTTTTGTTTATGCATCTAAACTGGTTCTTGCTTCAGACTGTGTTTTGTATCTGAAGAAATTGACTTCATTATCTTTTCTTTGTTTTCATGGTGTCATCTGGTAAATGTTTTCCTTTTGCTTTTTTTGGTTTGCTTTGGTTCTCATCCATGGCTCCCGACTCATTACATCCATAGCCTTAGTGATGAGGGTAATGTTTGGATGCTTTTGACCTTAAAAGGAGGTCTCAGAAAGTGTGTGTGTGTGTGTGTGTGTGTGTATCTCTTTCTCTTTTTCTCTCTCTTTCTCTGTTCCTGTCCTTTCTCCCCTCACCATCCTCTCTCTATTTCTCCCCTCCTTCCTCCCCCTTTTCATTTTATTTCCCAAAGAAGGCCATGAAAACCCCAAAGTGGGTCAGAGAAACTAAAACTATACTCTAATTAGCCCCTACTTTTCTATCTCGGACCTGGGTATAAAAACATTCTCTGATGATAAGACCTCCATTTTAGAAGTGCACCTGACCCTTGCCCCAGAGGAAGGAGCAGTGTACAGGGTGGCTGTGATGTTTTATCTGTCAACCTAACACAAAAATCCCTTGAGAAGGGAGTCTTAATTGAGAGATTGACTATACCAGTCTGGCCAGTAGTATGTCTGTGAGGAAGTGTCTTAATGGTTAATTGACCCAACTTATTGTGGATGAAGCCATTTCCTGGGTAGAGATCTTGGCTGTATATTAGTGGAGGGAGGTGGCTGAGAGTAAGTAAGTAGGCAACTTACTTCTCTCTGCTTTTGACTGTAGCCATGATGCAGTCAGTTGTCTCTAGCTCCTGTCTTTGTGACATCCCTGCAATGACAGCTTGTAGTCTGTTCTTGTAGATTGAACAATCCATTTCCTCCTTTACGTTGCTTTTGGTCGGGATGTTTTATCAAAACAACATAAAGAGAACTAGAACAGAGGTCAAGAAAAATCTGAACAGACAAGCTTGGCAGATTACTGCACTCTGTCTGCTAGCAAGTGTAGCTATAGAACAGCATTTCCATAAAACCACAGAAGGCCAGGGCTCAGGGGGCTATATTATAGTTGAATGTATGAAGGTTGCAGAAAAAAAGGTTCACACATAGAAGGGCTGTGCCCCTCCCTCATACCTCATCCCAAGCATCTGTCCACCTCTGCTTGTGTAACATCCCTTACCCTAAATTAAAGATATGTTTCCCTAAGCCTAAGCAGGGGTGATAAAAATCTTGATTTGTAGGCAGCTCATCAAAAGTATGGGTAAGAGAGATATCTCATACAAATGAACAATAAAAGGATAACTCAATTTTGTCAAAGGTAAAATCTTATACACTTCACAAAAGAATACCAGAAAATAGCCAAGAAACACAGGAAAAGATTCTCAAAAACAATCTTCATATTAAAATAATAGCATGCCATAGTGGGACATCCAAAGAGAAAGGCTACAATTTAAAAGTCAGGACAATACTACATTTTGGCACAAATGTACACAAACTAAAATTCTGATGAGTTTCTTAAACATATCCTTATCCAACCTCTCTGGAAAATTATGTGGCAATTTCTTCTAAGATTAAGTTTGCTCACACACAGTAATTCCACTTCTGGATGTTTCCTAATGAATGCTAAGAAGGCAAGCACAGCTAAGACTTTTTTTATTGTTCTAGAACCTGAGCATTTTGTGAGGACATCCTAAGAGGAACTATTTTCACTGAGGGTTGCTGCAGACCCTTTTTGATCCCTGTCTGCATAGAATGGTTCTCTGGTTACAGGTGGACAAGGAGTTGTTGAATGACAGACAAAATCAACACAAGAGGTTGTGAAGAATCTGAATGTATTGTCACAAAGTGAACACCAGTCTTATATAATACAGACAATAAAGGGGGTAAGATGTCATGGCAGGCAAAGTACATTGACACAAAACAAAGGAATGACTTCAAAAGGACTTACAGGAACCAGGTAATATTTACAGTAAAGATAAAACTGTCCTGCCTAGGGTCAGCTAATGACAGCTAAGGATTTCACACCCTAGTCACAATTTGTGCAACTCCTTTGAGACTTATGAAAGCTAGCACCAGGGGGTTCTGCTCTAGCAGAACTTCTCATGAATAATGCAGTACCACAACCCCCCCTATTTCCTAGGCCTTGATAAATTCTTGTATGAGTGTAACTTGGCTGTCCTTTTAAGAATCTTCATTTGTCAGAAGAATTCACCAACTTGCTTCTAATATGCAATGTAGCCTGCTATACCTGGCTGTAATGAAGATTCCTGCCTCAGTGGGATTCCCTAACTTTTACATGGTAAACCCACCTATTAGCTAGGCCATTGTGTATTCCCTTGTTTGGGTAAGACTGGCTACAGTCCCAAGTAAACACTTTGCAGACCAGCCCTGAGCTATTCCCTCTCCATTCTTTGTAATGCCTAATTAGTTTCACTGTCTCTACTAGAAGTAAATTTGAATGTTACTGAATAGATAACCTTCTTACTGAATTCCTACTGAGTTCCAAGTTTGTCGGCTTCAAGGATTTTCTGAGACATTGGAACATTGGCGAAGACTTAGCTATGTCAGAATTCAATCTTAAAAGGCACTTATAATAAAATAATACTAAAAGAGAGCATGTGGATCCATACACCAGACTAACTAGGGCATAGGGTTTGAGTATATGGGTTATGAGAACGCCAAGGTTCCAGGAGGTGAGTTTCTCTGAAACTCTTTGCCTCGTGAGTGCTTCCATGCTTCTTGGCCTGTCAAGCAGACTACACTGGAGTGTGCGTAGCAGAGGGTCTAGAACTATGTCTGTGTCAACATGTATATTAGGGATTCTTAAAAACAAACAAACAAACAAACAAACAAACAAAAAAGGTCAGCCGGGCATGGTGTCGCACGCCTTTAATCCCAGCACTCGGGAGGCAGAGGCAGGCAGATTTCTGAGTTCGAGACTATCTTGGTCTACAAAGTGAGATCCAGGACAGCCAGGGCTATACAGAAAAACCTTGTCCCAAAAAACCAAAAAACCAAAAACAAAAACAATCAAACAAACAAAAAACCAAAAAAAACCAACAACACCAAAAAACAAAAAGAAAAAAAAAGTCAATAGATTTAAATTCTACAGTTCCTTTCTTTCTCTGTCTGTCTGTCTGTCTGTCTCCTCTTTGTCTCCACCATGTCAGTCTCTTTTTTTACTTCTGTCTCTGCCCCCTTTAAGGAAGTAGCTAACAAGATTATTGTTATTAATTATTGCCCACTTGATTATGGGGAGTAGTCCCCATAGTTCACAGGGTTCCAGAACTCTTCAGTATTGGTTATGGTAGAGTATTATTGGGGGCAGAGGAAAAAATATGCTTTTATTAGTCATATATTC
The DNA here is from genome assembly GCF_978045245.1 of Mus caroli. Classification (NCBI taxonomy): domain Eukaryota; kingdom Metazoa; phylum Chordata; class Mammalia; order Rodentia; family Muridae; genus Mus; species Mus caroli. Next base: position 81,399,060 of record NW_028227256.1, on the reverse strand, counting down.
ATACATTTAGTTTTAAAAAAGTAGCTAAACTCATTTATTACCATCATGTTAACATGGTTGTCCACTAATTTATCATTTTTTACTATTGAAGTTTATTTCAACTTATTTGTAATTTTCCTAATTATGAATTAAATTTCCTTGTTTCAAAGTGAGACTAATATTTTTACATCATTATGTCTCTAGAGCTTATCAAATCCTTTACAGCATTACTCCCTGGAATAACTGATGGTTATATTTTATATTACTTATAGGTTTGATTCAGATTAAGATTATTTGTCAGAAGTATTTTAATTAATTCGTTAGTTAAAGATAGGGCCCTACTATTTTAACCAGGCTAGCCCTGAACTTCTGAGCTCACATGTTCGGGCCTTAGCCTTCTGCATAGTTGGAATTACAGGCATATGACAGTATGACTAGCTTAAAATGAAGTTTAAAAAATTGGGTGGGATGGTAGTGGTAGATGCCTTTAAGTTCAGTACTTGGGAAGCAGAGACAAGCAGTTTTATGTGAATTCAAGGGCAACCTGGTCTACAGAGTGAGTTCTAGGCTAGCCAGGGCTGATTAATGAAATCCTACCGTGCCAAATAAAATGAGTCATTGTCTATCCTTGTTTTGCTTTTGCAAAGACTAGAGTTTAGTTTCTAACATGTGTGACCTGTGACTCCAGTTCTAGGGGAATCTGACATCCCCTCTGGCCTCTGTGAATACTAAAGTCACTTGTAAAGACACACTTGCACATGGACATACATATTTGCACATAACTAAAAATAAATATTTTAAGATAATTTATGTTTTATCAGGACAGCTTTAGGATAATATATGTCATATGACCAGTTGTCATGATACCCTTAATCTGATTGTGATGCTTAGCACAGTGTACCCTATGTGGCTAGTTAGAATGCAGATGTCTCATGGATGTTCTTTACGTGCTCTGCAAATCACTGGGGTTATAGTTCTGATAATGGTTGTTGATTCTTGGGAAGAACTCTACAGACAAGCCCATTAGTCTGATCAGTGGGCCCATGGGTTATTTAATGATGACATCTTGCTCACAGTCTCTCCTCCCTCTTTCTCCTCCACAAATCCCAGCTGTGTCCCCACACCCTAATGTACGTCTACTTTACTCATTAGATCCCTGTGCTCTGCTTGCTTGGAATTGCCTTTCCTCTTATATAAGCCAGGATTCCTCTAGTCAGAAAACCAGGGCAATCCAGATTCAAGGGAATTATAGTCCTCTGTTGCCAGTTGTCTGATGTCTGAAACACAGCTATTTCTTATATTTTGTCCAGTTTTCTGGCTGTCTACAAAAAAGTCTGAGTCTAATCCTAATTACTGTGTAGTATATATAAAGAAAAGCCTTTTTATAGAAATTCACTTTCCATATTCCTTAGTGCAGTGGTTTAAATGGGATGTTTCCCATGCTCTCTGGCATTTAATTGGTCCCTAGTTGGTAGCACTGTTTGGGGAGATTTAGGAGGTATGGCCTTGTTGGTAGAGATGTACCATTTGAAGTGGGTTTTGAGAGTTTAAAGACTGCTACCATTTCTAGTCCAGTCTCTCTGTTTTCTGCTTGTGGTTCAAGAAATGAGCTCTCAACTTCAGCTCTAGCTGCCATGTTTGCTTGCTTCAGGCTTCCCCACCATGACAGACTCTTACTCCTCTGAGACCATAAGCCCAAATAAATCCTTTCACTTATAGCTTGCCTTGGTTATGGAGTTTTATCACAGGAATAGAAAAGTAACTAGTGTACATGGGGATCATATTTCTGTACCTTGTTCTCCTGGTTTGGTTTTGGTCATTAATTTTTTTTTCCCTGTGCTTTTAGCAACAAAGAAATCACATGACTTTCTTAAAGACCTTTTCTCATAGTTCTCACGGAATCTTCTCTAATCGTTCACCTCTAAGGAAACCAAATTCACTGTTTAACTTGTCTTTTAATTTTTACCAAAGGTTTTGCAGAGAGGTTTAGATATGATTCTGAATGAGATGGAGATTTTTCTAGCCTTGTTGGAAAGGATGTTTGGCCCAAGAAAGAAAAATTAAGATGGCAGCTTGGTATGTGCATGCAAAAGGCATAGTTGTAGCTATAGGTCTTTGGACAGTGGTGTATGTAATTAGGAAAATGAGATTCAGAGTAGGCAGACCCTAGATGTCAGCACCAATCTCTAGACTTCTGATTTGGCCTCAGAGATATGCAGGTTAAATAATCCATGTGCCCATATTATAAGAGAGATCACACTGACATTGGTGGAAACATGTGTTTGAAGAGTTCGAGAGCAGTTGGAAACCAGGTGAGATTTCATAAAGTTAGATGCAATAAAATGGGCCTGGAGTGATGTAATCTCATAGAGATGCAGAGAATATCAGAGATGAACTTAGGAGTCAAAGTTGGTGGGTACAGGCTGCTGAAGGAGAGGGAGATGAAGCTGTGGAAGGGAATTTCCAGGGCTTCACCTTGGATAACAGGACCAATGGTCACCGTACCAACACAGCTGGAGAGTCCAGAGGAATCCATGTGAGGAGAGAGGTATGGAGTCTAGTACCAATTGCAGCATGTGTAAGCTAGCTGTGGAGACAGATGAATATGAACTTTGGATGATAAATGCATTATTATAATTTAAAATAGCACCAGAAAGTATCCATCAGATGATACTGTTTTCCCAAGGCAAGTTTGTGAAAGCATGTGGCCCTGGGCAATGTGTTAGAAGATTTATTTGCACTGTCAAGCAAACAGCAGCTTCTGGGCTGCTTGTAGGACCAAGAACCCATATTAACAAGGTCTGCTGTTGATTCTTGTATCTGTTAAGTTAAAACAACAATGACAACAACAACATTATTTTATATAATAAAATGAAGCAAAAAGTATTGAAGTTGAACATGGCAGCCCAAAAAGGGGGAAAGAATCCTGAGAGCAGGGAAGTCATACTTATTCTTACAGTAAAGAGTCCCATAAAAATTCTAAGCTAATAGCTATAATATATATGTAGAGGACATGGTATAGGCCCCTGTAGGCCCTGTCCTTGCTGTGTTAGTCTCAGTTCATGTGCCTTGCTTAGTTGATTCTGAGGGGCATGTTCTCCTCTGGCTCTTAAAATCTTTTCAGCTCTTCTGAGGGATTCCCTGAGCTCTAAGGGGAGGGATTCGGTGGAGACCTCCAGTTTAGACTCTCTGTCTACATAATGTCTGGCTCTGGGTCTCTGCATCTGTTCTCATCTGCTGCCAGAGAAAACCTCTCTGGTGATGGCTGGATAAGGCACTGAACGATAAGTATAGCAGACTTTCATTAGGGATTATTCTATTGTTTTTGTTTTTGACCCGTTATGTTTGGTTTTACCCAGGTCTCTGGGCTTTCTAGTCTCTACACTGACAGTGTGAGGTCTGGATTCCTTCTCATGGTGTGGGCTTTAAGTCCAGCCAGGCATTGGTTGGCTACTCTCACACGTTCTTTGTCACCATTGTCCTGGCATATTTTGCAGGCAGGACAGACTATGGGTCAAAGGTTTTGTGTCTGGGTTGGTGTCCTTGTTTCTTTTGCAGTAGCCTGCAGAGTACCTTCTTCCTACATCAAGGAGACTAGAAAGTAGGGATCAAGGCTCCATGGAGGCACGAGCTCCACTTCTCCGTGTGCAATTAGTTGTGTGGAGGCTGTTCTCAGCAGGGGCGTAGTTGTCAATTCTTGAGAGCAACCCTTTGTGTTAGCATCAGCTTTGGTTGCTTGGAGATTTCCATGGGCCCCCCTTGGCTAACAACTAAATTGAATGGCACCCAGACCCACTGCTGCAAGCCTTGCCTGGCTGTAAGAGATGGCCAGTTGAGACTCCATATTCCCCATTGCCAAGAGTCCTCATTAGGATCACCTTCATAGACACCAAGAAGTTTCCACTGAACTAGGGTTCCACTCTACCCAGTTGCCCCTTAATTCTAGCCACCTCCCCGTGTACTCCCTCCTTCTACCCCTCCAACCTAATCACTCCTCTTTCATCTCCATCCTCCCCCAGTTACCCATAAATCTATTTCTCCTTCCCAGGGAGACCCTTGTATTACATTGCTGCATGTAAGTGAATAGATACATATCTGTATTTCGGATTTGGGTTACCTTATTCAGGATGATTTAAAAAAAAAAACATAATTTAAAGTTAAGAAGAAATTAGATACAGAAGACTTCTTTCTTACGAATTTTCTCAAATGTGACAGTATGTGGATTTTTGATAATTTAAACTGAAAGCTGCCTGTTTCATAACATCAAGTGGAGGCCTTTGAGTATGAGGGAGGCCAACAGATTCACAAAAGAGAATGGAGAGAAATGGCTTGTATTAGAAATATGTTTTCATCTTTAAGTTTTGAGAAAAAGGTACTTTGATGGAGGCATTAATGACAGGTGACAGGAGGTGGTGACAATGGGTGTTTTTTAAATACTACAATGAGATGGAATAGAACACAGCAAAGAAATGTTTTCCTCTTAAGATATAATCACTGTCTATAAAAATGGCTATAAAGATCCAAAGATCACATGGCTGGATTAACTTGAGTATCATTGCAGCATCCTAGGGATAGATTCTTGGCTTCTGACAGATCTTCCTCGAGGTTAACCTACATACTTGGGGTTGTAATTCAAACTTTCATGGTTCAGATATAGTGAATCTACCAGCTAATAGATTTATACATACTATTACATGAAACTACATATGTAAACATGAGTAAGTATTGCCAATGAGTTTCCTCTAACATGAAAGCTATTGTGAGGTACAAATTAACACATTACCATTTCAGCATTTTCCTAATAGCACTGGCTGAGTATTTTCCCTTGGGATGCTTTAGGGGACATAAAAAAATAGAGATTATATTTTACTACAACATAGTAAGGCAGCTAAATAGAAACTATTCTTAGACTTTTAACGCATAAAAGATATGGAAAATAAGTGGCTGGCGAGATGGCACAGCAGTAAGGAGTGTTTGTTACTTTTGTAAAGGACTTGAGTTTAGTTCCCAGCACTCACATGGTGGCACATGATTATGTGTAGCTCCAGTTCCAAGGTCTCTAATGCCTTCTTGAACTGATATCCTCAGGCACTGGGCTCAGACGTGGGAAATGTCAAAAAATATATATATATATGCAAAAACTCATTCACATGAAGTAAATAATATAAAATAGTTTTAAATTATGCAAAACAGTAATAACTAGTATAATTGAACATATCCAATGTCTATACTGTGTTTGGATAGATAAGCTCATGTTGTCTTTCTGAGAGTTCTTCCTAAGGTAGAGCCTGTCATCACCTCAATCTGTAGACAGGGGAACCGAAGCTCAGATGTCCTGAGGTTATCACCTGGTAAAAGTAAGAGCTGGAGTTCCTGTGAGTTTCTTCCTGCTGTGAACATCAGGGCTCTGTCTCCTGGTCACCTCCCTCGCGCCATGGCCTCGAAGCGGCAATCTGCGATCCTGCCTCAGCCCAAGAAACCCAGACCGGCTGCTGCCCCGAAGCTGGAGGACAAGTCGGCCTCTCCCGGCCTGCCGAAGGGAGAAAAAGAACACCAAGAAGCAATTGAACATATTGATGAAGTACAAAATGAAATAGACAGACTTAATGAACAAGCCAGTGAGGAAACTTTGAAAGTAGAAGAAAAATATAACAAACTCCGCCAACCATTTTTTCAGAAGAGGTCAGAATTGATCGCCAAAATCCCAAATTTTTGGGTAACAACATTTTTCAACCATCCACAAGTGTCTGCACTGCTTGGGGAGGAGGACGAGGAGGCTCTGCATTATTTGACCAGAGTTGAAGTGACAGAATTTGAAGACATTAAATCAGGTTACAGAATAGATTTTTATTTTGATGAAAATCCTTACTTTGAAAATAAAGTTCTCTCCAAAGAATTTCATCTGAATGAGAGTGGTGACCCGTCTTCAAAGTCCACCGAAATCAAATGGAAATCTGGAAAGGATTTGACAAAACGCTCAAGTCAAACGCAGAATAAGGCCAGCAGGAAGAGGCAGCACGAAGAGCCAGAGAGCTTCTTTACCTGGTTTACTGACCATTCTGATGCAGGTGCTGACGAGTTAGGAGAGGTCATCAAAGATGACATTTGGCCAAATCCCTTGCAGTACTATCTGGTTCCCGACATGGATGATGAAGAAGGAGAGGCAGAAGATGATGATGACGATGACGAAGAGGAGGAGGGGTTGGAAGATATTGATGAAGAAGGAGATGAGGATGAAGGTGAAGAAGATGACGATGAGGATGAAGGGGAGGAAGGAGAGGAGGACGAAGGCGAGGATTATTAGCACAGAAGACTGACGGATTCCAACCTTCTTTTTTATTTTCTTTTTATTTTTTAATTTTCTCCAGTCCCTGGGAGCAAGTTGCAGTCCTTTCCTCCCTGTCCCTCTGTGCTCAGTCGCCCTGTTTTGAGGTCTCAACATCATGGTTCTCAATTAATTTGGGGGAAAATATCTTGAGCAAAATATAACAGGAAAAGAATCTCTGTTTCTGTTCTAAACTCATTTTTTATCCTTTGTCTAAAATATCTCTTAATATCAATGGACTCAACTCCCCAATAAAAAGACATAGACTAACAAACTGGCTACACAAACAAGACCCAACATTTTGCTGCTTACAGGAAACTCATCTCAGAGAAAAAGATAGATACTACCTCAGAATGAAAGGCTGGAAAACAATTTTCCAAGCAAATGGTAGGAAGAAACAAGCTGGAGTAGCCATTCTAATATCTGATAAAATTGACTTCCAACCCAAAGTCATCAAAAAAGACAGGGAGGGGCACTTCATACTCATCAAAGGTAAAATCCTCCAAGAGGAACTATCAATTCTGAATATCTATGCTCAAAATACAAAGGCAGCCACATTCATTAAAGAAACTTTAATAAATCTCAAAGCACACATTGCACCTCATACAATAATAGGGGGAGAGTTCAACACACCACTTTCACCAATGGACAGATCATGGAAACAGAAACTAAACAGGGACACAGTGAAACTAACAGAAGTTATGAATCAACTGGATCTGGCAGATATCTACAGAATATTCTATCCTAAAACAAAGGGATATACCTTCTTCTCAGCACCTCATGGTACCTTCTCCAAAATTGACCACATAATTGGTCACAAAACAGGCCTCAACAGATACAAAAATATTGAAGTTGTCCCATGCATCCTATCAGATCACCATGGACTAAGGCTGATCTTCAATAACAAAATAAATAATAGAAAGCCAACATTCACGTGGAAACTGAACAACACTCTTCTCAATGATACCTTGGTCAAGGAAGGAATAAAGAAAGAAATTAAGGACTTTTTAGAGTTCAATGAAAATGAAGCCACAACATACCCAAACGTATGGGACACAATGAAAGCATTTCTAAGAGGAAAACACATAGCTCTGAGTGCCTCCAAAAAGAAACTAGAGAGAGCACACATTAGCAGCTTGACAACACACCTAAAAGCACTAGAATAAAAGGAAGCAAATTCACCCAAGAGGAGTAGACGGCAGGAAATAATCAAACTCAGGGGCGAAATCAACCAAGTGGAAACAAGAAGAACTATTCAAAGAATCAACCAATCAAGGAGCTGATTCTTTGAGAAAAATCAACAAGATAGATAAACCCTTAGCCAGACTCACTAAAGGGCACAGGGAAAGCATCCTAATTAACAAAATCAGAAATGAAAAAGGAGACATAACAACAGATCCTGAAGACATCAAAAACACCATCAGATCCTTCTACAAAAAGCTATACTCAACAAAACTGGAGAACCTGGATGAAATGGAGAAGTTCCTAGACAGATACCAGGTACCAAAGTTGAATCAAGATCAGGTTAATGATCTAAACAGCCCTATATCCCCCAAAGAAATAGAAGCAGTCATTAATAGTCTCCCAACCAAAAAAAGCCCAGGACCAGATGGGTTTAGTGCAGAGTTCTATCAGACCTTCACAGAAGATCTAATCCCAGTTCTTCACAAACTATTCCACAAAATAGAAACAGAAGGTACTCTACACAACTCATTCTATGAAGCCACAATTACTCTGATACCTAAACCACAAAAAGACCCAACAAAGATAGAAAACTTCAGACCAATATCCCTTATGAATATTGATGCAAAAATCCTCAATAAAGTTCTTGCTAACCGAATCCAAGAACACATCAAAACAATCATCCATCCTGACCAAGTAGGTTTCATCCCAGGGATGCAGGGATGGTTCAATATACGGAAATCCATCAACGTAAACCAGTTTATAAACAAACTCAAAGACAAAAACCACATGATCATCTCGTTAGATGCGGAAAAAGCATTTGACAAGATCCAACACCCATTCATGATAAAAGTCTTGGAAAGATCAGGAATTCAAGGCCCATACCTAAACATGATAAAAACAATGTACAGCAAACCAGTAGCCAACATCAAAGTAAATGGTGAGAAGCTTGAAGCAATCCCTCTAAAATCAGGGACTAGACAAGGCTGTCCACTTTCTCCATACCTATTCAACATCGTACTTGAAGTCCTAGCCAGAACAATTCGACAACAAAAGGAGATCAAAGGGATACAAATTGGAAAAGATGAAGTCAAAATATCACTTTTTGCAGATGATATGATAGTATATATAAGTGACCCTAAAAATTCCACCAGAGAACTCCTAAACCTGATAAACAGCTTCGGTGAAATAGCAAAGAAATCAGGGAAACAACACCCTTCTCAATAGCCACAAATAATATAAAATATCTTGGCGTGACTCTAACTAAGGAAGTGAAAGATCTGTATAATAAAAACTTCAAGTCTCTGAAGAAAGAAATTATAGAAGATCTCAGAAGATGGAAAGATCTCCCATGCTCATGGATTGGCAGGAGCAACATTGTAAAAATGGCTATCTTGCCAAAAGCAATCTACAGATTCAATGCAATCCCCATCAAAATTCCAACTCAATTCTTCAACGAATTAGAAAGTGCAATCTGCAAATTCATCTGGAATAACAAAAAACCTAGGATAGCAAAAACTCTTCTCAAGGATAAAAGAACCTCTGGTGGAATCACCATGCCAGACCTAAAGCTTTACTACAGAGCAATTGTGATAAAAACTATGTGGTACTGGTATAGTGACAGACAAGTAGACCAATGGAACAGAATTGAAGACCCAGAAATGAACCCACACACCTACGGTCACTTGATCTTCGACAAGGGAGCTAAAACCATCCAGTGGAAGAAAGACAGCATTTTCAACAAATGGTGCTGGCACAACTGGTTGTTATCATGTAGAAGAATGTGAATTGATCCATTCCTATCTCCTTGTACTAAGGTCAAGTCTAAGTGGATCAAGGAACTTCACATAAAACCAGAGACACTGAAACTTATAGAGGAGAAAGTGGGGAAAAGCCTTGAAGATATGGGCACAGGGGAAAAATTCCTGAATAGAACAGTAATGGCTTGTGCTGTAAGATCGAGAATTGACAAGTGGGACCTCATGAAACTACAAAGCTTCTGTAAGGCTAAAGACACCATCAATAAGACAAAAAAACCACCAACAGATTGGGAAAGGATCTTCACCTATCCTAAATCAGATAAGGGACTAATATCCAATATATATAAAGAACTCAATAAGGTGGACTCCAGAAAATCAAATAACCCCATTTAAAAATGGGGCTCAGAACTGAACAAAGAATTCTCACCTCAGGAATTCCGAATGGCTGAGAAGCACCTGAAAAAAATGTTCAACATCCTTAATCATCAGGGAAATGCAAATCAAAACAACCCTGAGATTCCACCTCACACCAGTCAGAATGGCTAAGATCAAAAATTCAGGTGACAGCAGATGCTGGCGAGGATGTGAAGAAAGAGGAACACTCCTCCATTGTTGGTGGGATTGCAAGCTTGTACAACCACTCTGGAAATCAGTCTGGCGGTTCCTCAGAAAATTGGACATGGTACTACTGGAGGATCCAGCAATACCTCTCCTGGGCATATATCCAGAAGATGTTCCAACCAGTAAGAAGGACACATGCTCCACTATGTTCATAGCAGCTTTATTTATAATAGCCAGAAGCTGGAAAGAACCCAGATGCCCCTCAACAGTGGAATGGATACAGAAATTATGGTACATTTACACAATGGAGTACTACTCAGCTATTAAAAAGAATGAATTTATGAAATTCCTAGCCAAATGGATGGACCTGGAGGGCATCATCTTGAGTGAGGTAACACAATCACAAAGGAACTCACACAATATGTATTCACTGATAAGTGGATATTAGCCCAAAACTTAGGATACCCAAGATACAAGATACAATTTGCTAAACGCATGAAACTCAAGAAGAATGAAGACCAAATGTGGACACTATGCCCCTTCTTAGAATTGGGAACAAAACACCCATGGAAGGAGTTACACAGACAATGTTTGTAGCTGTGATGAAAGGATGGACCATCTAGAGACTGCCATATCCAGGGATCCATCCCATAATCAGCTTCCAAACGCTGACACCATTACATACACTAGCAAGATTTTGCTGAAAGGACCCAGATATAGCTGTCTCTTGTCAGACTATGCCGGGGCCTAGCAAACACAGAAGTGGATGCTCACAGTCAGCTATTGGATGGATCACAGGGCTCCCAATGGAGAAGCTAGAGAAAGTACCCGAGGAGTTAAAGGGATCTGCAACCCTATAGGGGGAACAACATGATGAACTAACCAGTACCCCGGAGCTCTTGTCTCTAGCTGCATATGTATCGAAAGATGGCCTAGTCGGTCATCACTGGAAAGAGAGGCCCATTGGACTTGCAAACTTTATATGCCCCAATACAGGGGAATGCCAGGACCAAAAGAATGGGAATGGGTGGGTAGGGAAGGAGGGGGGGTATGGGGGACTTTTGGGATAGCATTGGAAATGTAATTGAGGAAAATATGTAATGAAAATATATTAAAAAAAAAAGTAAGAGCTGAGATTCAAACCTGGCATGTGGCAATAGAAACCTGTACATTATAATGAAGAATGGAAGCAAGGAGTCAAGCAAGGCAAGAGTGAGTCAAGCTCCAGAGAAAATGCTCCAAATAATGTATTGTTGGCTAACAGGAAATCACATAAGTAGCAGAGACTCCAAATCAATATGATGGTACTGTAAACTAGGTTGTGATCTAACTTCTATGTGCTATGAGTGCTCTGATGCATTCCTTGTTCACTCAAGATTTACCTGAGCGCATGCGCACACACGCACATGTGCATGGACATGCACACTCACATGTGATCAAGAATGCATCAGGAAGCAGAGGGCACAAGATACGATTAAACAACTGAGAGTAAAAACATGGTTGTCAAATAAAGATGAAAAAGAAAGAGCATAACATGGAAAATAAAAAGGCACAAAGAAAAGTTGTGGGGTCCCTTAAAATGTTCTGAGAAGAAAATAAATTGAGCGTTCACTGGCACCAGGAAGCATCTGGGGGGGGGGGGGGCTGGGAGCTACTGGGAATGCCTAATTCCTAGATTCTGTGGGCTCATTGCCAGCTGCTGCAAAGGTTCCCTGGAGGGGAAACCAGCTGTTGTTAGAGGCTTTTAATGAAATTTGGAGAGAGGGGATAACAGCAAAGTTTGCGGTAAAACGAATATTGCCTAGGCTATTTAAATTTAAAAAAAATCCAAACAAACCGAAAAACCAAAACCCTACAGGCCTTTTCACCATGTTGGTCTTAAAATGTAAAAATTTTGCAAGCACTTATTGTTCTCAAATCAAAAAGGCTGAAGAGATGAGGGCTCAGTGGAGCAATCAATGAATGGGGGAGACCCAGCTGCCTGGAGATCTGCTCCAGAGAATTGGGAAGAGAGCTGCCCAGACACTGGGTTCCTTATAGCCTTCATCCAGTTGAATGAAGAAGTTCACCCCCACAGATGGTAGGATGGTAGTGAGGGTGGTGAGCAAACATGTGTGCTTACCTTTCAGCTTAGAGTTTTAAGAGGGGAAATTGGAGTCAGCCTAGCTGAGAGCTAATCTCTAGTACGGCCCCAATCACTTGGCAGAGGCAATTGTTAGTTGTCCAGTGATGTGGGTGGTCACACATAAAGACTAAGAAAAACCAAACTGCATCCAAGAGCAACGGAGAGTTGTAGTCAATACAGTCCACCCAGAGTGACCCAGGGAGGAATGTGTTTTGTAGTTGAGAGACATGAAGGTATAAGGAAGGCCCAAAGAAAGATTAACACCAAACTCAAAATAATTAACAAGATAAAGGTAAGAAGAGAAGGTCTGTAGGTTTGCAAAGACTGAGGAGAGCAGAGAGTTCTCAATACACATGGCTGATGCTGACAGAGTATATGACCCTTTGGTTGGAATTGTTAAGTCAGAGGCTAAGAGAGGAATCTCGGCATGACACAGACACAGACACAGACACAGACACAGACAGGCACATAGACACAGTACAATCACAATCTCACCACAGCTGGGGTTGCCTGCTCTGGACCTCCACTATGACTGTCAACAGTCAAACAAAGATTAGGAAAAGACTCATGGGATCCTCCTACCTCTCCTTGCTAAACTATTGGTTACTGATGGATTCTGGGAGAAAGCAGCCATTGTCTACAGTAGAGTACCCGCTGGTGACTCTGTCAGGCTCCACTGGCAGGTTCAGTGTCTGTGGTCACGTAAATGGCCCTGTTTGAGCTCACAAACAAAACACAAAGCATAGATGTATGGAAGAGAGCTTTTGGGAAAGATGGGTAGTGACAGGGATGAGAAGGAGATAACAGTGTGGATCAAGGTGAGGGAAGCCAGAGTGTAATACATACACACTTGAACTTAGCAAAGAACAGACTTGATAAATGTTGAAAAAATGCTTTCACAGCATAAGGAGTGGTCTGATTCAAGAGCATCTGATAACCACTTTCCCCAAGGATTGAAGATACTTTTACTTATAACAATGACATCATATATAGTAATATAATAATAATCTCCTAATTGAGGGATGAATAAATAGGGGATATTTAATCTGTTAGAAAATGATATTTGTCATTTCATACCTGGCATCCCCAATACTTGATGCGATATCAGGGACCAATAAGTAGGTGGTTCTTAAACATCTGCCCAAATAAATACATATTTGAATGTGAGGAATCTCACTTGTTACTGCAGAGAGACACACATTATAATTTGAGATGTTATTTTCATTAGAAAAAAAAACCCATAGGATAAAGTGAATAAAAGCTTAAAGTATGTTTATATATTAAAAAACAAAACAAAAACAAAACGGAACAGCTTGGGTGCATAGAGTGAACAGCACAATCATTCAGTAAAGAAAAACACGGAGGTGAATTTTGTCAAAGCTAGAAGTTGAACCACATACCTTTCTTTATTTATTTTCATTACTTTGAATTTGAGGATTTTTCTCAAGCCAGATAGTCTTAAAGGGTTTCTGTTTCTGCATAAATTAAAGTGTTACACTAAGCATGTAGGATCAGAGCATCCTTCAGCTCCTGCCTTGCTGCATTGGGCCTCAGACATACCAACCCTTTAAAGGTAGGTGCAGGGTTGGCAGACTGAGGGATTAAGGGTTTGCCTTATAGGATATTAGTTTTCTTTTCGTAAGAGTCTGTTGGTGGCATAGAGTTTAGGGATAGTACCTGGAATTTCATAAGTAGCCTCTGCTCCTGGGTCCTGATGGCTATTTTAGATCTAGTCTTCCTTTAGTCCCTTGCTGTGGGGGCCAATGTGTCTAACGTTGCTCTTCCCATCTATCTTGGGATTGGGACCCATTCTCCAGCAGTCTTATCTTTGCATTGTCTCCTCTAATCCTCCTTGTGAACCATTTCTTTATTTCCCCTTAGTTTTTAAGTGTGTGTGTATGTGTGTGAGTTTATGTCTGTGTATGTGTGTGTGTGTGTGTGTGTGTGATAATGTGGTACGTGAATGCATGTGGAGGACAGACACATCTCTTGAGTCTTTTGAGTAATTTCTTGGCATTGTCTACTTTTTATGCTTTTATTTATTCTTTGAGAACTTCATACACTATATTTTGATCATAGTCTTTCCCCTCTCAGATCCTTCTCCACCCACTAGCTCACCTAACATCTTTAAGAGAGAGAAAGAAGATGTCTTTCTCTCTCTTAAAAACTAAAGCAACACAAAAGAACTCCTTACCCCCTGGCCCCACAGAGAGAGAAACAGAGACTTTTGTATTGAGGAGTAGTTACTCCTGAGCATTGGGCCTGACATTTCATGTGACTATATCCAGTGTCACCTCATTGAAGAAAACTGATTTTTTCCTCAGCAACTTTGAGTTCCTAGTAGCTTCTATGGTCCCCCTTTTCTCCCTGGAGACTGTTGGCCAGAAACTTGAGAGGACAAAGGGAGCAGAGGTGGTGGAGATCAGGGTTCAGAGGGACATGAGTATGGCAAACTGGCCTCTGGAGACTGCTGCAGCAAGATGAGTCTACTTTATTGTTTCAGGGATAGGGTATATAATGGCTTTCTTAGGGTATGGGTGGACAGGGCTAATTGATCATAGCATTAAACAAGCAGGAAGGGCTGATTGGTTATAATACAGCACCTAGTTATCATGTGGGTGGGAAGCCTGAGCTGCAGTGTGTGTGCTGAGTTATACAGCCTTGCAGAGAGCTCTGTACACGGCCTCTTTTCAAAGGAAGCCAGCCACCTGTGTTCAAGGACACTCAGGAGACAGAGGCGAATCTCTGAGTTCCAGGCCAGCCTTGTCTACAGAGTGAGTTCCAGGACAACCAAGGATAGATAGAGAAATTCTGTCTCAACACACACACACACACACACACACACACACACACACACACACACACACACACACACGTCTATTAGAGGTTGATAGTGAGAGTGGATCATTCAGAGCACCATTAGGATCCAGAAGCCCAGAATCTGCTAAAGGTCTGCATGGCTGCATAAAGATGGACGGTGTATATTTCATGTGCTAAGTGAATCCAAGGGTGTGAGTCCAATTGCTAGGGGAAGATAATGAGATTGTAACTGGTGACAATGGAGAAAAACATTTGTGCCTGTTGTATCAACAGGAATGGTAATGAAGTTGATTTTCTATTGTTCTTCCACCAGATGAGGAAAGATGCTAGGAATGAAATAATAAAGGCTTTAGAAATGTATGTTGGCTTTATTCTGCAAGAAGTAAAGAGAATAAACTCTTTTGGGGAGTTCAGAGTTCCTCTTCCAGAATCGCTGGCTTATCTGACCCCGGAGAGGTGAAAGCATGCCCAGGAGTCTGGTGGCAAGCAAACACTTTCATCATTTTGAAAAAAAGGAATTCTGCAAATTGCATATTAAGAAATCTTGTTTCAGTGTAGGGAAAGCATCTAAAATAGAATATTAAACAGATGGTTGTGAACACGGAGGGGAGGAAGCACTGAGTCATTAGGAGAAGTCACGCCAGAATCAGAATCATCTTTTTTTTTTCTTCTTCTTAATGTCTCTACATCAGGTCAGGAAACACAGGGGAAAACTGTAGAACAGCCTGCTTTGATTTCAACAAAGATTTCTCAAATACAAATGATGCCTGGCAGACAGAGTAATGCAATGTTAGCTGAGTGTATGGGATAGTCAGGTGAAATTGTGACTGGCTGAACTCTTCTAAAGGCAGTGTTGATTAATAGGTTGATGTTAATTGGAGGAAATACTGGAGAGAGGTGTCATGTGGCTTGGTCCTCGGTTCACGTCAAGATTTCACCAGTTGTTTGGCTAAGGACATCAGGAAGCCACATCATCCACGGATGATATTAGCTGAGCAGCTAGAAGAGCGAGTAGGACAGATATGAGAATTGAGATTCAAAACTACTTTGACATCCAGGACACTAGGCAGACACCAGAAAGATTAAATTTAATGAGGGTAAATGTAAAATCCTATACTTAGGACCTCAGAGGAGCATAATGTTAATGAGCTGCCCAAATTTCTGAGCTCTTACCCTTATAACCGCAGCTGTAGACTCCAGCTGTTTTCTGGCAGAGGCATGGCTCTCACATTTCCTTGGCCTTAGGTGGGAATCCAAAAAAAATCTTCAATCAGCATTTTCAGCCATGCTTTTAGACTGGTGTTGAAGTCATGACTGCTCTCCTTGCTCCTGCCCAAAGTCCACAATAACTGAGCACTTCTCCTTAGCCAGGATCCTATGGCCCTGGTCTCTAGTCTGATTTGCTGTGGCTTTGATTGTGATGCTCTATATTGTCTATTTGTATTTGCATGTTATTTGGCAGCCCGATAGGCAAAATTTTCTGTATAAAAACACTGCTTTCATGATTGATCTTGAACTTGGGTACTTTGTAGTATGTGGTTGTGAAGTTTTGTATAATATTAAAATGTTACCTGAGGCCTTTTCTTTTTCTAGGCTGGGTATAGATGTAGATTTAGGAGTTGTCACAAACATGTTTAGCTAGGCTGAAGTTGAAACCTCAGACTTGACTATGATTTCCACATGAATGTGTGGAGTAAATGAAGAAGGGAGCTGGTGAGTAAAAACTATGAGAAACCTAGGAGTGCTGTGCTTAGAAGATGTTCAAGGAACAGGATTTGCCAGGACATGAGCCAGGGCAGGCAGCATCCCAGAAGAAAACGTAGAGGACAATTTGCAGAAGGAATCGATCTGCAATGCTTAGCACTGCCACGAGGTCACACAGGATCAAAGGCCTAAGACATTTCAAGTGGACTTTTCAAAAAGCCACAGCACACACAATGTTGATCAATAAAGCTTCTGGGAGAAAAGAAAGAGGAAAAAACTGATTACAAGGGGTCAAGAGAGCAGAGGTTTCAGAAGAGAGAATGGTGGGATTGCCTGCCCTTTTGAGTATGAGGAGGGGAGGAAAAGAAACTTAAGAAAGGAAGAGGTTTATCTGAGCTTACGATTCTAGGTTATAGTCCATCATTGTAGTTGAGACAGGGACTTCAAGAAGCTAGTCACACCCCATCCTCAGTCCAGAGCAAATAGAAATGAAAGTAGACATGTTCTTGTGCTTGCTTGCTTATGCTCAGCTCCCCTTCCATCAGTCTTTCACAGCTCAGGAACCTGTGCCTATGGAATGGTGCTGCCTGAAGTAGGTTAGGTCTTTTCTCATCAAATAGTATATATTATGACAATCAGGACAACCTAATATTGGCAATCCTTCACTGAGACTCTCCTGAGATGATTTTAGGCTATTTCAAGTTGATAATTACAGATAACTATTATAGACTAGGACATTTTTGTTTAAAAGAAAATAGTAGACTAAAGGAGGAAATCAGCCTACTTGTGCTGTGGTCTCTGAGGTCACCCTGTAGGACCCAGGCATACAGACCACATGAAACTGAATTGAGGTTGATGTTAAGGAGAAATAGCCATGCTAATTCTCTGAATTGTCACCTACTTTCTACAAGAAACAGGAGTCAAGTGACATAGCATTAAGGAGAGCAGCTGATCTCCTTAGAGTTTCCATGTGGCTTTAAGGTATTGCCTAAAACCCCTCAAGCAAATTCTTGATGATATTGTTACTGGTGGTCTCATCAACCGTCCATTCTGGAGGAAGAAATCAAGCTAGGGAGGGAGCCATGCTCCATCACTAGCTTTGGATTTACTCACACTATAGGGAGCCTTGAGTCAGGTGAGTGGCTTTGGGAGAGAATGGATGGAGATATGGACCTTGAATGACAACCTGCAAGCCCAGTTTACACTATGAATTTCTCAGACACTACCCTAATTCTGAAGGAGAATACCTCCTAAGGGCTCAAAGATGGAATAACTCCTTCAAGTCTTTAGAGACCTGTAACATCATAAACACAGTCTTTGAGAATTATAAGCACTTTCAGTGTTGCTCTCCTAAACACTGGCTGATAGAATTTCTCTCCTCACATTCCTCTTCCTTCCCTTTTAAAAAATAAAATGAAGTTATAGTTATTGTTTTTTGTTTATTCTTCTCTCATATAATATATCCCGACTGTGCCTCCGCACCTTCCTCTCCTCCAAGTCCTCCTCACCTCCCCCACGCCCCTTCTTCTCCCAAACCACTGCTCTTCATTTCCCTTCGGGCCTCTCGAAGCCTTGGCGTGGGGGTTGCTCCTAGTCTTATTGTATTTTGTTAAGCTGTGTGTTCAGTTGATATCACTTCCTTCCTTTTAAACTTTCAGCTTCTCTTGTAGTTCATCTCTTTGTTCCTTCTGTCTCTTTGAATTCAAAACTGCCTGCCAAATAAGGTGATGTAGTTTAGTGGGGGTGTGGCTAAGGGGTAGGGATGAAAGTACTCACATTTGCTAAGTACCCAACTCTTGCCCACCTCTCACTGGTCCAAAAGTTCTTTTGAGAAAGCAATGCAGCGTTTTTATTAGTAGTATGGTTTTACAAAATCTGTGTCTTTTTAATGGGCCATCTGGGCATTATTTTGACTCTTTTTTTATTTATTTAAAATCTAACTGGCTTGTTACCCAGTGGTCAGGTACATCCCTGCTTCATTTATTCTGCACATACTTAGTGACTCTTTGCTCTATAAGTAAGGCATTATAAATGACAACCACAGGGAAGGCAGAGCAGGCTCTGCTCCTTTGTCTGTGTTAATCTGTTCCATTCTATCTATCTGGAAGGAAGTTGCATATGGCTGTCATTGATGGGTGATAGCATAAGGAGTACGAGACCCAGGAAAGTTTATACTTATTGCCTTTGGACTTGGTGCCAATCTTTCCATGTTTATTCAGTATTACAATTAACCACAGGATCTCTACATGTTTGGGGCACAGAGTCTCAGCCTATTGGAGCTCTTAACCTAGTTTATTGGCACTTTGTTGCATCTTTTACTGGTACCCTGTGTACTTTGGCCAGTGAACCCTTGACCAGATCCTGGCAGGAGGTGGGGTGCTGGAATTGCCAAAATATTTGGACAGTACAGTTTGCCTATAGTGTTAGTAACCTGCCCCCTTCTCTTTAGTAGGGGAAGAGACCAGTTCTCCAATTTACTTCCCCAATTGGTGTTCATAGCTCTGCCACCCTCCTCATTGGGGGTAAATGTTGCAAAAACATTTTTTAGTTCTGCAATTTTTGTGCTTGAAGAATGTAAGTCCTGTTGCTTTTTTGTGCAATAAAGAAAGCTCTTCTCTAATGGGCTAGGCTCCACGAATGAGTGAGCATATGAGAAAAATCTTTAGAATGAGGTACATCATCTGTGACTCAGTTACTATTTTCCTTTTCCTTTCTATGCACAGGTCCATCTGTTGGTTTTGTTCTGCTTTCTGATGCAATCACAAAATTGATTGAGAATCTTTTTTGTTTGATCTTATTTTGTTGTGACACACTACAGTGATCATCAATTAGAAATTTTCAAAGCATCATTTTGTTGAAATTAGTTTTAGCCAACATTTAGGAAAAGAATCCAAGAGCAGCCTCAGGTAAGCTGTGGTACTGGACTGAAAACGAAGCCACAGTCCCTGTAGCATGAACTCATTTTGTCCTTTAAAGGTTTACATCAGCAAGAAAAATCATTTCATGTCTCTCCAAGAAGGTGTGTGAATGCTGTAGCCATTTCACCATCAAGACATGATGTACAAGCTTTGTAGATGAAAGGAAAGACATGTGGCAGACCCTGTGATAGTCAAATTAAATTTTAACAAAAGTAGAAAGGTCTAATAAATATTCCAAGAAAAGTAGGAAATATCCATTGAATGATGTCTTGGATATGATTAAATCAGTCTTTTCTACCATCACCCTATAGGTCATATCGCCTTTGTACATAAGTGTGCAGAGGTAGCAAACACTAGGGAAAATGATCTGGGTTTTGCTAGGTTGGTGAATACTGGAAGGCCAGTGAGTTCAGTTACCGTGCTGCTTACTCTTTTTGTTACTATGATAAAATATTTGACAAATGCTACTTAAAGAAGGAAGGGTTTATTCCAGCTTGCTGTTTGAGATTATAGTCAACCATGGTAGTCATGGTGGAACAAGCTTGAGGCAGCTGCTCCACTGCATCTGAAACCTGGGGGCAGGAAGAGATGAATGCTTGTTCTTTCTCTGCCCATCTCTCCCTTTGAATGCAGTTCAGGACTCCAGCCCGGGGAGCAATGCTACCTACATTTAACACCAGTCTTCTGTCTCATATAACCTGACCTAGAAAATCCCTCACAGAGATTTCCAGAAGAGTATCTACTTGGTTCTAGATCATGCCAAATAGACAAGCAACGTGAACTTATGCTATTACTAATGTTAACCTCTTCTTTTGGCTGCCATGTGGGTCTAGAAGTCTGTGTGACATGTGAGTCACCATAATTACATTTATGGCCTTCAAGTATGGTGCTTAATCTGGATACATTTTTTTTCTCTCTCACTGAAATTTAGAGGCCTTGGCCAAGGTTTATTTCCAGCCAGCATAACAGTTTCCTGCACTTGGACATTATATTTACAAATGCAATGAATATGTATGTATCTTTGTTTAAATACCATTTACAAGTTAAATATGTAGGGTGTATTTTTCAACGTTGATATGTTATACTCTTTACAAAGTTATTGTGTGTGTATGTGTTTCAGGCATGCATGTGTGCTGGTAATCTTGGTTTCTTTAAAAATCAAGTTGTTATGTGAATATGTTTTTGTTTTAATACCAGGTTTGGGATAAGATTCTGTTTTACAGCAAGTGATTATGATTTGCCTCATGCACTAGCAGGAATGTGATTTTTGCCAGCTGCAAGTAGTTTAACTCTGGGGACTCTGAAGAGGGGATAAATCAGAGAGGCTGAGAGGGCCTGTGGTGACTGCTGCCACCACCTGCTGCTGCCTGCTGCTGCCCCTGCTACTGCTGCTAGTTTCTGTTGTGGTTTGTCAAGTGGTCATGAGCAAAGAGATGGGGAGAAGAAATTGGATATCCTGAGGACAAAGACTGGACTTGCCTCAAGGAACCCAGCCAACCCTAATCAGCAAGAAGTCGTCTAAAGAGGTTTACACACCCTTTCTTCTTTTATCTTCTTTTTCTCCAAATTAGTGGTGGAAGGGTTTGGGATGGAATAAGGGTTGGAAGGGTGGTAGATATAAGAACCCAATAAAATAGCTCAATAAATATATCAATGTGTGTGTGTGTGTGTGTGTGTGTGTGTGTGTAGGATATGTGGTTCTAAGCACCATCCACTTCAATTTTTGAACCTCTTCTTACCTGGAAGCTCAACAAATAGGCCATCTGGAGCCCCCAGTGTTGTGTTTATAAGCACACACCACCACATCTTGGCTTTTTTGCTTGTTTGTTTTAATGTGGATTCTGGAAGATTGAATTTAGGTTTTCATACTTATAACACACATGCACTTTAATGAATTATCAACCTAGATTCCCACATATTTCAAAAATAGGTGCTTTGGGAGCTTTGTTTTATTTTTGGTAAGTTCAGTCCCCTTCTTTGTTCCTTAACATCTATGTGGAGTGAGTGAATTACAGTCTCACTAAGCCTGGTGACCTTGAAAGCTCTTCTCCCTGCTGTTGTGCTGGTCTCTCTCTTTCTGACTATTTCCATCATCTGTGGAACCATCTCTGATTACTAGGTAATAGATTGTCTACTCTCTTTTCCACTCCTCCTTCTTCGGCTGTTTGCTTAGAGGATTTACTTGTTTTCTTAACATAGATCTTTGGGCAATGTGCTAGGTCTGATTGTAGGAGACAACATTGAGGGGCTCATTGGGGGACCATGACTTTAAAAATAATGACAAAGCCATGTTTTATAGCACCCTTTATGAAAAGCCATTACATAGAACCACTGATGACATTAAAGAAACATATGGTTATGATTTCTCTTAAAATAACAGAGGAAGTTCTCTCCAAGTGGGAACAAATTCAAACACATTTTTCTGCCTTTCAGAGTATTTAAAATAGGGAATAGAAGCCTAATTACCTTATATGTGTTCTTAAAAGGTATGTTTTACTATATGTGGCACAAGACAGAGTTCCAGGCTCACTGAAAAAAAAAACTCAATCGCATTAAATTTAATTTCTATAATGGCTGAAGATTCACTAGACCTGGCAGAAGACAATGGCTTGTCAGCGATAGATGACGAAAATTCACAGGATATTTCAGATGAGCTAAATATCACTCATTACAATAAAGAAACACCATTAGGGAGGATTTTTGCTACTTATTGGAAACTAAACTCACGAGTATGCTCATTTGAACTTCAAACTTAATCATTTTGGCTAAGGGCTTTGGACTTTCTTAACTCATGAATGATAATTTTTTTTTGTTTTTTTTTTTTGGTGTGACTGGGTAAGGAACAGGTGAAACCACCTCTGCTGTTCCTAGAATGCGCCGTGTCTAGTACTTCAAAATGTGATCTTACTTGGAAGCAGGATCATTGAAAACATAATTATTGAAGATTAGGTCACAATGGATACGGGTGGGCTTCTAACAGTTGGAACAGAGATGTGGATTTATGTGGGGGTAAGGAAACCTTGTCAAAGACATAGGAGACAGACAGCTGTCCTAGAGCCTAGAGATGCTTGGGACAGGCCTTGATTTATGGCCCCAGGTACCAGGGCACACTGCTTTTCTGTTATTCTAAGCCCTGTAGTTTGAGGTCTTTTGTTAGGCCAGCCACAGGGAGCTAGTATGAAAGGCAGCAAATCAGAGCAGAAGGATTTGCATTAAGGCAGCAGTTAACTTCTTAGGAAAATACAGCACTGATTGGCCTTACATTCTTTCCATGTTACCTGATACACACTGAATTGCATTCCCTAATGCTCACATTTCAGCCATTTAAAAAAAGTTTTCAATGTGTAATACATGCCCAATATAATCAGAGGTCATCTTCCTTCTTTCTAATGTAGATACTGTCTTCTTGCCTAGTTGTTTCTGGAAGTTCTGATTGGCTAGAGCTCCCTCCCTTACAGGGCTCTGTTGAGCTGAGGTGGCAGACAGTGGGCACAGGGGATGTGTTCTACATCTTACAAGTGAAAGCTCTCACTGCTAAGTGTGATATAAGCAGTGGGTTGGGACCAAATCAAGGACCTCACATACCCTAGGCAAGCACTTATATATAAATAAGCATTCAGCTATACCTCCAGTCTACTGTGTGAGGAAAGCGCTTTCTCTGCCTTCATGTTGTACATATTTTTCCATGAATGATTATTGAGTTCTGTCCAGTGTTTCTCTTCTATGCATTGAGATAGTAGGATTCCCCCACTCTGCTGTATGATAGAGCATATCAATTTATTTGCTTATGACTGACAGATCTACCGTCTATGGATAAATCCCACTTGGCCATGGTGTGGGATCATTTCAATGTGCTGTGAATGGGGGTTGCTAAAATGTTGTTGAGGAATTATGTGTCTATGTCCATGTAGCTTATTAGACTGTAGCTTCTTTTTCTTATAATGTGTTTGGTTTGTATTAGCATATTGTTGGTCTTGTATAACTATTAGAAATGTTCTATCTTCTACTTAAAAAAAAAGAATTTAGGAAATGTTGGTACTAATTCTCCTTTAGATGTTTGGTAGAATTCACCTATATAGAGAATCATTTAGTGTCAGGAGTTACTTTGTTAAAAGGGTTTTAGGTACTGATTTAATATGCTTATTTGTTGTTGGCAGAAATATAAATAAGTAAAACTATTATAGGAAATAAGATAGATATCCTTAAAAGAACAGAAGAAAATGAAGTCTGGAAGCCTGTGGCTGGAAAGGTTGCTCAGTGGTTAAACATATGTACTGATCTTGTAGATGATCCAAGTTCAATTCCTAGAACCCATCTTAGGCTGCTCACGATGACCTGTAAGTCCAGCACCAGGGGATTCAAGGCCCTTCCCTGGCTTCTGTGGGCAGACACTCTTGAGCATGTATCTACTCATATATAGATATAATTTTAAATAGGCAAATAAATAACACCCTGAAAACAAAAAGTACTGTCTGATGTAGACACACTTCTGGCATACACCCAGAGGGACTGAAATCAGATCTCAAAGAAACATTGTTCATCATAGATTAATTTATAATAGCTGAGGCCTGGAAGCAATGTGAATACTTGCCAGTAGATGAATGCATGTTTAAAAAAAATTGTACCTGTAAATAGTATTTTTCAGTCTTCCAAAATAAAGAAAATCCCATCATTTGAGACAGTGTGGTTGCATCTAGGGACTATTATCCTAAGTGAAATGAAGCAGAGAAATGCCACATGGAACAACACATGTGATTAATCTCAATTAATAAAACATCTCAGAAGAAGGTAAAAAAGATAGTTTTTCAGGGCTGAGGAAGCAAAAGTTGGGAGATGTTAATCAAAGGTGTGTAGTTTGATTCTCACAAGGTAGAAGTCCTGGAGACTTGCCACACAAAGCTGCCTCTAAACATGAAAATACTCCACCACAAACTTAACCTTTGGTCACGAAGCAGAGTCATGTTGGTTGTACCTATCACTAAAGCTAATACTTATAGTGGCAGAGAAGAGAGTGTAAAGTAGTCTTTTGTAGAGATAGTTAAGTTTATGGCATAGATCTTGGTAAAATTTCATAAGAAAAGATGTCTGCATGTCCCCCAAACCAGTGCACTATATATTGATTATGCAGTATTTTTCATATGAAAATGTTCAAATCTTTGTCTGTGGTATAATCTCTCTCTCTCTCTCTCTTTTTTTTTTTTGGTTTTTGTTTTGTGTGGGTTTTGTTTGTTTGTTTGGTTTTGGTTTTTCGAGACAGGGTTTCTCTGCATAGCCCTGGCTGTCCTGGAACTCACTTTGTAGACCAAGCTGGCCTCGAACTCAGAAATCTGCCTGCCTCTGCCTCCTAAGTGCTGGGATTAAAGGCGTGTGCCACCACCGCCCAGCCCTGTGGTATAATCTTTACAAGTTAAAAATAGTAATAATGCAGCGGAGAGATGGAAGGATAATTCAGTAATAGAAGTTTAAAATTAACTAATAAAATACCTGGGTGTTAATATTGGAAATTAAAATATATGCTTTTAAGATATTTAAAAGGAGGATATTGGAGCAGAGAGGCAGACATTGGACCCTATGGGAAGGTGGGCACCTGTAAGTCAAGAATAGAGGCTTTGGGAAAATCCAAGCCAACTGAAAGCTTTCCAACAGAAGAATGCACCCTCTGTGGTTTTAATCATATAGTCTGTAGTATTTTGTTATAGTAGCATTATAAACCTAGCATCTATCCATCCATGTCAGTTATTGTTTGGCCTGCTCCATAAATCAGAATACACTGTTATGCCTACTTTGTGATAAATACAGATCAGAGTCAAAGTAAACTTTGAATTTCAGGGCAGATATTTTGCTTCCTCTAGGAGATCAACACAAAAGATTATCCAGTTGTGGGAACAGGTATGATGTTTATTCCCAATAAAACAAACTTCTCATTCCAATACTGACTTCCTCTCATGAAGAAACAAAATTCCATAATTGTTTCAAAATTCCTTAATTGTTCACAGTACTAGCATGTCATGGGGTGTGGGGAGTTATCTGTGGGGGTCACTTGAGTTGGTCAGTTTTCTAGTGTTCATTTATTAGCTCAGGGGAGGGGCATTTGTAGTTGGGATTAGCTGGTCCATAGTAGCTGACAACTGCAGGCACTTAACAATCAATGAAGGGATCATTCTGTGTCATGTGATCATGAAGAGTCTGTCAGGGACCTCAGTGTGGCACAACCCTACTTCAGCCCCTGTCTCTTCAATCCTAAGCCAAAGTGACAGTGCTGGTCACAGTTCACCTGTAATGAACCACAACACTTATGTGTCTGATATTTTCTCTTGATTAATCATGTGTCTAAAGGAGACAGAATCTCAAAGAAACGTTCCCATAACTAAACATCTGCTGGTTAAAACCACACACTGTCTCTAGCCATCGATGCTGGTGGTACTTCTGATTCCGCTCTGCTTGGGTTCTCTGTGAGCTCCATGCTCATCCCTCATGCTAGGTTGTATAGGTGCAGTCCAAACTGTGTAAGACTCAACTATTTCCCAAGTGTATTTCATAAAACACTAGAGACCCCCTATAGCAGAGAGTTTTGGGTGCAGCTTGGCCAAACTAAGCATGTGTGCATGTGTATATGTATGTTGATACACACACAATTACAGGAAATGACAAACGTAACAACCACAACAAAGGCAGAAAACACAGTAAGAATCACTAAGGAACTACTCAAGGGAAAGGCAGAAAATTAGGCAGCTCCTGGCAGGCACAAGCATTACTCGAGCAATGAAAGCTCTACTGCAGAAACATATCCATATTGCTCTGCTTCACATCTCCAGTATTCTAAATGTACTAGGAAGAGATTTAGTTAGCCAACTCTCTTGGGTCACGGCCCATCTCATAGCTGGAAGTACAAGGTACTTCAGGTAGAGAAACTATTTCAGTTAGTTGAGTCCATTATCCCCAAAGAAATGAAGGATGCGATTTTTATTTCAGAAGAAGGTGGAGTGTGAAAGTTGGTAGCCAAATGGTAACATATGGGAACTCTGAGCATCTTTAGTATGAAGAGCCACATTTGAGCATCTCAGGTTTGTTTTGTCAGCTTTAACCAGTGCACATTCCTGACAGACAGTGCTCCTTTCCAACTGGCAGTTGGTGTGCTAACACTTCCCATTGGGCAGGGAGTGTCCCCTTTGCTGTGCTCGCCTGGCCAGGTATCAGCTGGTTGCTCTTAACTACCATCCTGGATACTGTAGTACATCTGGCCTTGAATTCATGCCACAGACTGCCGCTGAAGCACATGAAGATCTTTTGGCACAATGAAGGCTTGTTCATGTAAATATTATTATTAATAGTCATTATCAGAAACAAGGAACATCTTGATAGCATAAAATGAGAGCCAGCTTGGCTTGGGTGCCAAGGAAAGCAGCTGCATGAAGCAGGGATGGAATGCTGAGCCTTCAGACAAGCTGGAGCATTGCTCTTCACTGTTGGGTTTTAGTAGGATTTCCCAGCAGGTGAGATTGCAAGCTGCTGGGAGGGTCTATGAGGTGGGCTGTGGATTCACTTACTATATAACAAGGTAGTGTTAAGTCTGCAAAGATATCTGTGATGATAAATTTGTTTTTCAGATTGATTGGATTGAGAAGGGTTAAGATTAGCAAGGCTGAACTTTATGTTTTCTAGGCCATTTCCATGGAAATTAATTAGATGGGAAAACCTCCTATGAACATGGGTCACAGCATCACACAGGTAAGAGGTCCAAATAGAATAAAAAGGGAAGGAGGAGGAGGGGGTGAGGAGGAGGAGGAGGAGGAAGAGGAGGAGAAAAGAAGAAGAAGAAGAAGAAGAAGAAGAAGAAGAAGAAGAAGAAGAAGAAGAAGAAGAAGAAGAAGAAGGAAGAGGAGGAGGAGGAAGAGGAGGAGGAGGAGGAGGAGAAAGCTGATAGTGCATGTGTTCTGGCTTCCCAGCTTTCTGGTTTTATATGGGTCTAGGAAAAAGTATTCACTTGAACTTCTTTCTTCTGGTACTCCAGAGGTCTGTAGAATTGGGAGGTCCACTAGTGTCTTAGTATTATTATTGCTGGGATAAAACATCATGTCCAAAAGTCACTTGGGGAGCAAAGGATTTATTTGGCTTATGTCTCCTAAATCACAGTCTATCATGAAAGGAAGTCAGGTCAGGATCTTAAACAGAGCAGGAACCTGGAGGTAGGAGCTGATGCAGAGGTCATGAAGAGTGCTGCTTACTGGCTTGCCTCTTTTGGCTTGCTCAGCTTGCTTTCTATAGCAACCAGGACCACTAGTCCAGGGTGGTATAACCCATATTGGACTGAACCCTCCTGCATCAAAAAATTACTAATTAAGAAAATGTTCTACAGACTAGCCTACAATACTGCCTTATAAAGATATTTTCTCAATTGAGGTTCCTCCTCTCAGATGACTAAAGCTTGTATCAACTTGACATAAAAACTAGCCAGGACAGCAGGTGCCTAGGATAATACAAGGTGGCAGCAAAGTTATTGTTCCTGTGATAAACATACCAATCACAAAGTCTAGCCAAATGTAATATAATGTCTCATTAGTGCTTTTCTGCAAAATGTCTAGAGGTGGCAACATGCTGGGGGAGGGTACACTTGATCTTAGCCAAAAGGCCGAGAAGCGATCTGGGGGAGGGTACAATAGGTAGCACTTGTGGATATTTGTTTATAATTGGACCAAACTGATGAGGACATATGATTGAAGATATAGATCCAAGATGGATTAAAGAGTATTGATTGATAAATCAAGTTTTGAGCTCCTCTTTAATCATTGAGGTGGCTGGAGAGGGGATAAGGCTGGTTAAGGAAGCAGAAGGCTTTGGGTCAAAGAAGTTACATTCGGTTGAGCTAACTGGTAAGCCACCAGCAGCTAAGAATTACATCTCATATGCTGGCTTGCATGAATATGTGCCTGATACGTTATTTTGATTGGCTGGTTATGATACCAAGTATCAGGCTAGAGGGAAAATCTAGTTTCTCTTGGAACTATGCTTTGTTGAAGAAGACAGATACAGTAACGCTTATGAAACTCTGAGGTAAATCTCTGCTTTTAACACTTAAACTTAAAAAACACAATTTGTTTTGATTTGCTAACTATGATTTTGTGCATCTGAGGCAGGCCTTGCATAGTTCTCTAACCCTTTCTCTACTATAATATTTCATTCTAGTCTCTATTTTATTCAAGTTGACAGGGCTAGAATTGTAGCTCCTTGGAAATCATCAACAAAGGAGAGATGTGGTAACCAACTTGCTCAAAGCCCTTCCTCACTTTCATAAAGTAATAAGAATTCAAAACTAATTTTAGTTTCTCTGTGAACTTAAGAGAAGCCATACTTTTTATTTTTATTTATTTTTTTCTTTTTTTTGTGTTAAGACCATCAGAGCAAACCAAAGTAGCATATTTATTTGCTTTGGGCAAGAAATACCTTATTTGTTCATTGTGTTAATTCTGTCCCTTATTGATTAACATCTCAGCTGACTATATATAGATGTCTCAGAATAAGGAAATAAAACAAGTGGAATTGGTACTTTGCTGGCAGTTCTTTGCGTGGTAAATACGATTTCAAGCAAATGCTCTTTGAGAAGCACTTGTAACAAGATGATGTTGAGGATGGACAGTTGAGAAGTTACAAGCATTCCCCTAACTTTTATTGAAGGGACCATTTGAGGATGAAAGTTACGATGATTTCAAGAGCAGCCTTGGTGTCTCTCATCCCTACACTTGTCTAACCCTTCTCCTGATGCAGGTAGTGTGTTAAGCTGACAGAAAACACATCTTCCCCCAAACTTCTGTTTAACACAGGGAATGCTTGCCAGTGAACCAAAGCACAGGGAAGCCCCTTCGGTTTGGCACATCAGGGCAGGTGATCAAAGGATGGTTGATTACAAATAGCACGGAGGAGGTAGCTAACAGCTCTAAGAAAAGGAAGCCCACAGCGTTTGCTGGGCGCCTGCCAGCATGTAGCAAGTAGGTTGACATCAAGAAAAGGGGTGTGGTGGACCGTCTGAGAGAGAGCTGTGAGCTCAGGACTGGTACCACCAAGGAAGGGGCTGCAAGGAAAGAGAGCCAGTGCACTGTCAGTTCTGCAGACCCAGGCGACCACCATCAAGGTTTTAACAGTTTTAATCGTTATCTACATTTCCTGCCTTGACTCTTGTTTCTGACATGCAGTCACCATGGTCTTTCTTCACGATCTTCACGGCAGGGTTGCATCTGAGACCCACTGTTCCTCCTGAGAATTTAGGACCCTCAAACATGGAGGAAACTTCAGCCAAGAAAGCACAGCCAGTTTGCCTGGGCAGAGCCACCACAGCTCACTTTTAAGTGTACTTTTATTCAGTCTTTTCTCCACTGTAGTAAAAGAAAACATTGAAAACGAAAAACAACATCCCCAGGAAGCGAACAAAATTGCTGTTATTGGAATCAGAGCAAGGAACTCCGACAGATTGCCCTTCAGCGAGGGCCGTCTCATGTCAATCACAGCTCATTCTTGAAAACGGGACTGTGGAGGACATATGTCTTGTGTCTAGAGAGAGAGAACAGTACATAGAGAACAAGGACCCTCTGCAAGATGAAATCGAAGAGGTAAAAAATATCAAGGGTGTGTTTTCCTAGTCTCTTGCTGAAGTCTATTTTTGCTGAAACAAGCTCAAAGTCTGTAGCATGAAATGAGAATTTGGAGAAAGCTGAAGGAAATATTGAAAACTCACAACAGAACAAACGTCCTATATCAAAAGACAGGATGTGGGTGGCACTGTTAAATCAGAACCTACCCGGTGGAGTTTCGACCATGTCTCGTCAGTCTCTCTTTGATGTTCCTAATGTGTAAGGAAATACTCCTCTCTTAAATGGTTCATAGAACAACCCCATTAGAACCCTGGGTGGTTACACTCTAGTCCCGTCTTATGTGAGCAGTGGGAGATGTGACCTGGATGGAGCTTCGTGCTTTCTGTTTCTGCTTGGCTTGTTGTTGTTGAAGTTGTTGTTTTTGTTCTCATGCAAAAAGAAATGACCATTATATACAATTTAGCAAAGTTGAGTTCAGCCAATCCTAACTGCTTGCAGTCTGCTTCCCAGTCTGCCAAAATGTGAACAAGCTATAGAACACGAACTCCCTCTGCCACGGACGGAGCTGACCCCTTCGCCATGATTCCCGGCTTTTCCCTGTGCAACCGTCGGTGGGAATAAACGTCCCTTAAGCGATTCTGTTGTCATCAGTACAGTTACTAGCTAAGGAACGAAAGGATGAAATGATAAACACAAAGTTCGAGTTCACTGTGAATGGAATAAAAAAAATGCACTGTCTTATAAAATAACATAAAATACAGGATGAAAACATACCTCCAAAATAGTTTATGGAATTGTAAGTACATTTCAAAGCAATAACTCTATATTTTTAGAAACCAAGAGGATAAAAACGAAGCAGACAAATCCATAGTAAGTTACTGAAAGAAAAATTAATATTGAGGAACAGTAAAATCAAACTAAACGACTCTAGAAATATAACTACCATGGTAGTATTAATTTATGAATGAATGTATGATGAAAACGGATGCTATATTTGAAGAAAACAAGAAATGTGAATGACAATTTATTTTAAAAATTATTTGTTTACTTTTCTGCTACATGGTTGTCTTAGAATAGCTTTACAAGTATATGACTTCTTTTTTAAGCTCAATAGGAATTGATGCTCTTCTGGCTGAAGATTAATTTGTCTTATTTCTAGCTGTACAGTCATTTAATGGAACAGAGATCACATCACTATGGGAAAATGCATTGAAAGAATGCAACAGGAAAAAAAATCCTTCTTAAAAACTCCTTAAGACTTAAAATTCTGCCATAATCTATCAGGCTTCCCTAACACTATAATTAAATAAAATATTAGCAATTCCAACAAGAAAAAGTAAAGGACAGACAAGAGTATGAAAATGATGGGAGAGAGTGATCTGCCCTGCAGGGAGCGCCATCTTGGCTCCGGGACTCCGCCGAACTTAGTCTGTACAGGTGAGAGTGAGGACCACAGAGGCAGACAGCTTCTGGGACAGGTGGGAGCCACAGAGCCGCTGAGGCAGCACCCTTTTGGGGCCGCAGACATCCGGCACCCTCCCAGCCGGAGGACAGTGATCTGCCCTGCAGGGAGCGCCATCTTGGCTCCGGGACTCCGCCGAACTTAGTCTGTACAGGTTAGAGTGAGGACCACAGAGGCAGACAGCTTCTGGGACAGGCAGGAGCCACAGAGCCACTGAGGCAGCACCCTTTTGGGGCCGCAGACATCCGGCACCCTCCCAGCTTGAAGACATTGGTCTGCCCTGCACAGGAGCCCTCTGCCTCAGGAGCAGGGAGCACATCTTGGATCCAGGACTCCACTGAACTTAGGAAGTTAGTCTGCACAGCTGAGAGTATGCACCACAGAAGCCTACAGCTTCTGTGACCTGCCAAAGCAACACAGCATCTGGGAAAGGTCCTGTTTTCCGCCTTCTTCTTCGGCCAGGAGGAGGTCCAAATGCCAGATATCTGTACACCTTCCCTTTAAGAGGAAAGCTTGTCAGCAGGGAGTGCTCTAACCACTGAAACTCAGAGGAGAGAGCCTGTCTCCCAGGTCTGCTGACAGACGATACTCAGAATCACCAGAAGAACAACCTCTGAACAGAGACAACTATAACAACTCCAGAGATTACCAGATGGCAAGAGGTAAACGTAAGATTCCTACTAACAAAACCAAGACCACTCACCATCATCAGGACCCAGCACTCCCACTTCCCCCAGTCCAGGGCACCCCAACACACCGGAAAAGCTAGACCTGGATTTAAAAGCATATCTCATGATGATGGTAGAGGACATCAAGAAGGACTTTAAAGAACTACAGGAGAACATGGCTAAAGAGTTACAAGTCCATAAAGAAAAACAGGAAAACACAACCAAACTGGTAGAAGTCCTTAAAGAGAAACAGGAAAACACATCCAATCAGATGATGGAAATGAACAAAACCATACTAGACCTAAAAAGGGAAGTAGACACAATAAAGAAAACCCAAAATGAGGCAACACTGGAGATAGAAACCCTAGGAAAGAAATCTGGAACCATAGATGCAAGCATCAGCAACAGAATACAAGAGATGGAAGAGAGAATCTCAGGTGCAGAAGATTCCATAGAGAACATCAGCACAACAATCAAGGAAAATGGAAAATGCAAAAAGATCCTAACTCAAAACATCCAGGAAATACAGGACACAATGAGAAGACCAAACCTACGGATAATAGGAGTGGATGAGAATGAAGATTTTCAATTCAAAGGACCAGCAAACATCTTCAACAAAATTATAGAAGAAAACTTCCCAAATCTAAAGAAAGAGATGCCCATGAACATACAAGAAGCCTACAGAACTCCAAATAGGCTGGACCAGAAAAGAAATACCTCCCGACACATAATAATCAGAACAACAAATGCACTAAATAAAGATAGAATACTAAAAGCAGTAAGAGAAAAAGGCCAAGTAACATATAAAGGCAAGCCTATCAGAATTACACCAGATTTTTCACCAGAGACTATGAAAGCCAGAAGATCCTGGACAGATGTTATACAGACACTAAAAGATCACAAATTCCAGCCCAGGCTACTATACCCAGCCAAACTCTCAATTAACATAGATGGAGAAACCAAAGTATTCCATGACAAAACCAAATTCACACATTATCTCTCCACGAATCCAGCCCTTCAAAGGATAATAACAGAAAAAAACCAATACAAGGACGGGAACCACGCCCTAGAAACAACAAGAAGGTAATCCCTCAACAAACCTAAAAGAAGACAGCCACAAGAACAGAATGCCAACTTTAACAACAAAAATAACAGGAAACAACAATTACTTTTCCTTAATATCTCTTAATATCAATGAACTCAACTCCCTGATAAAAAGACATAGACTAACAAACTGGCTACACAAACAAGACCCAACATTTTGCTGCTTGCAGGAAACTCATCTCAGAGAAAAAGATAGACACTACCTCAGAATGAAAGGCTGGAAAACAATTTTCCAAGCAAATGGTAGGAAGAAACAAGCTGGAGTAGCCATTCTAATATCTGATAAGATTGACTTCCAACCAAAAGTCATCAAAAAAGACAGGGAGGGGCACTTCATACTCATCAAAGGTAAAATCCTCCAAGAGGAACTATCAATCCTGAATATCTATGCTCCAAATACAAAGGCAGCCTCATTCATTAAAGAAACTTTAGTAAATCTCAAAGCACACATTGCACCTCATACAATAATAGTGGGAGACTTCAACACACCACTTTCACCAATGGACAGATCATGGAAACAGAAACTAAACAGGGACACAGTGAAACTAACAGAAGTTATGGATCAAATGGATCTGGCAGATATCTACAGAACATTTTACCCTAAAACAAAAGGATACACCTTCTTCTCAGCACCTCATGGTACCTTCTCCAAAATTGACCACATAATTGGGCACAAAACAGGACTCAACAGATACATAAATATTGAAATTGTCCCATGCATCCTATCAGATCACCATGGACTAAGGCTGATCTTCAATAACAAAATAAATAATAGAAAGCCAACATTCACGTGGAAACTGAACAACACTCTTCTCAATGATACCTTGGTCAAGGAAGGAATAAAGAAAGAAATTAAGGACTTTTTAGAGTTCAATGAAAATGAAGCCACAACATACCCAAACTTATGGGACGCAATGAAAGCATTTCTAAGAGGAAAACTCATAGCTCTGAGTGCTTCCAAAAAGAAACTAGAAAGAGCACACATTAGCAGCTTGACAACACACCTAAAAGCACTAGAACAAAAGGAAGCAAATTCACCCAAGAGGAGTAGACGGCAGGAAATAATCAAACTCAGGGGTGAAATCAATCAAGTGGAAACAAAAAGAACTATTCAAAGAATCAACCAATCAAGGAGCTGGTTCTTTGAGAAAATCAACAAGATAGATAAACCCTTAGCCAGACTCACTAGAGGGCACAGGGAAAGCATCCTAATTAACAAAATCAGAAATGAAAAAGGAGACATAACAACAGATCCTGAAGACATCCAAAACACCATCAGATCCTTCTACCAAAGGCTATACTCAACAAAACTGGAGAACCTGGATGAAATGGAGAAGTTCCTAGACAGATACCAGGTACCAAAGTTGAATGAAGATCAGGTTAATGATCTAAACAGCCCTATATCCCCCAAAGAAATAGAAGCAGTCATTAATAGTCTCCCAACTAAAAAAAGCCCAGGACCAGATGGGTTTAGTGCAGAGTTCTATCAGACCTTCAAAGAAGATCTAATCCCAGTTCTTCACAAACTATTCCACAAAATAGAAACAGAAGGTACTCTACCCAACTCATTCTATGAAGCCACAATTACTCTGATACCTAAACCACAAAAAGACCCAACAAAGATAGAAAACTTCAGACCAATATCCCTTATGAATATTGATGCAAAAATACTCCATAAAGTTCTTGCCAACCGAATCCAAGAACACATCAAAACAATCATCCATCCTGACCAAGTAGGTTTCATCCCAGGGATGCAGGGATGGTTCAATATACGGAAATCCATCAACGTAATCCAGTATATAAACAAACTCAAAGACAAAAACCACATGGTCATCTTGTTGGATGCAGAAAAAGCATTTGACAAAATCCAACACCCATTCATGATAAAAGTCTTGGAAAGATCAGGAATTCAAGGCCCATACCTAAACATGATAAAAGCAATCTACAGCAAACCAGTAGCCAACATCAAAGTAAATGGTGAGAAGCTTGGAGCAATCCCTCTAAAATCAGGGACTAGACAAGGCTGTCCACTTTCTCCATACCTATTCAACATAGTACTTGAAGTCCTAGCCAGAGCAATTCGACAACAAAAGGAGATCAAAGGGATACAAATTGGAAAAGATGAAGTCAAAATATCACTTTTTGCAGATGATATGATAGTATATATAAGTGACCCTAAAATTCCACCAGAGAACTCCTAAACCTGATAAACAGCTTCGGTGAAGTAGCTGGATATAAAATTAACTCAAAGAATTTCTCTACACAAAGAATAAACAGGCTGAGAAAGAAATTAGGGAAACAACACCCTTCTCAATAGTCACAAATAATATAAAATATCTTGGCGTGACTCTAACTAAGGAAGTGAAAGATCTGTATAATAAGAACTTCAAGTCTCTGAAGAAAGAAATTCTAGAAGATCTCAGAAGATGGAAAGATCTTCCATGCTCATGGATTGGCAGGATCAACATTGTAAAAATGGCTATCTTGCCAAAAGCAATCTACAGATTCAATGCAATCCCCATCAAAATTCCAACTCAATTCTTCAACGAATTAGAAAGTGCAATCTGCAAATTCATCTGGAATAACAAAAAACCTAGGATAGCAAAAACTCTTCTCAAGGATAAAAGAACCTCTGGTGGAATCACCATGCCAGACCTAAAGCTTTAATACAGAGCAATTGTGATAAAAACTGCGTGGTACTGGTATAGTGACAGACAAATAGACCAATGGAATAGAATTGAAGACCCAGAAATGAACCCACACACCTACGGTCACTTGATCTTCGACAAGGGAGCTAAAAACATCCAGTGGAAGAAAGACAGCATTTTCAACAAATGGTGCTGGCACAACTGGTTGTTATCATGTAGAAGAATGCGAATCGATCCATTCCTATCTCCTTGTACTAAGGTCAAGTCTAAGTGGATCAAGGAACTTCACATAAAACCAGAGACACTGAAACTTATAGAGGAGAAAGTGGGGAAAAGCCTTGAAGATATGGGCACAGGGGAAAAATTCTTGAATAGAACAGCAATGGCTTGTGCTGTAAGATCAAGAATTGACAAGTGGGACCTCATGAAACTGCAAAGCTTCTGCAAGGCAAAAGACACCATCAATAAGACAAAAAAAACCACCAACAGATTGGGAAAGGATCTTTACCTATCCTAAATCAGATAAGGGTCTAATATCCAATATATATAAGGAACTCAAGAAGGTGGACTCCAGAAAGTCAAATAACCCCATTAAAAAATGGGGCTCAGAATTGAACAAAGAATTCTCACCTGAAGAATACCAAATGGCAGAGAAGCACCTGAAAAAATGTTCAACATCCTTAATCATCAGGGAAATGCAAATCAAAACAACCCTGAGATTCCACCTCACACCAGTCAGAATGGCTAAGATCAAAAATTCAGGTGACAGCAGATGCTGGCGGGGATGTGGAGAAAGAGGAACACTCCTCCATTGTTGGTGGGATTGCAAGCTTGTACAACCACTCTGGAAATCAGTCTGGCGGTTCCTCAGAAAATTGGACATAGTACTACCGGAGGATCCAGCAATACCTCTTCTGGGCATATATCCAGAAGATGTCCCAACCGGTAAGAAGGACACATGCTCCACTATGTTCATAGCAGCCCTATTTATAATAGCCAGAAGCTGGAAAGAACCCAGATGTCCCTCAACAGAGGAATGGATACAGAAATTATGGTACATTTACACAATGGAGTACTACTCAGCTATTAAAAAGAATGAATTGATGAAATTCCTAGCCAAATGGATGGACCTGGAGGGCATCATCTTGAGTGAGGTAACACAATCACAAAGGAACTCACACAATATGTATTCACTTATAAGTGGATATTAGCCCAAAACTTAGGATACCCAAGATATAAGATACAATTTGCTAAATGCATGAAACTCAAGAAGAATGAAGACCAAAATGTGGACACTATGCCCCTTCTTAGAATTGGGAACAAAACACCCATGGAAGGAGTTACAGAGAGAAAGTTTGGAGCTGTGATGAAAGGATGGACCATCTAGAGACTGCAGTATCCAGGGATCCATCCCATAATCAGCTTCTAAAAGCTGACACCATTGCATACACTAGCAAGATTTTGCTGAAAGGACCCAAAGATAGCTGTCTCTTGTGAGACTATGCAGGGGCCTAGCAAACACAGGAGTGAATGCTCACAGTCAGCTATTGGATGTATCACAGGGCTCCCAATGGAGAAGCTAGAGAAAGTACCCAAGGAGCTAAAGGGATCTGCAACCCTATAGTTGGAACAACATGATGAACTAACCAGTACCCCAGAGCTCTTGTCTCTAGCTGCATATGTATCGAAAGATGGCCTAGTCGGCCATCACTGGAAAGAGAGGCCCATTGGACTTGCAAACTTTATATGCCCCAATATAGGGGAATGCCAGGGCCAAAAGAATGAGAATGGGAGGGTAGGGAAGTGGGGGGCGGTATGGGGGACTTTTGGGATAGCATTGGAAATGTCATTGAGGAAAATATGTAATAAAAAAAAAAAGAAAATGATGGGAGAAATAAAGCGGTTTATAGAGCAAGTTATCAGAAAAGAATAGAGTAGAGTAGGATAGAATAGAATAGAATAGAATAGAATAGAATAGAATAGAATAGAATAGAATAGAGTAGAATTCAGCATAGGAAACATTCTAATTTATCACTCACGATTTAGAGAATGTTTTCATTTCCAAGGCTTAGCTACTAAAGAAGAAAAGTCAATTTAGCATTTAAGATTTGCAACTGTGAAATTATATTTTTAGAAACATATATACATATACATTTGTAACAATAATAATTCTAGAAGACGTCATGAACTTGAGAGTGAGATGGAACATGGGAGGAGTTGGAGGGGGAGAGGAAGGCATAGAACGAATGGAAATACAGTACTCATGTGAAATTCTTAAAAAAAAAATAAAAAAATAACCAGGAAAAGGTTTATACCCCATGCTTAGAAGCAAGTAGGTTCAAGAAAAGGGGTGTGGTGGACCGTCGCTGAGAGAGAGCTGTGAGTTCAGGACTGGTACCAGCAAGGAAGGGGCTGCAAGGAAAGAGAGCCAGTGCACTGTCAGTTCTGCAGACCCAGGCGACCACCATCACTCACGCAGCTAAGCTTCTGTGTGATCGTCAACAAAAGTCAGAGATCTCTGTGAGGAAACCAAAACATGGCATTCTTAACTAAAATTACACTCCATTTTAACTATATTGTGGGCTACATATCTCAAGTTCTCTCAGTTTTATTCAAACTAAATCACTATAACAATATTAACTCCTATACAAATAATTTATTATTTTCTAATGAAATAAAATAGCAAACACAGAAGTGGATGCTCACAGTCAGCTAGTGAATGGATCACAGGGCCCCCAATGGAGGAGCTAGAGAAAGTACCCAAGGAGCTAAAGGGATCTGCAACCCTATAGGTGCAAGAACATTATGAACTAACCAGTACCCTGGAGCTCTTGACTCTAGCTGCATATGTAGCAGAAGATGGCCTAGTCGGCCATCACTGGAAAGAGAGGCCCATTGGATATGCAAACTTTATATGCCCCAGTACTGGGGAACGCCAGGGCCAAAAAGTGGGAGTGGGGGGGGAGGGAAGTTGGGGGGGGAGGGTGTGGGGGACTTTTGGGATAGCATTGGAAATGTAATTGAGGAAAATACCTAATAAAAATATTTTTTAAAAAGTGGTTTAAAAATAAGGAAAATTTACCATTTCATAAAAGAGGACATGTGAATGATACAGAAATATTACCAATGAAAGGGTGTAATGTGTCAGGGTGTCAGAGTGCTGAAAATGTAGTAAGGGGGAAATATCAATGCCATTAGATAGAAATTAGCAAAATGTCTAAGTTCAATAGAGAATAATTTTAGGGAGATAACATTAAGTAGCTGAGAGAGGATCTGTGTCATCCCAATAATAACCCCCAAAGTCACATGTAATGCATTGTTTGAAAACTAAGGAGTAAAATTATATATATATATATATATATATATATATATATATATATATATATGTAGTGTGTGTGTGTATGACATTTCATCCTAAAATTAATTTTGGATGATAAGGACACAGAGAATGTAAATAACTACACAGATGACAAGATTCATTAAGCTTTGTCTTCTCAAAAATGAAATATATTTTGCTTCAAGTACATTTTAAGTACTTTTAAAGTTGACCCTTTTACACATAAACAAAACAATAAATTATAATTCTTTGTAACAGTGTATTAGAAAATTGTAATGTAACACAAACAGAAATGAATGATATGAAGTTGATGACTGGGACACCAAAAATGCCTTCTAAACAATTTTTATAGATAATTCTAAGAAAAATTATCATATCTGTAAAGATAAAATCAGAAAAATATGGTCTTAAAGGTTCTGACATTCAACAATAAAATTTAATTTCACCTATAAGCACAAAAGTAAAGCTTTTGAGAAAGGTTTCTAATATAATCTAGTAAGACTCTGTAATGCTGATGACAATTTTACTTTATTATAAATTATGTATTTTCAAAATCTTTGCAGACAATCAATTTGCCAATGAGTCACAAAAGCACTCAGAGCATTGCATAACCCTCACAGAATATTTGCTGAGAATGAGACACATTGGGAAATTTGAGAAATTTGACTTGACATTATTACATCTGTGCCAAGCATGTTTGTGGAAGTGCTTCAGTGGTTAAGCCCTCTGGACATCCATTCAGGAAGTGGCATAGAGGACATTCTGTGGGCAGTACCAAGTCACAGACAGACTGAACTCACAATGCCAGAGGAAAACCAGTGGTAAGGTACAAACCTGGGATTTGGTGTGCAGGCCCTAGTGTAGAGGAATCCAGAGAGGACACTGCTGAACCGGTTTCCTTACCTTGTCCTTTACTCGTCTTTCTTTTTCCCCTTCACTGGTCTTACAAGTATGCCTTGGAGTTTGCTGAGCAGAGTTTAACTCCTGGGTGACTGCACAATTCTTTGCTTCTACTTCATCTTTCATAGAGATAAAAAGAGTGCCTGGAGGGTCCGGGGAGATAGCTCAGTCAGTAAAGTACCTGCTCTGCAGTCATGAGGACATGAGTTCAGATCCTCAATACCCATAAAAATCTGGGTGTGATGGCAAACTTCCGGCTCTCTAGTATAGGGCATGTGATGTGGGGTTAGAGATGGGAAGATACCTAGAGCTCATTGGCCAGCAAGTTTAGCCAAAGAGGTGAGTTCCAGGGTCAGTGAGAGACTCTATCTCAAAAGATAAGGTGAAGGACAATTAAGGAAGAGACCACTGTCCTCCACACACATGTGCACATACCTACATAAACATATACAATGTACACACACACACACTCACTCACTCACACACACATACACACTTAGTGCCTGGAATTATTGGTGGGGTAAAAAGATAGTAGGTATATCCATTGTGTGTAACTTCTACTGTTAAACAACCCTTGACCTTCATTTGTTATAGTACATCTGATGGAGATTGCATAGGTCTATCTCTACCTATGAGCCTGCCAGGTGAGTTTGTATGTATCTGTTAATCTCTGAGAGAGTTAGGATATATTTATTAGGTGATCTCTTCTATCAGGCTTAGAAATTTACTAATGAGGCAATCTTGTCTAGTCTAATGCCAAATTCTAAAAGGATTGGAGCTAGATATACCTACCTATAAATCCCAGATCAATGTTTAAAAATGCAATTGGGGCATATTATTTACACCCTGTCCTTCCTTTCTTCACTGACAACATGGTGCCAATAAAGATCTGTTGCTGACTCCAATAGATTGTATCTGTATGATGTCCCAGCAGAGTGGTGCCAAAGGTAAGAGTTCAGAGAAGGTAGCCACCATTAGCAGGACCCCAACATGGGCAGTGTTGGAGATGTTTCCCACACTTTTAATGGGGAGGATAAATATAGTATCCATTCTAATTTCAAATACTCCATTTATTGTCTACACATATTATCTGTAATTTATGTTGGAAATTCAAATATTTCTGTAGGAAGATTTCTTGCTAATAGGTACATTCAGAATTCTGAAGAAGCCTAGTAGACTTTTAGAGCTTATTTCTTATGCATTAAAGGCATGACTGGAGGTGGGGGAGGAAGTGGGTATCAGGCAGCAGTGTGGTTCAAAGGTGAAAAAAATCATCTGGGAAGAGCTATATAATAGAAACAGAGTCCTTAGCAAAAATACCAGGTGGAATTCCATTGAAATGTGACCATGAGTTTGGAATTAGACTCTTTCAGGAAAATCTGTTCAAATAGATGGAACCACCACTAGCCATATGACAGCTAGGTTTTTAGCAACTGAAAGTTTGGTGTTTCAGGGGATAGAATGGTAGTTTCTGTCTTAGTGATTTATCTATCTTACATTAGTGTATAGGTTGTCTGTCTGTCAATCTATTATATCTATGTCTGTTATCATCTATCTATCTATGTCTGTTATCATCTATCTATATCTATCTATCTATCTATCTATCTATCTATCTATCTATCTATCTATCTATCATCTATCTATCTATCTATCTATCTATCTATCTATCTATCTATCTATCTAGTCTATAAATCCATAGTCAATATGTGGCTATTATCTACCTATAAATCAATAATCTATTTATGAATAAATAATCTATCAATGATCTATCATTTATCTATCATCTATTTATCAATTTATTGCCTATTAATCTATCGATCTCTACCTCTTATTTATCTGTCATGTATCTGGCATCTATTGATCATCTATTACATATCTATTTTTATCCCTCATCTATTATCTAGCATCTATCTATCTATCTATCTATCTATCTATCTATCTATCTATCTATCTATCTATCTACCTATCTTCTATATATCTATAGTAGTTATACATATATTTTGGTGATATATATATATATATATATATATATATATATATATTTATTCTAATAAGTTATGATCTAAAATAAGATAGCTTCTATTCTCACTCTTCTACTTTTATCCACCCTTTCTTCCACATACTGCACTTAGAGTCCTAAGATGCAAACCCTGCATTAGCTACTCCTAGTCTAAAGATAGATTTGAATAATGATGAAGAAGCTCTCAAAGAGTCACAGGGCTTAAGGAGTTAATTCCATCAGTGTTATTGATGTGCCACATTATATGCTTTTAATGGGATCATTAGCCAAAGGATAGAATAATAAAAAATGAACGCTGGAACAAAACTTGGAGGTAAACGAACCCAGGTCACGTATTTCAAAGATGAGGAAAAGGAGCCTGAGATGGTTACACGGCTTTGTCAAAGTCGCTTAGCAACTAAGTGGCAGGCTGGGTGGGTACTCCATCCTGGTCTCTGAACATATCACACATCATCATCCCAGGCTGAAGTCCCCCAGTTTCATAATGACATCATAGGACACTGATTGTCTGGGGGACAAGAAACACTTACGAGGTTTATAGGCTCATGTGAAATGTGTTATAGGGAAGAAGGCAAGGACCCTATTTGTATGTTCTTGTCCTTAGTATTAAGCCTTTGTGGGGAGAGGTTGTCACTTCAAAATTGTGACCTGATAAATATCAGTCCTGAAGCTTAGATCTTAATGTCTATAATTCACCAAAGAGTAAAACCATAGGAATATTGTCATCATAGCCTTTAATTCAGCACAGTGTTCTAAAATCTGATTTTCAGATATACTGAAACATCATACATCAAGAGGGGAAGATGACTAGCTGTGTGTAACCTGGGAAAAGCCCTGGTAATCCTCAGCCTGATTGCGATAATCTTGGAAGGAACAGGGGAAGCCTGTTGCTTAATTGCATAATGTGTTGTCAGTGGGAGAGAACAAAATCTTCCATAAAAATATTTTTAAAAGTTTAAAAGGCAAAGGACACTGTGTTATTTCCAGATACAGTGAGACTAGGATTTGGTTTTTGGAGGTTTGGGGGATCATGACTGAGAGCAGATCTGTCTGATTTTGGAGTC
Organism: Mus caroli; assembly: GCF_978045245.1. NCBI lineage: Eukaryota > Metazoa > Chordata > Mammalia > Rodentia > Muridae > Mus > Mus caroli. The sequence goes on along the minus strand of NW_028227256.1, from coordinate 81,355,900 downwards.
CAAGCTCCTCGCTACTAGAAAGCTGCAGATTATAGACAATTGAAACACAATTTAGAAATCTCCTATCGACCTCCTCCAGAGAGAGTGCCATCATGGCAGTTTGATAGATTTATTCCTTTTGCTATTTTTCCTTGACTATAAAATTACCTTTATTATTTCTTCCTCTATCATTATTCTCTTCGCTAGACTCTTTCTTTATTCCTATTATTGATGTAATTCTTTTCAAAACTACTGAAAAGATGGAAGCCAAAGGGTATAGATAGATGCATGTGTGTGTATACATATACATGTGTGTATATGCATGGTTATGGTGTGTGTGTGTGTGGTGTGTGTGTGTGTGTGTGTGTGTGTGTACATGTATATGTGTGTGTGATGAAGCAGGGAATTTGGAGACAATGGAAATATTTGACTGAACAGTGTTTTAAAAGTCTGCCTGCCTTTCTTCCTTCCTTCCTCCCTCCCTCCCTTCCCTTCCCCTCCCTCCCTTTCTCCCTCCTCCCCTCTTTCTTTGTTTCTTTGTTTTTTCTCTTTCTTTTTTCTACCATTCCCTTCCTTCCTTTTTCCTCCTTCCCTCCCTCCTTCCCTTCCTTCTTCATTCACTCTTTGTGTTCTCTCTCTCTCTCTCTCTCTTTCTCTCTCTCTCTCCCTCTCTCCCTCTCTCGCTCTCTCCCTCTCTCCCTCTCTCCCTTTCTCGCTCTCTCCCTCTCCTTTCACCTATATACTGTCTCAGTATATAGGCCAGGCTTGCTTGACTCTTATAATAGAGTTCACACTAGTCTGTCTGAAACTCACAAAGACCTTCCTGCCTCTGCCTTCCGATGACTCTTATTAAAAATATGCAGTGCTACACCTGACCTTGAAAGGCTTTTCAGAGGCATTTGGCAATGGGAAGAAAGCAGCTTTTATGCCACACATGAATACATTTTCATCATGACAACACACACACACATACACACACATACTTACACACACTGCCAAAACAAATACTTTATGAAGCTTTGCTTTATTGTGTGTGGAACACCTGGGTTTATTCAATTTTATGTTTTTCTACCTGAGGTAATTGTTATTTTTACAATACTAACCAATCATTATTTCTTTATTTTTATTAGATATTTTCTTTATTTACATTTCAAATGTTTTCGCCTTTCCTAGTTTCCCCTCAGAAAACCCCCTATCCCCTCCCACCCCCCCCTGCTCACCAACCCACCCACTCCTGCTTCCTGGCCCTGGCATTCCCCTATACTGGGGCATAGAACCTTCACAGGACCAAGGGCCTCTCCTCCCACTGATGACTGACTAGGCCATCCTCAGCTACATATGCAGCTAGAGCCATGAGTCCCACCATGTGATTTCTTTGGTTGGTGGTTTAGTCCCAGGAAGCTCTGGGGGTACTGGTTAGTTCATATTGTTTTTTTTTCCTAGGAGGCTGCAAACCCCTTCAGCTCCTTGGGTACTTTTTCTAGCTCCTTCATTGGGGACCCTGTGCTCAGTCCAATGGACGACTGTGAGCATCCACTTCTGTATTTGTCAGGCACTGGCAGAGCCTCTCAGGAGACAGCTATATCAGGCCCCTGTCAGCAAAATCTTGCTGGCATCCACAATGGTGTCTGGGTTTGGTGGTTGTATTATGGGATGGATCCCCAGGTGGGGCAATCTTTGGATGGTCATTCCTTCAGTCTCTGCTCCATGCTTTGTCTCTGTAACTCCTTCCATGGGTATTTTGTTCCCCCTTCTAAGAAGGACCAAAGTATCCACACTTTTGGTCTTCCTTCACCTTGAGTTTCATGTGTTTTGTGAATCAATCATGATTTTCTAACCTGTTTTTATAACCTTTTAAAATGAATTGAAAACTTTGAGTTGGAGGAAGCAGGAAAAGCAATGGTTTATGCTAGGAGGTTGGTTGAAGTGAACATCTCCCTTTCATGTGTTTATTATTGACCCCTGTGGGCAACTCTACCCCGACAGACTTCTCACCAAGCAGAAGCAGGCTGCCATTCTGACATTAATGAGGAGTATATGACAGGCCAATTTACCTAGAGTGTGAATTCAATTTTCATCTGTGAGATATAAAGCCAGGATGGCATTGGAAATGTCACTGGACATCTGCAGCTTGGTTTCGTCATGGACAAAGGCGTCCAGGGGGTGGTGATAGGCAGGACTCAAAGCTGAATGTATAGATGCACCACATAATGCGAAGTGTGGGTCAGGAACAGACTGCATATATGTCAGTGGCCCCGTGAGAATACATGGAACTTATGATGGCCGTTGTCCCCTGCCATTGCATGATGTGTTTTTGATGAAACATTTACAAGTCTTCTTGATGTCAGTCATATAAAAGCTCACCAACAAAATTAGGAACAATGGTTAAATTACTTTGCATTGTTACTATAATAAATGATTATGCAACCAGTGTGTATATTTGCTGAAGTATACTTTGTAATTGTTATTTTAGAGTATATGACTTAGGTAAATGCTTACTGTAAGATAATGTATAGTGTTATGATGGTAATGACATAAAGAACCCCTGGGACCAGATTGCTTTAGAAGCCACAATATGTGTCTAACCTAAGTTATCATCATTAATGTAATTACATCCAATGCTCTTGGTGCAACTGCTAATGGTATATTCCTCCAAACATATACTTGTCCTTAGACCAATGCATGACTCTGTATAATCTAAACTATACATACACACTCATGGATGTGTGTGTGTGTGTGTGTGTGTGTGTGTGTGTGTGTGTGTGTGTATTTCAAGTTGTTTGCTTATCTAAATGCCATGGTGCTTAACATTCAAAACTAGGCATGTGCTGCTTGTTTGTTTGCTTGCTTTGTAATAAGTGTGTGGGTACACACACACACACATGCCGTAGCATGCCTGTGTTGGTCAGAGGGCAGTCCGTGGGAGTTTATTCTTTCCTTCCACCTATGAGTTCTGGGAACTGAACTCAGGCCAATCTTGGCAGCAGGGGCTTTATGGGTTGAACCATTTCTCTGGCCCTGCGGTTCTTTTCTTTTGTTCTTTTTATTTATTCTTTTCTTATACACTGTATCCTGACTGCAGCCCACCCCTCCACTCATCCCAGTCCTCTTCCCATCTCATCTCTCTCCCAGACCCACTTGTACCTCCGTTTCCCTTCAGAAAAGAGCAGGCCTCTCAGGGATATCAACCCAACACAGCACAACAAGATGAAATATGACAGGCACAAATCCTCATATCAAGTCTGGATGAGGCATCCCAGTAGGAGGAAAGGTGTCGCATGAGCAGGGAAAAGAGACAGACACACCCCTACTCACACTATGAGTACCCACAAAAACCGAGCTAAACAACCACAGCACTGCTGCTCCAGAGCGCAGTTGTTTTCTTCACAAATGTCGTGGTATGGAGGCAGTACCTACTACTTCCATCTACTTTCACAGTTCTTTGGGAGATGTGCACATGACACTCCAGTGTGCCACACAGGTGCCTGAGTGTTTCCTTCTCCAACTCGGTGTGGAGGAATACCCCCACATCTATAAGGTAGCACAGGACAATGTCTTCAGCAGGATATACACTTTCCTCGATAGCTGATCTCTTGGCAGTGAGATCAGAAGAAACTGGGCAGAGGTATCACACTTTTCAAAGCTTTTGGAAAATGTACGATGTTAAGGCATGATTGACACATCATGTAAAGAAAATGTCTCAGTTGTCTATTCTAATGAGTACTGGCTCATTACTGTCAAACAACAGGCCATTTCTGAACTGGAGGGATGGCTGAGTGCTTACAAGCATGTAATGCCTTATCATGAGGACTGGAGTTGGATCCAGACACCCACATCAAGTGGTTTATCCCTTACCATGCGCATGTGAGTGCACATGCGCGCACACACACACATGCACACGTGCACACACCACATATACACACACGTACCCACTCACACATATGCATGCACGTACACACCTTTAAACAATAGACAATTCCATCATCACATACGCCTCTCTTGCATCCAGATGCATGTTACTTCCTGCTGGCACCAGCCATAACACTCAGAAGCAACGTACTTCTCCTGAACGTTATAAGCTTTGCCTTTCAAAGAATTTACTATTAACGGGACGGCATAATAGACCTTCATGTCTAGCTTCATGTGCTCAATACAGTACTTTGAAGATTCACTCATGTTGATGCATAGGAGGGTGGGTTCTCCTTGTTCACTTCCAAGAACTATTCCACTGTAAAGATATACCACAACGTATTGAGCCATTTATCTCTTGATTCATATTTGGGTGGCTTCCAATTTGGCCAGTGATGAGTAAGGCTACTATAAATACTTGTGGCTTTGTGTGGACATATGTTCTCATATTTTTCTTGAGTAAATACCTGGAAGTGGGATGCTGGGTCGTATGATAAGCATATGCTCAGTGTTATGGGAAACTGCTAAGCTATTTTCTGAAATAGTTGTGACATTTTAGATTCTAAGTGGTAACATGAAAGCATCCCAGGCAGCCCACTCCTTCTTCTTCTTAGATCTCAAGGCAGAGAGGCTTGGGGGATGGATTCTCAATATCTTTCTGAAGATGTCACATAAACTCCTACTACTCTTGTTGCATGCAGCATGGCTGACAGGATGGTGCATAGCCCTGAAGCAAAAAGGTTTAAAATTTACCTTGTGATTTTTGTCCTTGATCTGCCAGCTATTTTAAGTGTGTTGCTTGATTTCTAAATATTAGCAAACATTATGCGTCATCCTTTGTTGTTGATTTGTGAGATAATCCTGTGTGGTCAGAGAGCCACTCTCTTCAGAGTGAAATATTGGGTTGGTCCTCAGCTCTCCACGGCACTCAGATGCAGGCGATGGGCGGCAGTGTGTGTTTTGGTTTGGATTTTGTTTTCCATATAATCTTGATTCCTTTAAGTTCCAGAGACTTATGTTCCGGGGTGCTGGGTAGTCTGTGGGTGTGTGCCTGTGAAGACTGGGCACTCCGCTCTGTAGACCACAGTGGGCTTCAGATACGTTTCTTGCAAGGGGTGTGTTTCTCTTTAGGGCTGAGAGTATATCAGCTTATCTGGGAATGCAGAGTCGCCAACAGTATTGAATTAGATTTCCAAGTGCCAGGGTGTCACTTTTTCTCAATTGGGTTTTACACGTGACAAGAAAGCACCACCTGGAGTGGTGGCTTTGTACTGCTCTGGAACATCATTCTCTTCACGGTGAACTCTTTGGTGCAGCCTCAGATTTCTGCACTGACAAGAGACTCTGCAGACAGTGCTTTTGAGGCAGGGCTCCTTATTCTTCCCAGGACCCACCCACTATGCAGTCCAGGCTGGCCTCAAGCGTTTTATCTTCCAACCTCAGGTTGTCAAGTTCTGGGATTACAGGTGTGCATCGCCACTCCAGGCTCTTTTGTGCCTCAGCTTATTCACCAGCAGCATTTCCCTATGTTTCTCCAACACATCTGGCAGTGGCACTGAATTCCACAATCCCTATAACTACCACTTTCCCTAAGTGTCTCTTCTGTGGTGCCGGAACATCACCCCTCTGCACATCTTCAACTTCAGGTAGTTTTTGTTGCAGATAAGTGTTATCTGTCGTCCATAAGGCTCCTGGTTTTATACAAAGCACCACCTTCTGATAAAAAAGATTTTTGTATAAGTATGTGCTGTGTGTGTGCGCTGTGTTTGTATGTGTGTGTGTGTGTGTATTGTGTGTTCTGTGTATGCTATGCTTGTGTGTATACATGTGTGCAATGTGTGTGCTGTTGATGTGCATGTGAGAGTGCTGTGTTTGTGTATG